>NC_058410.1:133084776-133318721 GCF_002201575.2 Neomonachus schauinslandi | reverse complement strand
TTCCTTCCTTCCTTCCTTCCTTCCTTCCTTCCTTCCTTCCTTCCTTCCTTCCTTCCTTCCTTCCTTCCTTCCTTCCATCCTTGCTTTCTTCTACAACTTTCCTGGAGTTCATAATTGTCTGGTTTCTTTACTGTTTAATGTTCTATGTTCTATGACTAATACTTCTACCAGATCTCTCAACAAAAGAGATCCCTTGATTTTCTTAGATGTGTCCCCCCTGGAGCCCTCCACCCTCTCTAGACTTGATACATGGCTATTGTCTTGGTGTATGTCTTCATCATCCTTCTAGAGAATTTCATTTGCTGCTCTCATTTTGGAGAATCCCTTATTCCTGCATCCCATGTCTTCCTTTCTTAGTTTATTCTCTTGTTTTGGTGGAGCATAGGCACCACACCATTGAAGGTAAAGTTTCAGGCACGGCATATTTGAAAATGTCTTGATCATTTGGCTTGAACAGAATCGTCAGTTGTTCTCTGAATTTCAAAGGCATTCCTACACCGTCTTCCAGCTTCCAGCTTTGCTGTTTGGATCCACTCGTGATCCTGGTTCCTGATCCTTTGTAACTTGCTTTGAAAGCTTTGAAAGCTTCAGAATTTTCTGATTTCCTTGTTTTTGTGTAGCATTTTATCCTACCCTCCTTAGTGTCTGCTGTCCTCAAGCTCAAAGCTCCTTTGCTTGAATTTCTCCAGAAACTAAACCTTCTTTTTCCTTTTCTGCAAGAGTGGGGCAGTGAAGTCACCTGGTGCTGTAAGACTTTCCATCAGCCTTCCTGCTGGCACCTTGATCACAGACTATTGCCTCCAGAACTGTGAGACCATAAATTTTGGCTATTGAAGCTACCCAGTTTATGCTACTTTTTTAAGCAGTCCTACGAAACTAATGTACCATCTGAAATTTGACCTTCTCCAAAAGGGTTTATCCATAAGAATTATGTCTGTGTTAATAATCAGTCTGACCAAATACAGTGTTTTAAAAAAGTAACCATGGATCAGGGCATACTAGTGAGAGTTCCTCGGCATACACTTCTGCCTGTTAACCCAGCTTTGTCACCAGAACCTGGTGCATTAATCCTGCCCCATTGAAAGGAAGAACATTGTCCTTCCCACTCTGACCAATTCTTCTGATGCAGGGACCACTGAGCCATCAAGGCTCCACCTCCTGGAATCAGCCAACGTGTTACAGTGTGTACTGTTCTCTGAGCCTGCAGCAAGGGGGAGCAAGGCACGGTGAGAAGCTCAGGCAACTAAGCCATGTGTCTTCTTAGGATGGACATGAGCACATCAAGATATGGTGGCACAGTAAGACTGAGAGTGTCCAGTGGGAGAAGTCAAGATCAGAATCCTTGGTAGCACACACATGCAAGAATGGACAGAAGAAGAAGAGCCAGCAAAGGAGGCTGAGAAGCAGTTGGCAGAAAGGTGGCAGGAAAACCAGAGAGAAAAAGTCTCAGAAGCCCAGGGAGAAGGGAGCTCATGGAGAGGGCATCCTGTGCCCCAGAGAGGTCATGAGATAAAGACCAAGACAAGGCACTGGATTTGCAGATTGGGAGCCACTGGCCTTTAGACAAGCCATCTCTGTGCCATGGAAGCTGGGTTAGCATAGAAAAAGAGATGCACCAGAAGTGGTGGAGAGGAGAGAATACGAGTGGATATTTTGAAGGGATCTCACGGTACAAGGAATGAGAGAGGTAAGATGGCAGTTCGAACAGGATGCAGCATTATAGGGAGGATTGTTCTCATGTTTATTTTCTTTTTAAGGTTGGGGAAAGCATGAAATGTTTATGTTCTGAGGAGAGAGGAGAGACTGAAGCAGCAAGAGAGAAGAGATCATTAGAAAAGAAAGTCCAGTAGAAGAGGCAAGGGCATGAGCTCAACAATGGAAAAGACCATCTCCCCTGAGCTAAGAAAGAAGTGCATATGCACACAGACTCAGTTGTCAGGCCCCAGGTGGGGGTCAGGGGCAGGCAGGAAACTGACAGAGCTCTGGACTTCATTTTGATAGGAAGTGGGAAGAAAGGTCAAGGGAGTTCTGTTTCCTTGCAATACTATGACTTAGCACAAACTGCTGGCTCCCTTTCCCAAGACCAGTGTTGGAGAAACAAAGAGGGAGACAGACAGAAACAATAAAATCAAATTTATTGATATAAAGGTTTAAAAAAATCACTTAAGTGGCACCCGGGTGGCTCAGTTGGTTAAGTGTCTGACTCCTGATTTCGGCTCAGGTCATGATCTCAGGGTCCTGGGATCAAGTTCCACATCAGGCTCTGCACTCAACTTTTTACTTTTAAAAAGTAAAGCACTTAGGGGCACCTGGGTGGCTCAGTGGGTTAAGTGTCCAACTCTAGATTTCGGCTCATGTCATGATTTCAGGGTTGTAAGATTGAGCCCCCTGTTGTCAGACTCTGCTCAGTGGGGAGTCTGCTTAGGATTCTCTCTCCTCTGCCCCCTTGCCACCCCCTGATTGCATGCATGCTCTCTCTCTCTCTCTCAAAAAAAAAAAAAAAAAAAAGCAATGATAACCCCCAGCTTCAGTATAGCAGTTACCTCTGGTAAGGGGATAGGATGGGAAAGGAGGACATAAATCAATGTAAATTACTGTCCGTGTTTTGGTTCTCATGTTGGATGAGAGGTTCAGGGGAGTTTATTTATATTATGATTAGTTATTGAATTCTTTTATAAGAGGGCCATGCATGGGCCAAGGATCAGAGTGTTTCAATCACCAAAAATTATGATGAATCCAAATCTGTACATTTGAGGCCTGAAAAAAAAATTGAAGAAAGTCAGGTCCTTTCCATCAGACCTGGGGAGGGTGGTGAGGGGCTCTTGAGTTGTAGTGAGGAAGGAAAATTAATGTATAGGGTAACCCCAGTGAAGAAAATGAGGTCCCCCCTTGGCTTACAGGTGGCCACGTTCTCCCTGTGTCCTCAGGTGGTCTTCCCTCTGTGTGTGCATGCTCCTGGTACCTGTCATCTTTTTACAGACCCCATCTCCAAAAGCAGTCACATTCTGAGGTGCTATGTTGAAGGTTGCAACACAGGATTTTTGGAGAGACACAATTTAACTCATAACCAATCCAACGGAGAAGCTTCCAGACTCCAGGAAGAGACTGGAAAGCAAGAAGATTTTGGGGGGGTCCAGCATCTGTGAGTTAGCACATGCCAGACTGTTCTGACCAAGTATTTCAGGATCAGCATGCAACCCAGGAGGCGAACAAGAATGAATGAATACATAAATGAGAAGAGGCTGGAATGGAGGAAACGACCAACTGGACCAGTCCTCCAGCTCACTAGCCCTTTGCCACCAATGCTCGCATCAGAGTCACAGTAGCAGAAAACAGACCCTGATTCCCCAGGCCCCGCGTGGATGGGGGCTGGTGGCTCTAGCACCTATGAGATGGGACATACGGTTACACCTTGAACCACACAAGTGACAAACACAATGAACTGAGCAGATAGTTATTATTGCCCACATTGGACCATTAAGTTAACTTGTCTCTGAATGAGGTCATGTAAATTTCCAGAGACCTGGAATTCGGTTTGGACCTGCCTGACCCCAGACCCATAGACTCTCCAGTGCATTCATAGATGCAGTACTTTCAATATTTCGTAAGGTAATCTTAGATTCTGTGATGGTAAATTTTATATGTCAGCTTGACAGGGCCATGGGTGCCCAGATATTTGGTTAAACATTATTCTGGGTGTGTCTGGGAGGGTGTTTGTGGATGAGATTAACATTGGAGTTGGTAGACTTGAGTAAAGTGGATTGCCCTCCCTGATGTAGGTAGGCCTCATCCAATCCACTGAAGACTGGAACAGAACAAAGAGGCCAAGTAAGGGAGAATTCTCTCTGCCTGGCTGTGAGCGGGGGCATTACTCTGCTGCCTTTGGACTCAGACAGACTGAAACTACATCATTGGCTTTCCTTGACACTCAGCTTGTCAACTACAGATTGTAGGCCTCCTCAGCCTCCAAAAGCACATGAGCCCGTTACTTATAATAAATCATAAATATAAGTATCTCCTGTTGGTCATGTTGCTATGGCGAATATAGACTAATACAGAATTCCAAACACCTTATAAAGGTTGTTCGACATTATCAATGGGTGGATAAGCTCTTTACAAATTATTCCTGGTAGTACAATAAAAAATAAGCGGAATGTAATTCGATGGACAATTTTTAATTACGATATCTAATTGAAAATAATTGTTGCCCTCACCACCTGTTCTTTCTTCCAGACTTTCATGGTTTAAGACTGGTTTCTCCCTAAACAAAGGTGAATGCAGGAGCTTTTCCCTTTTTCTTTGATTCATGATGTCAGATTTGTGCTGATCAGGTCAAAGAATGCGACAGATGTTGGCTGAGCATCTACTTGGTGCTTGCAGTTGTATGAAGTCCTGGTGTGTTGTGTGTCACATGGGATCCTCATAAGCATCACCTGATTTACGGCGTCTCTCGTGCCCACCCCGGGGGCAGGGGGGCAGGTGGATGGCAGCCATGGGAGCAGGTTACAGAGGGAAGCAGCTCCTTTGCTACAGTTGGTCAGGATTTTATAACTCCACAGAGTATCTTCAGCAAGCAGAGGGCTAGATTCCAAATAGGGCTGGATCCGGACGAACTTCTCGGGGTTTCAATAATCAGACACGTGGGAGACAGCAGCATACCCCGTGCAGAGCATCCCAGCAGAGCCATTTCTCCCAGATGCTCCCCCTCCATCCTGCTGCCTTATCTGGTTTGGAAAGCGATGCCCGCACGAGGGACCTCTGATGTTAGACAGCATCCCAGTAATGGCCGAGCCCTGTGGTCGGCAAGACCCTGAGGTGTGCATGCCGCCTCCTCCCCCACCCTCCTCGGCAGCACTTACAAATGTAGCTGATGAATTTAACAAGAAACACATGTTTTCATTTAAATTACAATTAGCAATTAGAGAGAGGTAAGTGTGCCCTAGATAGAATATATAATCGTTGTCGAATTTGTGCCATAGCTACTTTACTGTTGCCATTCTCCTTTTATGCTTTGCTTTATGATTTTATAGTACATTTATGCAGAACCGAGAGCAGCCCAAGCTAAATAAAGCTGCTGGGTTGGAGTTATTTGGTTAAAAAAAAAAAAAAAGGTCACCAGGCTAGGCCCGCTGCAGACTCATTGCCTGGTGTGATTCTCTTTGTTTTAGGGAACGTGAGAAGAGAAGGCATTTCATTTACCCTCCTAGCAATTTCAATTGGATAATTTGGTGGTGAGGCTTCCAGAATCACTGGTATACTTCTGAGCCATGAGGGATTGTCTCTATCTACCTACCGCTTGGGATGAGTTCCTGAAAAATCCAGAAAGGGAGAAGCAAGTGCTTGTCTCCTTGTGGGCTTCAAGAATGTCTCATTGAGAAATGAATATTCACTTCTGCTTTTCAGTTGAGATTATTAAAAAAAAACAGAAAGAAAGAAAAGGCCACGGAGGGGTGGCAATACATACCACCGGCGGGGGGGGGGGGGGGGGCCTGCAACCCAGGTGCGTTCCAGATGGGGGGGGAACCTGGCTAATGGAATTTTGCCGTGGGGGAATCCATAGGGCCGGTGAGCCACAGTACAACCCACTCTAGAATCACAAGGGGTTTCTCCAGCAGAGCATTGGCGGTCCTAACGAAGCCCCCTCATGAGAAAGTCATTCCTGGTGAGGAGCCCCTCCCTCCAAATAAAATAAAATCGAAGGCGAGAGGCATGGTTTATGGTGAACTTACCAGCGGGGCAGAGTCCAGTAGAGATCATATCCAAAACACATAATTGTAGGCGGCTGGGAGACCTGAATGTGTAACTCCTTGGCACCGTCTGAGGAACCAGTTTGGAGATGTTGGCCAACCAGCCACAGAGGTGAGGGGAGAGTGCTGCTCAGGGATCCCATCAGGAATCTGAGACCTTTGGTAGGGTTTGTTGCAGTTAGCAACGAGCACACGGCCACCGGTGAGACTCACTTCTGGATTTCTCTGAAGGGGGAAGCAAGTCCTATGGGCTGAGGGGAATGGAAACCATCTCTGGTTTCTACAAAGCAACCGGTATTTTATTTTCGCTTCTCTTGGAGCCACATAGACCCAGTCATGCAAAACGGCCCAAATGGAGAGTCTCCCCTTGTTTCCCTGGGTTCCGTAAGTGTTTCCAGGTGGAAACACTAGGCTTAAAAAAAAAAAAAAAAGTTTCCCTGTCTGTCGGTTGGTGAA
The DNA here is from genome assembly GCF_002201575.2 of Neomonachus schauinslandi. Lineage (NCBI taxonomy): Eukaryota > Metazoa > Chordata > Mammalia > Carnivora > Phocidae > Neomonachus > Neomonachus schauinslandi. The sequence continues at coordinate 133,312,518 of NC_058410.1, read as the reverse complement.
GTTTGGAAACAGTGGCTTGTGGGGTGCTCTTGTCACCCACGTGTGCCGTGGCATCGGGTACCACTTGCTGGGGACCATGCGGAGCCAGGTTCTACCTTCTCCTTCTGCGTTGTTTTTCATCCCCTGGAATTGAGCATCAGAAACAGGGAGTAAATTTTCCTCAGCACACTGACAGCCCTTGTGGAACATCTGCATAACGATGGAATTTATTTTGTTCATTATGACTGGTGCAGAGCACTGGGCTTTATTTCACTCCTACAGACTAGTTCTGCTCCCATAAATTATCCAGCCTGCTCTCCGTATAAATGGCCGGCGGTCCTGGGAGAACTGGCAAGTCATCCCCGAGTTGTCTCTGCTTCTTCATTTTGGTTATTTCTGTGTCATAAAAGTTATGACATATCAGACAGAGGAAGGCTCAAGAAGGCCTCTAATAAATACTTTTCAACAAGCTTGAGACAAGTCTAATAACAGAGCCACTGAGCCTTCAAAGAAAGCTCTGAATGCTTCCCCAACCCTAACCGCTCAAAGGTGGGTGCGCCTTTCTGGGGGAAATCAGCACCCATTTCTGCTCCAAGCACTTTGTTTTGTGTGTAGTGATGGAAACTTTATCTTGCTCCCTTGAAAAACTGTCCAGCTCTGTGGGAATCTTTGTGTTCCTGACAATGGATCTCCCCTTTGATTTTTTGAAAACGTAACAGCTATAAATAGAAGCTGTCCGTAAATACAGAAAAAAACAAGAACCCCAAGTTTCTGGACAAAAGCGTGACCCAGGCAGGAGTCCTTCCTGGATCAAGGCCTCACATGGCATTTTCTTCCCCCTCTTGCTCTCATTTACCTTTTTTTCTTAGGATTTGGCACAAAACCCACAGGCCTCGCGGAGAGGCGATGTGTTAGTCAAGGCTCTTCCGAGTGACAGAACTAGAGAGAGGGAGAGAGATGGAGAGGGAAAGGGAGAGAGAGAGAGAGAGAGAAGCATTTATTGTAAGGAGATGGCTCATGAAGCTACAGAGGTGGCAAGCCCCAAGATCTGCAGGGTGACTTGGCACTCCAGGAGAGCTGATGATAGATAGAGTTCCAGTCCCAGGGCCAGCAGGCTCAAGACCCAGGGAGAGACAATGTTTTAATTGAAGTCTAAAGGCAAAAAAGAGCTGATGTCCCAGTTCCAAGACAGTCAGGTAATAATTTTCTCTAACTCAGGCTAGGGTTCACCTTTTGTTCTATTCAGGCCTTCCACTGATTGGATGAGGCCCACCCACATGTGGGAGGGCAATCTGTTTTACCCCATCTACCAATTCAAAATGTAAGCTCAGCCCAAAACACTCTCCTAGAAACATCCAGAAACATGTTTGACCAAATACCTGGGCACTCTGTGGCCCAGTCAACCAAAATATAAAATTGACCACCCCTGGGAGGGGGGAGGGCAATATGAAATTAGGCCCTAGGGAGCATGCTCTGTGTCTTGTTTACCTGAGACCTTCTGGGAACAGAACCCATGGCAGGATAAAGTGGGGAGATGGTTGTCTCTCTCAAGAGATATTAGTGAGCAAGAGATCAGGTTGCTCACCCCACACCTCCATGCCGGCTGGAAAGAGCAAAATTCTTCAATCATGGAAGACTCATTTTATTGTGGAACTTTTCAGACTACTGGATTATTTGTTCTTATGGTCTCAGGGTTCCAGGATAGAGTAGGGATGGACTGAGAGGGAAGGCAGAGAACAGGGGGGCTTGCTTCTTGGTCTGTGGGGATCAAGACCAATTGGTCTTGGGGGATCAAGACTAAGACCCATTGTCTTCACGGTTGTTGTTCTACTGTGTGATGTTGCTGCTTCGTATCCATTGGGCAATACCGTGATACCATAGAGACCTCCACTGAGGCATTCCGAAGCATGAAGCTTAAAGGTGGGCTCTCCTGGGTAGCCACCCAGCTGGAGCCATAGAAGGGCTTGCCGCCTCCCAGGGGTAGCCTCAGAGCCAAGCTCCAGTCTGCCATCAGTGACATGACTTGGCTCCTCTGCTGGCCCTCACCATTTTCTTCCTATCCCCTGGATATTCATCTTTAGGGTCAGTCCTGTCTGCTTATTCAACATGAAGACTAATTCTCTTAGCTGAGCCTTGACTTGCAAAGGAAAAGTCTGGTTGTCAATTATCTTTAAATGTAGCCTCTGAAACATGACAATCTATTGACTCCCTTTGGGGCAAGTGTGTCCGGAACTCAAGATCGCGAAGACTCACAGAGATTCCCGAAGACGCGGAAGTAAGGGCAGGGGTGGAGGGCAGAAACCAGGGCAAAAACATATTTTATATTCCTTTCTTACATTACAGAGGTGGAGATCAACAGCAATAATCATTATACAAATATTATGTTGTTATTATTACCATTTCTCAAGCTCATCGTGTTAAACCTTCCATATATCAGATACGACACTCAATGCTTTTAGATGTTTTTTGTTGAAACCTTGTAACCTTATGAGGCAAATATCTCCCTCATATTATAGATCAGGCTAGGGGGAGAAGTTACATTTTTTATTCTCGGCACTGTGCTAGGTACTTTAGATATCTTTTCATAAGTATGTACAACCCTTTTACACATGTCAAATTATATCCACTTTACAGATGAGAAAACTGAGGCAGCAGTCCTGTTCAGGAATGATGCAAAAAGTTTATAGCCATCAATTTGGTCAACACTAGTGGGAAGGGCTCCTAAATACTGGGACTTCAGGAAGTCAGCTTTAGGCTAAGTTGCCCTGGATAGTCCAGTCTCCTCTTGGGGATTCTTCTGGAAGTTTCTCTGAACCAACGTCCCTGGTATCTTCCAGTGTGAGCCCTCAGGCCTCTGGGGGTTGTTTGGAAGTCAAGAAGGAGAGTAAGAGGGGAGAGAGGATTAACTTCCCTGTAAACTCACAGACCCCGTGATACACGTTGCAGGCAAATGAATGCTAAATGAGAAATTTTATTTTTCATTTTCACTTCTGTCTCCTGGTCTGCGTTACTCTCCCTAAGGTGTAGCAATGATTTTATAAATAAAAAAGATTGCATAATTTCCTTTCATCATCACTGAATACTATTTATTGTCTATGCGGATGGGCTAGTTGCCGTGGAAAATCGTATCTACTGATTGACACGTTCATAACATGTGCATGAGGCTTGGGCCTCTGGGTGCCTGGATGCAAAGCCGCAAGTTTTGAAATAATAAGTATTTAGGAATTCCTTTCCCAGTGCACCAAACCAGGTCATCTGTCCCTTGCCAACCCAAAAGGCAGAATAAACAGAGCATATTCCCTTCCCCTCCCCCACTTCAGGTCTAAGACTGAAACACTGGGCTATTTGTTTCCCCAAAACCACAGCGTGAAGTTTTCCAGCAATGGCAGGAAAAGGTTTCCCATTCCCGCCTCCTCTACCCATCCCCTTCTCCAATTAATACCAAAGGTTTCAATTATACTGGAAACCTGAGCTCTGGTATGTTACGAGAATCCTGTTTCAGGAAAACACACCTCCCAAGCCCCCAGGTCCTATGGAGATTTTTCCGTTCTGCAGAAGCCACTGGGGTAGGACTGTTATCTGAGAAGCTTCTAGGAGGTGGTTTGTTTTTCCCCCTTTCCTAGGAAGGAGCAGGATCCTGATATGATGGAGTCTGGGCTGCCTGGTGCTTAGGAACTTTGAGGAAATGGAGATGACCCTCTTGGTGCTTGAAGCCATGAACCTCAGCGGAGTTGCTTCACCTGGATGCACCTGACACTCTTCACCTCCAACCAGTAAGTGTGCTGCCCTGGGGATGCATCTTTACAAAATTAGACTTTTCTCTTTGTTTTTGTTTTCTTATCTATAATATACATTTCTTAAAGGAAAGATCAAATACTGGGGCGCCTGGGTGGCTCAGTCGGTTAAGCATCTGTTTTCAGCTCAGGTCATGATCCCGAGGTCCTGGGATTGAACCCCGCTGAGCAGGGAGCCTGCTTCTCCCTCTTCCTCTACCGCTCCCCCTGCTTGAGCTCCCTCTCTCTCTCTCTGTCAAATAAATAAATAAAATTTTTAAAAAAATTTTTAAAATTAAAAAAAATTTTAAAAAAAGATAAAATACTTTATCCATTTTTAAAGAAGAGTAATCAGGAACTAAGCCTAAGAGATATGAACCAAAAGAAACCCCAAACTAGAAAGAACTACACTCCTTTGTGAAAAATATAGATTTAACTTGAGTCAACACCTGCAACAGGTTTGCTTAAATAATCAAAACTCAGCACTAGACAAACATAATTTCTTTTATTTTTCAAATAATTGATATCAACTTTGCTTCTCAAGACTCATCATTATTTACAGACCAGGAAAAAAATGGAAAATTTCCTAGTTAAAAATATAATAGTTTCTTCATATGGACGTCAGACCCCTCCAGGAACTTTCCAGTCTCTTCTGGTTCAATCAATCACTTTTCTGGTGATTATTCAGTCAATTCAAAAATGAACTCGCCACTCCGCCTTCAAGATGGCCCCCAAGGGTCCTCAGCTCCTGGTATTCACACCCTTATGCAATCTCCTTCCACCTCACATCAGGGTTGTTCTCGTGACCAATAGAATATGGCAGAGGTCCTGGTGTGTGACTTTTGCGATTAAGCCACTTCAAACATTGGTGTTTCCTCCTTGGTGTTTGAGATCACTTTCTCTGGAGGAAGCCAGCTGCTGTGTCAGGAAGATACCTAAGCAGCCCAATAAACTGTGACTTCCTTTCAACGACCAGCAGGAACTTGCCAGACAAGTTGGAAGGGCTATCTTCGAAGTGAATTCTCCCAGATGACTGTCATTCTGGCCAACATCTTGACTGCAGCCACACCAGAGAGCCCAAGCCAGAGCCATCAGCTAAGCCACTCTCAAATTCTTGACTCACAGCAACAGTGCAAGACAACAAAAATTCATAGTTTTTTAACCCTCTACAGTTGGGAGTAATTTGCAGCAATAGATGCAGATAACCGTTGGGGCCCTCCTACTTCTCCCCTTGTCTGGCTGGAGACACATTCACTGAGTGAATGACAGTGTTGTCTGGTGGGTCTGGCCAGGTGTTGTATGACCACAGTGGTGAAGGAGAGGGCTCCTGGGTCTCTGTGGTAGCCTTAGGATCCTCCAAATCGGTTAGATGATCCAGGCAGGGATGGATCTGGTAGATCTGGTCTCTGCTGATGAAGACTCTGTAAGTGATTTCTGTGATCTGTTCTCTCAGCTCAGGCAGGGTTGGTGGTTCAGCCCACTTAGCTCCTGCTAGCCCTGCAGACCCCTCCTTGGAATCAGGTTGTCATTCCTAGTCAATCCCTGGCCTAGAAGTTCTGCAGCATTTGAGGTTACTGGTCACTTGGCTGTGGCAACAGCAACCTTCCTGGCAGATTTTCCATCAGCTCCTTTGTCTACCTGTCTTGCTCCTCACAGGGTAGGAGACACTTCTGGATCCTTCCATGACCCACGTGCACTGAAGGAGGCTCAGGAGGGCTCCTCAGATGTTCACTCTGACAGTACTACACCAACTTTTTAGCTCTCGTTCAGCAGGTTCACATTACCACAGGCTCATGCTGTGCAACAGTGTCCTTGTGGAGTTCCAAAGAGGGAGCAGGGAGCTAGACCCTCTGCTTTGGGCCTCGCCATGGCTCTGGCTTGCTGGAAGGTCAGAACACATAGTCTCGATCGTTTGTTCTAGTACCTCTTATTACACTCCACAAGGGGATAGGACAGGGTTTTATCAGGAACTTCTTTTCTGCCACACCTACCTGCTTCCCTAGGGCCGCAAACCTCCCAGTCTGGCAGTTGGCGGCAGGAGTAACTTCTCTGTATCGCAGAAGAAACCTGCGTGAACCTGCCAGGCTATGCTCTTCGTTTGGGAGCCGCAGTGTGGCAAGGAACAAGGCTGCTGAAGATGAGAATGTATGATTTAATATGCTCAAATTATGATCCTAATTGTCCACTAATTTTGATTACATTAAAATATAAGCCATTTCCCCTCAATAAACAAACTCCATGCATGCACATACAACGCATGGAACCAGTTCAAAATGGAAATATACCAACCTATTTCCTCTAACAAGTTCTCCCCAAACAATTAAATCTAGAGTATTAAAATCACCTCCAGGCTGAACCTGAACTTTGCTGTAATTCATGCAGCTCCAGACCCTGTGTCCCAAGTCAGACTGGTGTGCGGACGAGGAAAGTCATGATGCACGTGGACCTTAGATCCTGGGTTGCCAGGAAAGTGAGTAAAAGCTATGAAGGGAACATTATGGCCTCAATGAAAACCTCGTCCAGTATATATTTGGAGGTCTGTATGTGAAATGCTGTGTATGGTCAGATGTACCTAAATCAAATTTGTCCTGAAATAGTTTTTCTTTTTTCACACCTTCTGGGGTTCATTAGAACTGATTCGAGCAGAACAGAAGAAACAATCCATTCCCCGAGCATAATGCAATTCTCCGCCTCTTTGAGTAATCAAAACATGGTATCCTCTACCCAAGTCATAAATATTTTATATTTCTGTTCCTCCAAGCGTTTGAAGGATGTCATCAGGAGAGTGACATGGGGCATCTTAACTCATGAAAGTTACCATTGACGTGGATGCTCAACATGAGCTGAACTGAGGGCCCACATTTCCTCAGGTTTCAGCAACACCTGTATGTGGATTAGGTCCCAGCAGAGGCAGCACCGGGAGTCCCACGGGCATGTCATGACTGCCCAGATGATGTCCTCAAGAGCTCCAGCCTCCCCATCTATACCCACATGGCCCTAGAAGCCTCATGTGGACGGTCCTCCTACATTCCTTATCCAGAGTAATATCTCCCTGCATTCTTTCAGCTATAAACCTGCGTGCTGTGAATGTAATACAGCGTTCCTTTGGGTCCTGCTGCAGCAAAGATGCGCAGAAACCCCCCTCCCTTGTTCTGTCTGCCATTTTGTCACTGGGGCTCTGAAGCAGAGTCCCTCAGGGAGACCTGCTCCTCCACCAGTCCCTCTCTCTTCAAGGGCCCCCCTGAGTCTGGTGTCAGACCCCATCTGCCCTTCCTGTGTTTTTTCTCTCTTTCCACAAATACCCATGCACAAATTCTCCTCCGCATGAGAATCCTTTCCCTCAAGACAATCTAATACTCAAAAAAGATTCTCACAGCCCAGTGGCCCATCAGGCCATCCCACAGGATGATTTTGATCTCATTCCAGGCTCACCTGGAAACCCTTGCTAAATTCGGAGAGACAGTAGTTTGGATATGCTTATGGGGCCTTTTAATTTGGCCATCCTCTGTCCCAGCAGCAAATCCCCGTGGGAAATTCTAATAGGTTCTAGATTCTTTTTTTTCCAGCATACATTTTTCATGCCTGCAAATTTTAATTTGATTATTTGCAAATGACTGGTTGTATCTGATAAAATCAGTTAGAAGGAGCTGGTGGTGGGGAAGAGTGACATGGCTATGTGAAGAGCAGGGGCTTTTGCCTTCTGGTTGTATTAGTCATCTGGGGCCGCCATGACAGATAGCACAGACTGGGGGCCTTAAACAACAGACACTTATTGTCCCACTGTTCTGGAGGCTGAAAGTCCAAGGTCAAGGTGTCAGCAGGTTGTTTTTTTCTGAAGCCTCTCTCCTTGGCTAGTAGACGGCTATCTTCTCCCTGGGTCCTCACAAGGTCTTCCCTCTGTGTGCGTCTGTGTCCTAATTGCCTTCTCTTATAAGGACACCAGTTACATTGGATGGGGCAAGCCCATTTGAATTCATGCTGACTTAATTACTTCCTTAAAGGTCCTATCTTTAAATACTGTCACATTCTGGGGAACTGGAGGTTAGAACTTGAACATATGAATTTAGGGGAACACAATTGAGCCCATGACACTGGCCTTGGGGAAGTCAAAGGAGGGTGAGCACAGTGAAGCAGGGCCTTTATGTGAGACCCCGAGGTCTACTGGGCTGAAGGAATCTCTGTGGGTCAAGAGGCTGCCTGAGCTTGGTGGAGTGTCTGCCATCCTCCCCTATGACCAATTGCCAGGTTATTATGGGCAGAACTAAAGGTGTGTAACTCTATGTTCCAAGGAAGGGTTTGGAAACTCCCCTGTGGAATCTTGAGCTTTTATTAATTAAAGGCTTCCCAAAGGTTTATGTTCCTTAATCAAACAGATGACTCTCTTTGTGACCACAGTGAGCCCTGAGGGATGGGAACTGACTGGTGGACACTCATAGTCTCAAGACTCAAGATCAGAAAGACACAAAGTGTTTGGAAAGATACAGAACATGCAAACCTCTTCATGATGACAGTATCACTAACACCATGGGATGTGAAAATTCTACAGGGTTTGGAGTAAGTGAGAAACAGCAGATGGAAATTGTGACTGGACCATATTCTCATTGAAGGACTGATAAATGTGAGCCACAACCTATTGATGTATCGTTCCATCTGTATTGTTTTATGTTACTAAAAGAACTGTACAAAATTTAATAGGTTCCCTTGAGACCTTTGTGCCCAAACTCTAAACTCTGTTTTCTCTAAGACGACTTCAAAATGGCACATGCATGTGTGTAGCTGTGGCTGATGGAGGCCTGTATGGTAAATTTTGATACCCAAGCCCAAGATACTGTTTTGGAAGAGAGGAAGTCGCAGGCTTAAGACATACGGTCTTGTTCCCGGTTTATGGCTCAGCCCTTAAGATACACATATTTCATTTTAATTTCAGGATCAATGTAAAAATGTCTTCCAAGCCCATTGAGTACTTAGGATAGACTACATCATTACTATTAGTAGCAGTGAAATATTCATAATGGTATGCACCTGTCATGGCCCCAGGGCATGCCGATCCAGTATTCACTCATTCATTCAATAAATTTTTATTAAGTACCTTCTATATACCAGGCACTGTGTCCCCAGCCATGAACACAACAGACTGGCTCCTGCACCCAAGGATTTATAGAGTGTTAAGTGTCTGGGGTGACATCATAGGGAGCAACGGAGGGGAGGCAGCAGGGAGAACAGTAAGAAGGGGAATGGACAGGTGAGCAGAAGCTGAATCATGCTACACAAAGCCCCAGAATGATTTAACACATGGGAGTGAGAGGTTCCAATTCATATTTTTAAAAGATCATTTGAACTGCTGTGTGGACAAATGATTGTATGAGGTCGATGTCGAGCAGAGGAATGAGCTGGGAGGCTGCAGCAGTCCAGGTGAGAGATGACAAATTCTGGGAATAGGGTGGTGGAAGTGGTGGGTTAGGGCAGGGGAGGGGGGTGCTCACAGAGGAGAAGGGTGTGGTGCCAAAATGAGAATATTGCCCACAGGTGGGAAGGACTGCTTGGAAAAGAGAAAACTGTAATTCACAGAAACGGGCTTACACTTAATGGGGAAAATTTAATTTAGGCTATGAAGGATCTCCTCATAGCAAGGACTACTTTGTTCTGAAAAGAGCTACAGTGGAAAAATGGGTGTATCTTTCATGAGGGCCCCAGGAAAGGGGCTAAAAATCAGCCATATGTTGAATGATGGAGGGTGACCCTGTGCAAAGGCAGGGAGCTGGACCAGGAAACTAGAAGTTGCTCCAGGCATGGATTCCGATGTGCCGTATTTCATGAGTGCCCCGGCCCAGCTCCTTCCTCTTCCTATCGTGTTGCCCGGATGGTGGCCATTTTTATTTAAATTAAAAATTATGAAATTAAATTTAAAGTTCAGTTCTTCAGACACACTAGGCACAATTCAAGCCCTTCAATACCACCTGTGGCTAACGGCTACCTCATTGGTTAGCATAGCTATAAATCATTCTGTCATGGGACCTTCTATTGGACTGCTATAGAAAGTTCTCACTCCCCTGGGTTAAATACCTCTTGGAATATTTCTAGGTCAGACCTGCTAATCTCAGTTCCATCTTGCCAGTTCTCTGTTGTTGACCCTTTTGTTTTGGATATTAGTATGGTCTAAATGTTTGTGTCCAGCCCCCAGGTCCCCCTGAATTCACAAGTTGAAATCCTAACCCCTGTGATGATGGTAAATGAGGCATTTGGGAGGTAATTAGGTCATGAGGGTGGAGCCCTCCTGAATGAGATTTGTGCCCCTTTATCGAAGAGACCCCAGAGAGCTCCCTTGCCCCTTCTACTATATGAGGATACAGTGAAAGACAGCCATCTATGAACCAGGAAGTGGGATCTCAGCAGATACCAAATTTTCTGAGACCTTGATCTTGGACTTTTAGCCTCCAGAACTGTGAGAAATAAATCTCTGTTATTTATAAGTTACTCATTCCTTGGTATTTTTGTTACAGCAGTGTGAACAGACTCAGGTGCCCTGCCTGCTCTTAGACTGCCCACCCCAGACCATCCTTAGTGCCTGGCTTGCCCTTCCCTGGGATGTGGACCCCAGGTCCTCTCTACTCCATGTCCCATGGCCACACATCAGAGCCCTATCCGCTCCCAGACCAAGAACCAGCTGTTGGACCACCCTGGGCTCGGCCTTGGGCCCCATTTGCTAAGTCAAGTAGGTTGCATATTCCAGGAGAGGCTGTGACCCAGGAATCAGATCACCTGGGCTGAGGGTGAGAGTCACATACTCATGCTCAGTCTCTAAGGAGACAGATTGGGTGTCTTAAAGGTAAGTGTTGATGTGTCCTTCAGAGGCAGCCCCCCAGAGGGGAAAATGGACAGGGAGGAAATGTCATTCCCTGTGCAGCAAAGAAGTTAGGGCCTCAGAAGAGGAACAATAAATAGAAGAATAGGGGCAAGAATTTTGTGCTTTCCCTGTATTTCAGAAAGCAGGTTTCATATATATTTCAACAACCGGCATGCTCGAGAATGGAGCAGACATTCACGTGCCTGCAGAACCAAAACACAGCTGGTAGGTCTAATTTTAGGTCCCTAAGCATTGACAGTGTAGCTAGACTCAGCTGAACTCACTGGCAGTCCTGTGTAAGCCGTGGGGCAGCACCTTTCGGAGCCTCGGCTCCCCAGGAGGGGACAAGAGTCTGTGCCTGCTCAGGTGTGACCTCTTTGGACCAGGGGATCGGGCAGCCCTTCTCACGGGCCTGCTTCTGGGCCTCAAATTGCCTTGGACACCTCTGAAAAATAATCTCGGAAAGAAAAATATCCCAATACCAGGCTTGTCTGGTGGGCCGAATGGGAACATTTGGGAAGATGATGTTTGCTTGGAATAATGGTTCCATGGAATATGATTCTCCATTTTGCCCAGACTGATCAGAGAAATAGAGGAGTCCTGGCTGACAGAAGCTTCTAGAACCATGTGGCTTGGGTTTGAACCTGTCGTGTCATCTATTAGTTATATGACCTCGGGTGAGTCATTGAACCTGTGTCTCAGTTTCCTCGTCTGTAAAATGGTGTTTCTCATAGTGTCTACGTCATAGCACAAGCCTGAAGTGTTGTTGTAAAGGCAGTTGAGGTGATGTTGCACCCGGAGCACAGCAAACGTTTAGTAACTGTTAGCTATTTTCGGTAACGGGTTGCTCTGATTTGAGGCACTTAGCATTGGTAATACAACAAGACAGCAAAGGGTAGTGGCGAAATGTTATTTTCTGGAATCGAAGCCCCATTCTACCACTAACCAGCTCTGAGAGTTTGAGCAAGTCAGTTAAGCTCTCCATGTCTCAGGGTTTTCATTGATAAAATGAAGTTAATAATCTGGGCATATTGATAGTATCTTTTCCAGATGATAGTTACAAGGATTAAAGGAGCTTATATATGTGAAACACTCGGAAGAATGCTTGGTATTACAGAGTAAGAACTTGGTAAAAGCTAGCTGCCGTTATTATTATTATTATTATTATTATTATTGTATGATTATTATTGTATAAAGGCAAAGAGTGCAGTAAAGTTCACCGAAGGTTGAAATGAGACTAAGCTTCATTTACTCTTGCTCGGAAGAATCAGAGGGAACTTTGAGATATTATAGGCACTAATTCAGTGAATCGGCAAATATCTGTAGAACACGTACAATGTGTCCAGAACTGGTCATTGTTGTCAACATCCGATAGCATTGTGCTAGGGAGCTCTTGGGTAATGAGAGTTGGGTGTTGCGGTCAAACAAAGGGGGGGCAGTCGGTGGGGTCCTGTCTGACTTGTCAAGGCAAAGCATGGCCACTGCCACAAGTATTGTGGCGTCTCTAACACATTGCCAGTCTCCAACCCCAGAAGAACAAAGAAGGAAGACCTTGTCTTAGACCCTACACGTCCCTAGTGTGATTCCAAGTGAGGTCAAGGCCCAGACCAAGGAGCAGAAGCAAGTCAAAGCCTGGTGGTGTTTCTCAGGCCTCCCTCTCCCACACCCGTGCCTTTCCCTGTCACCCACCTCACCTTTGGTGGCCTGTGGTATGGCAGAGGTGATAAAAGAAAGACAGGAGATAGATCATGGTGACACTTACCCTCCTGTGTCACCTCTAAGGGTCGCTGGACACCTTGTATCTGTGAACCCTCAGGAAGCCTCATTGGTGGGAGGTAACGCAGCGCTAAGACAGAGGAGGCTAGGAAGGGCCCTTTTCCCCTCAGAATTCACAGCTCTCCCGCTTTGCCCTGCGTCACCTTCAAGCCTGGCTAAGGCTGAGGAGTAGTATATAGCTCATGATTTGGCCTCCAGGTAGGCCTATGATACCCACTCTGTGAACGTGTGTGTGTATTCTCTGCCAGGTCCTTGACTGCATCTCTGGAAATAGGATCCTGGAGAACCCTCTCCTCTCTCTGCCTTTTTGTCACCCTTGTGAGGGAAGTCAGCCTCTCTCTCCAGCGAGGCCAGCCTCACTTTCCAGGGCCAGCGATGCCTCCACATTTCCCAGGGCCAAGAGCCTTGGCTCCAAAGAGCCAGGCTGAACAGCCAAAAAGCGCTTGCCAGGCATAGAGACCTGTTAGACTCCTAAGCCCATCCTCTGCAGGAGTTAGGGCAAACAAGGGAATGGATGGAGGATTTCTCCTTCCGACTCAGAGTGGAAAAGAAAGGCCACTTCTCCGGCCCGGGAGCATCCCAGAAATAGCCTCCCTCTTGCTCTTTTTCTCCTTTGGTTGCTTTCAGTTTAAGTCAATTAGACAGAAAATGAGATCCCAAAACCTACAGCTGAACACGCTTGGGGTTCTTATTTAACTATTTATTTATTTATTTGCCCTTTTTTCTTTTCTTTTTTTTCCCCCTTTCTCCCTCCAGCACCTTGTTCTTGAAACTTGTCTGGTTCAACATTTCACCGGCTTGGTTAAGTATCTTGTAAGGAAATCATTTATAATAAAGCTGGTATGCTTGGGTTTATCATTTCTAAGTGTGGGTCAGGGTTTGGTTCGCTATGTTAAACTCTCCGTGCTGCATGTGATTTGTCAAGCTTTGTCAGGAACAAAAAGTTCCGGGATGTGCAAAGCAGGACTGCTTGGTTTCCATGGAGATCGTGCTAGTTAGGCTATGGAAATCCTGAAAAGGCCAGAGGATGAGTGACAATACAGGGAGTTAGCGGCTGATCTGAAGAGCCAGACTGAATTAATGAGATTTTTCACAGAGCGTTATTAGCCAGGCTAGCACCGTATGGCTCTTAGGCCCTCGATTTCTCAGCTGCAGTCTTGGAAAACAGAAATGGAAAGATTTAATTGCTGTTTTTTAAACCCTTTAAGATTATTTTAACCTGTAACATTTTAAGGTTGTAATAAAAAAAAAGGGGGGGCTCTTTTTTTCCCCCCCATCACTCTGTTACCATTATTACTGTGTTTTTGGTGGCAGTTGCCCTTTATCTTTGTGGAGATGGGAAATTCAATAGTACTTATTATATTGAGCAGTTAATTCCCACATACTGTGAACACATTACTGTTCAAAGTAGGTTATCTGGAGTTCCATTTAGAGCCAAGGGAGAGATACCATGTCACTGGCTTTATATCTCCTAGGGCTATATTAATTATTTATTATAGACTGCTGATGTAAACTGTTAACTCTGGCAGGTCATAGTTTGTACACGTATCTATCCACTGCCCTCGCTCTTTGGAGTTCGGGTGCCGATTTCTGAAAACTAGCAATCTGGGTGGTGGGTTTGTGTCTTCTGGTGCTGTTAACACCAGAAGGAAAGATGCTTAGAAAGGACTCTTCTCGATCATCATTGTCAGGTAGCAATTTCCCCAAAAAGTTTGGGAGGCATGCTGTCAGAGGGCATTCTTCTCCCTCTTTCTTTGGATGGACTGAGACCAGAACTCCAGCTCCCTTTCCCCACCACCCCCTCCTGGACCCTCCCCCTACCGCCATCCTGACCCAGGCTCCGAGTGTAGAAATGATAGAAATTATGGGGGTGATTAGCCTGGTTGCCTTTTCATTTTCAACATGTTCCCTGTGCAAACTCTCAGGAAAATGTCAGTATCCTTCCCCATCCAGAAATCCGCCAGCACAGTGCAGGGCGAGCCCCGGGCCGGTCACTGCTCTCTCTTGCTGGTTTGCAGAAGGGCACATGCCCATATGTTTTGGGGAGATGTAAAACCGTCATGTTGCTGCTGGGTAATCCACAACAAAATCACATGCAGCCGCATTCCCGGGATTCCTGTACAGTAGACTAATCCACTTAATCTCACTGTTAGCTTCCCCGGGCGGGAATTTTCACACTCTCTTTTGATTTAGTGGTTTGTAAAATCTCTGATTAAGTGCCTTTGCCCTCCTGTTATTGTCTCTCTATTCCCTAAATGATTTTGTGAAGGAGGAATCAGGGAAGTTGAAATAAGGGTCACCATGCCCTCATCCTTCCCTATCTGGTTTTTCTTTATTGTTATTTTTTAAATGTTAAGGTCTTCTTCTTTTCCCTTTGACTCTACTACCACCTGACAGTATTTGATTTTTTTTAAATTATTAAATGCCCCATCTACCTTGCCAGTGTATGCGGGGTCCTCCCAGCTAAGCTGATCTTGAATTTATTTCTGTTGTGGATTTGTGTGTTACCACTTCGGCTCGACAGATAAGACCCCACCGTGTTGCGTCTCTTTAAAAAAGGGCAGGGGTAAGAGTGCACAGAGCTAGGACAAACAATCCTAAAATGTGTATGGAACCACAAAAGACCCTGAATAGCCAAAGCACCCTCGAAAAAAGAAAGAAGGGCAGAGGTAAGAGCCGGTGTGATGGGGTCAGACAGACTGGGCCTTGAGACCTGATTCTGTCACCTGTTAGCTGTGTGGTTGCGGGCAAGTGACTTAACCTCTCTGGTCTTTATTTCCTCATCTAAAATTGGAGATTAAATGCAATAGCATATACTGTATACCTACGTGCCTACCTATAGTACATACTCAACAAATTCTGACAATCCGAGCTCTCATTCATAGGAATGTACATATTTTGCACAGCAATGATTTGTTTGGGGGCATTTTGTCAAGCCCTTTGATGTGTGCTTTTCTGGTATCTCTGCTTAGATTAAGCCTCTTGAAGTTAAGAGCCCAAGTTTTAAAATTCATTTTGTAATTGCTAATTGCATTTAGTTTGTGCTATCATCTGCCTGATTCTCTGCCTCTTAAAAATGCTGATCAAAATATTTGGGGAAATTTACCTTGGGTCAAGTAGTATAAACTACGGGAACACAGTAATCCCCCGCACCTCCTTACCCGTGGTTTCAGTTACCGAAGGTCAACCACGGTCCAGGAGCTGATGATCCTCCTTCTAACGTACGGTGAGAACATCAGGAGCAGCCTAACACTATGTCACAAAGCCCACGTCCTTCACCTCACTTTTCCTCATTGATGACACAGACATTTGATCCTTTCATATCATCACACAAAGACAGGTGAGTTCAGTACAGCAAGATACTTTGAGACCATGTCCACATAACTTTTATTACAGTATATGGTTATAATTATTCTACTTTATTATTAGTTATTGCTGTTAATCTCTTACTGAACCTAATTTATAAATTAAACTTTATCATAGGTCTGTACATACAGGAAAAAACATGGTGTATGTAGGGTTTGGTTCTCTCTGCAGTTTCAGGCATCCACTGGGTGTCTTAGAATGCATCCCCCATAGATAAGGAGAGACTATTGGAATAGATACTCAGTTGAAAAACTGCCATTTATACTAGGATTCTTAACTAATTTAACGAGGAACAAAACGGTTGAATTCGTGTCCATCCAAAAGGAGAAATTCAAATTCCCACACATGAGAAAAGGCCAAAAAAAATTTAAAATTAAGGGGTTTTGGATGTTGTTGGCTGTTGTTTTTTGGTTTTCTTTTTTTCCTCATGTAATTCTCTTTAAGACCCATTCATCTACTGAAAACATTTCTTCTGCCCTTTCTCCATATCTTCCAAGGAAGGGTTTGGAGATTTTTTTTTTTTTTTTTTATAGATACTTGGGAGTGTAAACAGTCTTATTGTCATGATAGGTATCCTTGAACTCTAATTCTGTAAATAAAGCCTCAAAGCTGGTTGGTGCAGAAGGTAAAATTTTGATGTGGTATCTGGCATGGGAAGCAGAGCAGTTTTTTCTTTATTTATTTTTAAATCAAATTACAAGGGGCTCCAAGCGCCCACCATCTGATTGGAGGGAGGTCTGGGACCAGCCATTGCCGGCCTGCCAGGCGCTGGGTTCCATTGCTCAATCACTGCCTGATTTTGGCAAGTTACTTAACTATTCTGTGCCTCAGTCTTCTCATTAGTGAAATGTAGATATTAGTACCTGTCTTGTCTACAGAAGGTGGTTGTGGAAGATTAAATGAAACTGTATGTATAAGTGCTTAGAACAAAGCCTGTTTCATTTCAAGTGGCCAGAAAATGTCAGTGTGATCATAACTTTGATGATTATTAGCATGAGTTGAAAAACTTACGTGACGCCAGCAAAATGGGACAGTTGTGTGATCCTTCGTCTATAATTATGACCACCCTTTATCATTTGACTCCCGTGTTCCTTAATGCTCTACCCAACGCTAGTCCTCTGCCCTTCTTTGGGCACCTGTGTGTGCTCTGCCCATGTTACAAAGTGGTCATCTAAGCCAAACTCAGTGCTGGTGGCTCCTCACCTAGAGCTGTGCTCCCAGAATAGAGTCCCCTGAAATCCACAGGTCATCCCCACCAGAAGACTGTTACTCCCCATAGCAAAATGGGGACAACATCTCTTCTATCCACCCAACTACTCAGTTTCAGAGTCTTTCAGTCTCTGTCTCTGTCTCTGTTTGTCTCTCTCTCTCTCCACCAATGGGACCATGGCTTCCTGGGAAATCCAGTTCTGTGGCTTTAGGATTATAGTCTTTAAACAAAAGTCTGTGAATTTTCCCCTGGAGCAAAAGATGTTCCACCTGCAGAATGGAAAACCCCTTCATTTCATATTCTCTTAAATGTATAATGTGGTGTGAGGGTGGGATTGGGCTAAAGGGAAAGTACCTTTTGTTCCTTGGTGATTGTGCTGAGCCTACAGCAGAAATCAGGACACAGCTCAATTCTCATTCAGATTTCATGCTGGCTTGAAGGCAAATTTTGGACCATGTGGGTTTGGCACTTCCACCCCTTTGTAGTCTGAGCCAGCAGTGTTCTAGGGGCTGGGCTGAAGGAGCTGAGGCACTAGGCCCTTTGGACGGATGCCTGAAGCAGAATCTGAAGGAGTTGGTGAGGCAGAACTGAGTATCTAGACCAAAGCCAGTCTATGAAATCCAGAGCAGCTGAAACAAGATAGGAAGCCAATGGATCCATGGGCCTGTATGAGAAGATTTCAAGAGGGAGGGAGGAAGTAAGGTGTGTCTGGAAGTATTTCTAGTTGTTGGCAGTGACTTTTTTTTTATTTGATATATATGTCACTTGTTTCCATTGTCTTCTGTGATTACTGTCCTCTAGCAGCCTATACATGTCTTTCTTTTTCCTCCCTTATCCCTGACTTGCTTGTCCTGGTGTCTCGGGCCAGTTAGGGCAGCCAGCCTATTAACTGTGGACCCCTTGAGGAATATCCCAAGACCCACTTCTTTATTCAGTCCTCCTGCACCCAGCATTAGATTTAGAAGGAAAGAGAACTAGTATCTATTGTTCATTCCTGTATGACAGGCCACATCTCCACACATCATCAAATTTAGAATCAGTATCAAGCTTTGGTCCTTATCTTCATTCTGTCCTCAGGATCTAATTCTCTGACTCTATAATTTTACTTCTTCCATTTTTGGGGTTTCTGATAGACAAGAAAATAAATGGAAAACCAATCTTCAGATAAACTAATCAGTGCTAATGAATATTCATGATTTAAGAAGTGTTACCTCTCAAAGGAATTTGAGTTTTAAAAGGTAAGTTCCATTTCTTGGCTCAAAAAAATACTGAGTGTCTATCAGATACTGTTATTCCTATGGATTGAATGTGTTAACCTACAATTTCCCAAAGAATGCACCATAAGAAAGAGTCCCACAGTCAAACAAAATTTTAAAATATAGCACACTCCTTTCTGCTTCTGCCCAAGGTGGAGGAAAGGGGACTGGATTTACTCTCTTTCTGAAATAACAACCAAAAACATACAAAATATGCAAAACAACAATTTTCAAGACCTCTCATATGGCAACACCGGAGGGACAGAGAACAAAGGGTGTCCTATGAGTGCCCTAGCTTACTGTCTCCAGAGAACTTCTAGGCTGCAGTGCAGGAGGGGAAACGCAAGCAGAACTGAAGACATGGAGCTGAGGTCAGGAAGGTTATCATGACCAGAGCTCACAGGACAGTATGCTAGAAAGGAGAGAGCTGCACAGGGACAAACCCTTGGGATGGGCAAAAGTCCCCCCTGAGTACACAGCAGAGTATACATCAGCATATCCAAAACTATCCAAAAATGGGGGGTGAGACAAAAGAAAAAGAGAATAGCACCTGGCACTTGCAAAAGCTGGGAATAAATGTTAGTTAACTCTTCCCATCAGTCAGACTGGAAAATCTCCTGATTCATGAGATATTTGGGTAGAGCACTCAGGAATGGTGTGCCTCCTGAAGAGGAGAATAATTAGCTTTAGATAGAGCATAGTTATGGACCTGCCAAAACAACTCATACAAATTACATGTGAAAGAATCAAATTGCTTCCTAATAACTGCATCCCAGAACAAAGTTAAAGATTCTTTACATAAACACAAAAAATATCCAGTGCGTGCTGTGGTGAGCACTGGGTGTTATACAGAACTGATAAATTATTGAACACTACATCTGAAACTAATGACGTACTATAAGTTGGCTAACTGAATTTAAAAAAAATATCCAGTGCCCAACAGGGTAAAATTCACAATGTCTAAAATCCAAACAGAGATTACCAGGCATTCAAAGAACAGTGAAACATGACCCATAGTGAGGAGAATAATCAATTGAAACCAATCTGGAACTGATACAAACATTAGAATTAGCAGAGGAGGACATTAAAATAACTCTTAGAACTGTATCATGTATGTTCAAATGGGAAAGTAGAGATATGGAAGATATTTTTAAAAGACCCAAATCAAATTTCTGAAGGTAAAAACTACAATCTCTCAGATGAAATAATACATTAGAGGGGATTAGCAGCAGATTAGACATGGCTAAATAAAGGATTAGTGAACTTGAAGAAAAGAACAGAAACTAATATGAAGTTGAGAAAAAAGAATGCAAACAAATGTAAAAGTATCAGTGAGCTGTGGAACAATTTTACATAGTCTAGTATGTGTGTAATCATAAGATATTTGAAGAATATCTTTCAGGGCGCCTGGGTGGCTCAGTCAATTAAGCATCTGCCTTTGGCTCAGGTCATGATCCCAGGGTCCTGGGATCGAGCCCCATGTCGGGCTCTCTTCTCAGCTGGAAGCCTGCTTCTCCCTCTATCTCTGCCTGCCACTCCACCTGCTTGTGCTCTCTCTCTCTGTCTCAAATAAATAAATAAAATATTTTTAAAAAATAAAGAATATATTTCTTCTTTCTGAGAATATTCTCAGAATATTTATTCTTATTTTATTGACTTACAGTTGACGTATAATATTAGTTTCAGGTGCACAACCTTGCCATTCAGCATTTATATACATTATGAAGTGATCACCATGATAAATCTAGCTGCCATCTGTCACCATACAAAGTTGCTACATATCACAATGTTTATTTTGACTGAAACTTTTTCAAATGATTTTTCAAGATGGGATAAAAACAAAAGAAAAAAACCAAAAACACAATCCCTCCCCCTCCAACTATACTAGAATATCATGCTGGATCTGTTGAAAATCAAAGATGTTCAAAGTAGCCAGAGGAAAAGAAAAGCACAGTACACTTAAGAGACTAATAATAGCATTGACTATAGAAATTGAGAAGCCAGAGGAATGACATCATTAAAGTGTTAAACATAAATAATAAGTAAATAACTTCTCCCTTAGAATTTTATACCCAAACACAATATCCTTCAAAATGAAGGCATAAGAAAAACATTTTCAGAAAATTCATTGTTGGCAGGACCATGAGAATAAAATACCAAATACCTTCTATCTTCAGATAGAAGCAAAATAACCCTAGAAGGAAGCAGTGTAAAGCAGATAAGGGGTGGAGAACACTGGGAAGGATAAATGTGTGGGCAAATCTACATCTACATTGCCTGATTAAAAAACAAAAATAATACTGTCTTGTGGTGTTTAAAACATATGTGGAATTAGCATGAAAATAATAGTGCAAAAGACTAGAAAGGAGTAAGTATAGTGAATACTCTACATCCAGAAAGTGACAAAAACACAAGTTGAGATTGACTAATAAATCAAACTTGCATATTGCAATCTCTAGGGTAACCACCAAAGTAATAATATAGAAAGATATAGCTAAAAATCCAATAGAAAATGGAGTGAAGTGTAATCAGTAAATGTTAAAGAAGCCTAGAAAGCAGAGAAAATGAGAACAAGGAACAAACAGAAGGAACAGACAGAAAACAAATAGTTGGAGGTAATTATAAATCTACATTTATCAATAATTATGTGAAATGTCGATAGACAAAACATTCCAATTAAAACAAAAAAAAATTCAGACTGTATTTAAAAAAACTATATGCTGCTTACAAAGACATAACTTAAATGTAAGAAAATGGGAAATTTGGAAGTATATACCATGCGGCCACTAACTAAATAAAGTTCTATTATCAGTAGAAAAAGATACTTGGTATGGCAAGAAATTTTACCAGAGATAAAGATGAAATTTTTGTTGATGAGGCAAACAAATTCAGTTAGTGAAAACAGGGTTGATTCAATAAGAAGATGTAACAATCCTAAATTTATATGCACTTAATGCATAACTTTAAAATCTGTAAATCAAAAGTTGTCAGAACACAAAGGAGAATTGGGCAAGTGTACAAATATAATGGAAGACTTTACTACTTCTCTTCTAGTAATTGGTAGAACAAGTGGGTATATATAATATTTGAATGATACTTCTAAAGAACTTGATCTAATTGACATGTGTTGAAAATTACACTGTCAAACTACAGAATATAGAATATACAGATGTTTTAAAGTGCCCAAGGAATATTTCACCAAAACTAAACAAATACTGGGCCATAAAGAAAGTCAACAGATTTTAAAGAATAGAAATCAGAGTATATCCTCATAGCACAGTAGAATTAAGCTAGAAACCAGTCACAGAATCAGGTCTAAGAGTCTTCAAATGTTTGAAAATTAAGCAATGAACTTCT
Source organism: Neomonachus schauinslandi (assembly GCF_002201575.2). NCBI lineage: Eukaryota > Metazoa > Chordata > Mammalia > Carnivora > Phocidae > Neomonachus > Neomonachus schauinslandi. Next base: position 133,290,957 of record NC_058410.1, on the reverse strand, counting down.
AAATAATCAAAGAGTCAAAAAAGAAATCATATTGGAAATTAGAAAGTATTTTGAATGAAACAAAGATGAAAATATTATGTATCAAAACGTGGCATGTGGCTAAAATAGTGCTAAGATGGAAATCTGTAATTTTAAATGCATATATGGGAAATAAGATTTGTAATAATTCCAAACTTAAAACAAAACAAATGTCTATCAAGAGTAAAATGGATATATTTATATGGCATATTTCCTACAAGAAAATATTCGTATTATACAGCAAAGAAAAAGGGCAAATTCTTCCATGCAACCCCATGCATGAATCTCACAATCATAATATTGAACAAAAGAAATCAGACACAGAAAAGTACTGCTCTATGATACCATTTACATAAAGTTCGAAAATAAGAAAAACAGATCTATGATGATTCAAGTCAGATGAATTGCTATCATAAGGAAGGAGGTGGCTAATAACTCAGAGTCGTTAGAAGGTTGTGGAATGCAAACAATGTTCTATGTCTTTATCTAGGTGGCAAATCCATGAGTGGGTTCACTTTGTAAAAATTCACTTAACAGTAATAAAAAAAAGTTCAAAAGCTAATTCAGGGAGGTATTTTGCTTATGCACCTGATGTTCATGCTTGGCAGAATGGCTAAAAATGTTGATATGACCCAACTATTTATTACACGTTTGCTGCATGTAAGACCATGCTAATCTGAGAGAGTGGCTGAGAGCTTTAAACTCTATTGCTATTTGCAGCTCTGTTTAAACTGCTTTTCTCCATCTCCCTTGGCTGAACACTCGGCAAGTTTTCGCATTAATTTTGGTCCCTAGCATTCTTTTGCCTAGCCTCATTGCTTGGGGCTGCCAACCAACACTAATCAAGTACAACATGAAGACCAGCTTAGAAATGCTACTTCTTTCTTACACAGATCTACAGTGGGGAAGAGCCGTCACCCTCGACACAGATCCTCCTGGTGAAGGTGAAAAGGAAGTCACCAGGAGAATTTCTGGCTTTCACGGAAGCCTGTTCCAAGTTATACTGGGAAAAGCTAATCTTTGTTGTGTGCATCTGTCCTCTGGGCACCATTAACTTATTTGATCACATAACTGCCTGAGGTAGTGTTACGGGTTGAATGTTTGTGTTGCCTCCAAGTTCATATTTTGAAACCCTAACCCCCAGGGGGACGGCATTAGGAGGTAGGGCCTTTGGGAGGTGATGAGGTCATGAGGATGGAGACCTCGGGATGGGATTAGCACCCTTTTGGAAGGGACAAGAGACAGCTTGCTTCCTCTCTCTCTGCTCTCTGCCATGTGAGGTCAGCAAGAAGGCAGCTGTCTGCAAACCAGGAAGAGGCTCTCACCAGAACGCAGCCACACCGGCGCCCTGATCGTGGACCTCCAGTTTCCAGAACGGTGAGAAAGAAACCATGAAGTCTGTGGTATTTGTTAAGACAGCCTAAAGTAAGACAGGGAGGAAATAGTCTCTGTCCCATGTTACCGGTGAGGTGGAGAGCCCTTGTCACCTGTCAAAGATCACAGCTAGCAAGTGGGGAAGTCAGGTAGCGGGGTTCTTTCTAGAGCCCTTGCTCTTTACACACTCACCATACAAGACACAAAGAGTCACCTTCCTGTGGCACACGGCCTTGGCGTCTTCACTTTCAGAAGCTCCGGGAGGAGGTCCGTCATGGGAAGAGTTCTCTACAGAAGCGGCGTCTTTGTGAGAACTTGGCTGTGCAACACAAGGAAGCTTCTGGGACTCAGTGCTCAGGCCTGAGGAGGAGGATGAGGGACTGTGAGGAATGTCCCTGCTCTCTCTTGGGGTGGAGGGGGCTGGTGAGCAGGGTTGAGGAATTTGTTTGTGTAAAAACTAAACACATCACAGGGAAATGTCAACATCGGTAAATTCAGGTCCTGAATAACAATGACAAACACTTTTTTTTTTTTTTAAGAAAGGAAGCTTAGCTTTTCTTTAGTGCTCGATGGTGCTCCTGCTCCCACCCCGTGCCTGGCTCCAGAGCCGCCATTTTCTGAGCTCTCAGCAGTAAACTTAATAAAGATTGATATCAGCGACAAATTCTGTCAACTTCCATGCTGCAAAACTTAGTCACTGTGCAAAATGAACCAAGGAAAATAAATAACCCGAGGAATGATGGAGTGTGTAAATATTGATGTGGATGTCAGGCACAGGGAAGTTGGATGAAGCAAAAACGAGCTTAGTGAAGGCGAGTCCCCTCACCCTGACCGAATGCAGAGAGGTCTTTCCACGCTGACTTTAATTCTCTGACATTATTTCCAGAGTGGGAGTGTGTGATGTTTGATGTGGGTGAAATTATAAAACCGTGGGTTCCAAAAAGATCATTCTAGAAAAAGCATTTTTTTACATAGATACAAAATTACTATTATACACATAGTACTGTATACAGAAAAACAGAACAAAACAAGACAAAATAGAGGATATGTACCGGGAAAAATGGAATGGTAAATAATACCCATGATTCCCTCACCCAAAATACTAGCTATGAGCATCCTCCAGACTTTTTACCATGCTTATGGAAAATTACATTTCCTAGTTTATAAGATGCAGATGTTTCAAAGTTTGGTATTTCTGAAATCAGGTTGAATCTATGGGTACATACAGTGTGGCAGCATTTCCTTGTCTCCAAAAAGCCTTCAACAACATTAAGCTAATGTGGTTTCCTACAAATGAGGACATCTTCAAACCAGAAATACATATTATATGTTTGTATTTCTTTTTTTTTTTTTAACTGAGGTATGATTGACATAACATTATATTAGTTTCAGGTGTACAATGCAATGATTCAATTCAGGTACATACTGCAAAATGATCACCACAGTAAGTCCAGTTAATATCTGTCACCATACACCCTTACAGATTTTTCTTGTGATGAGAACTTTCAGGATCTACTCTGCTAGCTATTTTCAAGTATGCTATAGGGTATTACTAGCTATAGTCACCATGCTGTGCATTACATCCCCCTGATTTGTTCATTTGGTAACTGGAAATTTGTATCTTTTGTATCTTCACCCATTTTGCTCACCCCAAACCCCTCTTTTTTCTTTTTGCAAAGCGTACCTAGCACCAAACTGACCATTTTTCAGTGGCGTTAAGAATATTCACGATGGGGCTCCTGAGTGGCTCAGTTGGTTAAGCGACTGCCTTCGGCTCAGGTCATGATCCTGGAGTCCCCGGATCGAGTCCCGCATCGGGCTCCCTGCTTGGCGGGGGAGTCTGCTTCTCCCTCTGACCCTCCCCCCTCTCATGTGCTCTCTCTCTCTCTCATTCTCTCTCTCTCAAATAAATAAATAAAATCTTAAAAAAAAAAAAAAAGAAAGAAAAGAATATTCACGATGTTGCGTGACTGGCACCACGATCTATTTCCTAAACTTCTTCATCGTCCCAAACAGAAACTCTCTACCCATGACCTAAGAACTCCACCTTCTACCCTTTTCCCAGTGCCTGGTAACCACCATTCTACTTCCTGTCTCTATGGATTTGCCTATTCATCACATTAAGTGGGAATCATACAATACTTGTCTTTTTGTGTCTGGTTTATTTCATGCAGCATAATGTTCTCAAGGTTTGTCTATATTGCAGCATGGATCAGAATTTTCATTCCTTTTTATGGATGAATAATATATCACATTTTGTCTACCTGTTGATGGACACTTGGGTTGTTTCCATTTTGGGGCTACCGCGAATTATGCTGCTATGAACGTGGGTATATGGTACCTAGGCGATTCCCTGTTTTCCATTCTTTGGAACCGAATATCCCAGGAGTGGAATTGCTGGATCCCATAACAATTCTGTTTAACTTTTTGAGGAACTGCCAGACTGTTTTCTACAGTGGCTGCATGATTATATGGACGGTCCCTGACTTAGGATTTTTTTGACTTTATGATGGTGTGAAAGCACTACACATCCAGTAGAAACTGTGCTTTGAATTTTCATTTTTGATCTTTTCCCGGGCTAGCGATGGGCAATATGATCCTCTCCCGTGATGCCGGGCAGGGTCAGCAAGACAACACAAGGGTGAATGACCAAAACACTGACAGCCACCCCGTCCTACACAACTGTTCTGGTTTTCACTTTCAGTACAGTATTCAATCAATTACATGAGTTATTCAACACATTCTTATCAAATAGGCTTTGTGTTAGATGATTCTGTGCAACTGTAGGCTAATGTAAGTGTTCTGGGCATGTTTAAGGTAGGCCAGGCTGAGCTATGATGGTTGGGAGGTTGGGTGTGTTAAATGCATTTTTGACTTATGATATTTTCAACTTATGATGGGTTTATCAGGGTGTAACCCCATTGTATGTCAAGGAAGATCTGTGCATTCCTACCAGTGATGCATAAGGGTTCCGGTTTTTCTGCATCCTTACCAATACTTGTTACTTTCTGTCTTTAAATATATATAACAGCCATCCTAATGAGTGTGAAGGAGCTATACATACTATTTTGAAATCTGGTTTTTCCTCTTAGTGATATATCCTGAACATATTTCCTTTCCACCATGAGGTTAAGTCTCTGCCTTCAGCTCAGGTCATGTTCCCAGAGTCCTGGGATCGAGTCCCCCGTCGGGATCATACAAGGTTTTTCACTGTGCTGACTTTCATGGCTTTAACTACTAATATTTTTATTTTATGCATAAATAACACTGGTGCATGGCTTAAAATATTTTCAGAGATATATCTTGTGGGTCCCCAAATAAAAACATATAGTCCTTGAGTCAAGGATCCTATTTCCTATCACTCCACAGCACTTGGCATCTAGCCAACGTTCAGTACATGTTGCTGACCAACTCAATCCACAAGGGAGTCAATCTACAAGGTGCATTGACCCCTCGGCACTGGAGACAAGGAAATATTCAGGAAGGTTGGGAGGTGCGGTAGACAGCTACATGCCCTTGTGTGGTCCCTTCCACGTTGGTTCTGGACTTGGCCACATGACTTGCTTTGGCCAGTAGGACAGCAGCCAGGTGGAAAGTGCGTGGTGCCAGTCACGCAACATGTTATGGAATAAGTTCCAACATGTTATGGAATAAGTCAGATAATATTCTTTTATAATCCATATCAATTATTTTAACATCTGTAGTTATTCAGTTGTATGTATGCACATACATACTTTTTTTTTTTTAAGATTTTATTTATTTTTGAGAGAAAGAGAAAGAGAGAGTGCATGAGCAGGGATCCCGACAGGGGACTCGATCCCAGGACTCTGGGAACATGACCTGAGCTGAAGGCAGACACTTAACCGACTAAGCCACTCAGGTGCCCTGCACATACATACTTTTAAAAACAGTCCTCTATTGCTGAATATTTCGGTTGTTCTCAGTTTATTCCTATTATAAATTATGATAAAATGAATACTTTATGGCTATTTTTTGCACACATTCTCAATTATTTGACAGAAATTCCTAGATATGCTATTGTGGAATCAAAGATATGAATGTGGAAGGTTTTTAATTCATAATTCTAAATTGCCTTCACTTCATTTCAAAAGGGAAAAATCAACAATGAAGAACCACCCACACCACCATGGCCAACCCCCAAAATTTAACTGGAAAATATTTACATTTATGAGGACAAGAGGAAATGGATATGAGAATCTGGTCAATAAAATAGAAATTGTATCCGTCAGCTCTTTTGCCAGATGGCTTGACAATTCTGGAAAGATGAAATTCTTTACAATATTCATCTTGGGTCTGGGGATAAACTTTTTTCAAAGAAGTGTGACTACTTTCTGACTCGATTTTTCAGAGTTCTCATCTCCCATTCTTCCTGGGATATAGTAGGAAAATGAGAAGAGAGTAAAAGTAGACACTCCACCAAAGAGTTCCTTTAGCAGTTACTTAAACCTGAAATTCTCAGCTTCTGCTTGAAATTTTCATACAAGAGGAATAAAAAGAACTATGGATAGGTATGTCTAAGTTAGTACACATAACATGCCAAATCTACACCATAGAAGATTCTCGAGAGGATTTTCTTACCTCTGAAAAATTGCATGATTTTACCAAAAGCATAAGATTTCATCCCCGATTGCTTATGAGGGTATATGCTGTACATTGACCAGAGGGCAGGGATGTGAGCAGTCATGCTACACAACAGCACCCCCAACCCCTTATCTGTGGTTTCAGTTGCCCGAGGTCAACCACTGTCCAATAGCAGATGATCCTCCTCTGATGTGTGGTCAGAGGTCAACAATAGCCTAGTGTTATGTCACAATGCCTGTGTCACTCAGGTCATTCCACCTCAGCACGTCGGCATTTTATCATCTCAACAAGGGTGAGTACAGTACAATAAGACATTTTGAAAGAGAGAGAGAGGCCATGTTCACATACTTTTGTTACAGTGTATGGTTATAATTATTCTATTTTATTAATAGTTATTGTTGTTAATCTCTTACTGTATGTAATTTATAAATTACACTTTATCATAGGTATGTATATATAGGAAAAAAACATGGTATGTGGAGGGTTTAGTACTATCCATAGTTTTAAGCATCCACTGGGGGTCTTGGAATGCATCCCCCATGGATAAGGGGGAACCACTGTAATTAGAATTACCTGCTATAACTAAGTCACCTGTCTCGGTCTATCTGGGCTGCTGTAACAGAATACCATAGACTTCTCTCAGTTCTGGAGGCTGGCAAGTCCAAGATTAAGGTCTTGGCAGATTTGATGCACCTGCTTCCTGGTTCATAGATGGCTGTCTTATCACTGTAACTTCACATTGTGGGAGGGACAAAGGAGTTTTCTGGGGTCTCTTTTACAAGGGCCCAGCTAATCCCATTTGTGAAGGTTCCACCCTTCTGACCCAATCATTTCCCAAAGGCCCCACCGCCACCTACCATCATACTGGGAATTAGGCTTCAACACATGAATTCTGGGGGAACACAGTCTATAGCATCACCACATTAAAACCTATTGTGGTCCTTAAAGCAGTGGTTCTCAGACTTCAGTGTGCATCAGAATCACTGAGGGCTGTTAAAACACAGATTGCCTGTTTGTGATTCAGTAGGCCTGGGTAAGGCTTGCATTTCTAACAACTTCCAAGGTGCTGCTGGTTAAGGACCACACTGAGAGAACACTGTCCTAGGTGGTGTTACCTGTCACTCACATCCCTCAGAGTAGCTTTGGATGATCATTTAGGTGAGTGATTAAGAGCAAGGATGCTACATGATCAACCAAACAACTCTATAGATTGTGATAATCATGATGAAGAGCTACAACTATGTTTTATTCATGGGCATTTTTTCCCTAAGAGAATTATTGGAGTCCTCATCCTTAGAATTGGCATCAACAGAAAACAAATTTCTACACACACACACACACACACACACACACACACACACACAGTATCAATCTGGATCATATATTAATTCTGATAATTGAGTTTTTCACTGTGCTGACTTTCATCGCTTTAACTACTAATATTTTTATTTTATGCATAAATAACACTGGTGCATGGCTTAAAATATTTTCAGAGATATATCTTGTAGGTCCCCAAATAAAAACATATAGTCCTTGAGTCAAGGATCCTATTTCCTATCACTCCACAGCACTTGGCATCTAGCCAATGTTCAGTACATGTTGCCGACCAACTCAGTCCACAAGGGAGTCAATCTACAAGGTGCATTGACCCCTCGGTATTGGAGACAAGGAAATATTCAGGAAGGTTGGGAGGTGCAGTAGACAGCTGCATGCCCTTGTGTGGTCCCTTCCACGTTGGTTCTGGACTTGGCCACATGACTTGCTTTGGCCAGTAGGACAGCAGCAGATGTGATGGAAAAGCCCTGATTAACACTGGCACATTGGGGCTTGTCCTCTTGAGATGTTTCCTTTTCAAACCCATCTGCCATGCTGTAAAAAAGCTTGGGCTAAATCAATGAATGATGAACATCCCAATGGAGAAAGACCCCAGGGATAAAGAGGCCATCCAGAAATTTCCAGCCCCAGCTCCCAGGTGAATGCAGTCTCATGAGTAACCTCAGCTATTGATTTGGTGCTAAAGAACCGGGAACTGATCCCTGTCAAGTGCAGACTCCTAAGAAATCAGGGGAGGTGGTTGTTAGAAAGTAATAGGTAACTGAAACAGGAGGAATGCAGGATATTTTTAAAAGCAGTGTATTTTAAAATCTAAACAATAATTCAATAATCACGCGATTTCCTTTAGGTCATTTCTGCTTTCCTGATACTTTTATGACAGTCCTTTGTTGAAATCTGGGAAAAACTAGTGATGTCATGAAATTTTCATTCATGTATTTATTCACTCAATAGTCTCCTGTTGACCTTCTATTATAAGTCAGGCTCAGTGTGAATAGAGAGGATAGGGAGGGAGGGAGACACAAGAAGCCAATGATCCTGGGGGAGGAGGGGGGTGTATGGAAAGTGCCCAGAAGGGCAGTGTGAAGAGCATGGAAGGGATGGAAGGGAAGGGAGGAGTGAGGCAATTTCCCAACACAGGCCATCCCAGAGGGAAAGATTTTGCTGGCTAGTGCCCTCTATGGAACCTGACTTGGGGAGATTTAATTCCAGGTAGCTTTATTAAATTCAGGATAGAAGGTAAACATTAAAACAAAACAAAACAAAACAAAACTGTAGAGGTAGACAAGAAGATACAAGCTTTTGTTATTTATTTCAAGATTTCAAATACAGCTCCTCACAAGATCTGAACCATCCTTCCTGGCTTCCTTAAAGCACATCCTGGACATGTGGCCAAGAAACTGTTTCCTTCAATCACCGTGACAGAACGCCGCCTGTGACAATACAGTGCGCCCTCCCCACCCCCTCCCCCCCACGCTCATGCTGAAAGTCGGGGCTCAGACTCACACATCCTCGTCCGTGCCCCTGTCACTAACAACCTGGGAATGGCTGGGAGAGAAGCCTGGCATGTGTGGGAGCCACCGTAAGAGAAATTGTCCCAGAAGAGAGGCGCTAACTAGGTGAAGACATATGACTCTGAGCACTCCTTCCTGATTCTAATGGAGGGAGAGCCTGGCACTGAGCCAGGAAACAGAAAAGGCATGAAAGGAAGAACTAATTTGGAGCTGGCGAAGGGAGTGTTTTCTGGCTTATTTAAACACATAGATATAGAATTCAAACAGGGAGGAGGAATCTGCCTACCAGATGGAGCTGCTGCATGAGGCGGGATGTCAGCAATGGAGTCAACAATGCCCAGGCATGGAAGGAGACATTTTGACAGCAGGGAAGCCATAGAAAGAACGATGCTTGGTGGACTGGGTGGGTTCACCTTATACTCAGTACTTTATTTCCATCTAAATCCCTTGGAGGCAGAGGTGGAGGTTACTGGGTTGGTCCTATATTAAAGAAAAACCACAATCCAGCCCTTCAAAGACCTTTGGAGCTACTAGGAAGCAGATCAAGTGGACAGCTAATAGGCAACTACCGAGACCCTCACAAAACATGGATTTATTGGATGTCCATTATGAGGCAGGCACTGGGTTGGCGCCCAGGGATCCGTCAAGGAGCATGACCGAGATTCCCTGCTCACAGGGAACATCCATTCTTGTTGTCATTTAGTTGGTTAAATACCTGAAGGTGAGTGGAGCAGAGGGGAGGTCAGAAGGATAGCTTCCAGTGTGGTGGGGAGCTCATAGGAGACCTGGCTCAGAGCGCTCTCTACAGGTCACTCACTCTGTGGCCATAGGCATGTCCCTGACCCTCTCTTTTCCCCATCTGTAAATTGGTGATGGCAATATGTACCTTATAGGGTCATGCTGAGGAGTCACTGAGGCAATGTTAGGTGGTAACAGGTTGCTGGAGGGGTGAAGGGCAAGGCTTTGCAGGGGAGACAGGCTTTGAACTTATGCTGTTGGCCAGATGGGGACAGAGACTCCTGTGTATGGTAGCTCAGAGGGAATGTGGTTGCCCATGGGTAAAAATGTGGACATTAGAAAGATGGGAAAAGCCAGCAGGAAAACTCAGAAGGAAGAGCCAGAGACAGCACGTATGCCGCCCATCTCCAGGATAATTTTGTAGAGTCTGGAATTCATTGCCTTGCCCTCAACGTGATTTCGTGATTCATGCTTCTCTCGACGTGATGTCATGCGCTCTGTGATGTTTATTACACTGCATTCCAGGGATGGTGTACAGAGCCATGTCAGAAAGCTTGGAAAAGAGCCCTTGGTTTATTTTTAACTCTTTCTATAAACAGTGACCTAGTTTGAGGAAGGCTCAGTCTGGCCAGACCACAGCCCCTGCCTTTCTTCCTTCTCTTCACCCCCTTCCTCCTGCCCTCAGTCAAACTGTCTTGCCTTTATCTCAATATGGACTGTGCAAATAAGTGCAGGATGATTTGTGTGCTCAGCTAACTTGAGAAGAGAAAAAGTGTGTCAGCGAAGCAGAACACTCCAGCCAAGTCAGGAACCTCTGCAGGCGGGAGCCACCTCCTTTTCTCCTTGTGAAATGTCATCTCAGCAGGGGGGCTGGAGGTCCAAGCAAAGGCCATGACTGCAATGCCAACAAATGACTGTCCAGAAGAGAGCCCCTTCTTTCCCTCGCAGCCCCAGCTCCAGCTGGATTCTCCCCCCCCCACCCCCCCTTGAGCAGCAGGTCAAGTTCTCTTTCTATTCTTTGTGTAAATTAAGTGAGCTACTGAGGGCTGCTTGTGGCCGAGGGAACTGCCCTCTGGTTTTTATGGCTTTTCCCTCCTTCACTCCACCCATCAACGAGGCTGAGCCCTGTTCACATTTATAGATGGGGGCAGCACCTTGAAAATACAGAGAAATAAAACCTCCCTTTTAATTGCTCAGGTGCAAACAAAGGAGCTGAACTTCCCACTGGGAGCCCACTGGTGAGGGAGCGAGTCCTAGTTCCTTGGCCCAGGGGAATGGCAGAGTCACGTGTGAACTTGGTGGATGAAGGGATAGCGGCACAAGCTGGGTTTAAAACGTCCTGCCAGGTTTTGACTGGGTCAGCAAACTCTTTCTGTAAAAGTCTGGATAGTAAATAATTTGTTCTCTTCACCAGCCGTCCGGTCTCTGTCGGTCTCTGTTGCAAGCGCTCAACTCTGCCTTGTAGGGCACAATATGGGCCAGAGACCATTGAAAAATGCTTGAAAATAACCGTGTTCCAATAAAAAGATGGTTTACAACAGCAGGTGGCAGGTTGGATTTGGCCCGTGGGCTGTATTCTTCGGACCCCTGATCTAGAGGACGTGCTTTCCCTTTTGCCCCCTCCACAGTCATATTTAACTAGCTATGTCCTGGATGGAGACCAGTGTGCCTCCCTGCTCCCAAACCTTTGTGTGACTGTGCTTTCTCCACCCTCCTGGGCCCTATTACAAACCCCAAGTGCTGGAATTGGCCATTTACCTTGACAAGGTAAAGCAAAAGTCAATGGGGATCGCAACTACAGGTGTCATGATTTTGTTGATAAACTCCCACCATTGGCAGGAATGGGACAGGTAGATAATGTAGGGGACAAAACTCACCCCCTCTTGTCAATCAAGGAGACGTGTAAGGGCATCACTTAAGCAATTTGGTTTAGAGTCATACGGTTCTCCTGGTTTCCTTCTCTGTCCAGCTTTAAGTCTTAAAATCGGAATGTTGACACTTCGATTTTATTTTTTTATATTTCTTAGCTTTCCTTTTTCATTTTCTATCATTTTATACATTCCTCGTGCTTTCAAGGCCTTGGCCTAAGTCCAACTCATACATGTCTTCTTTGGCTTCATCCATGGTGCCATTTTCTTCCACAGGGACCTTTTGTCAAGCATGGGAATGGGATATGGTTAAGGCTGTCCTCGGAGATAGACTTCGTTCAATTCTAGCTCTGCCTGTAACCACAGGCAAGTTGCTAACCCTCTCTGTACTTCAAGGCCCTCATCTGAAAAATGGGCTTAATAATAGCACCTGCCTACGTTGTGAGAAATACCTGAGGAACTTGTGTGGGGCCCTTAGGTCAGGGGCATATTTGAACCCACAGTGTTTTCATACCTAGTGCTTCACCTTATTTGTCCTCACGAGATTTTATATTGATAATGCCTTCCCTGTTTCTTCACTTATATGTATCGTGATCAGTTTAAGCCCCAACTCTTCCAATCCTTCTGTGTCAGTTAGTATTTGTCCTACAGATTGTAGCCCTTTTCAGCCATAGTGGTCCTCTGGGGTCTGGTTGTGCTCAGGCGAGCTCACAGTCCCTTGAGAACACCTGCTACAGTTTTAAAGTGCTATGTATCTGAGAAGGGTGGTGAGTTTAGAAAGGAGGCAGGGCATGAGTCCCGAATCGGAACTCCAGTCGCCCTAGAACCATTGTCCCTCATCCCATCAGAAACCTCTCTGGTTAGGGTTAACTTTCATGCCTCACAGTGAATCTGCACAGGGGGGGCGTCATTCTCCAGGGTGGCTACCCACCAGCCTAAGGAGAGCTGCTCAGACCTAACTCCACCTTCAATTAGGGTTTCTTCTGCCCAGGTATTAGCGCTGCTCACACCCCTAAGCCCTTAGACGTATGGACACCAGTGCTGAGCCATTGCTATGACATTGGCGTCCTCAGGACTGTCCTCAGGCTCCAGAAATGGGCATGGGGGTGGGAAGACCAGAGCAGAATTTACAAAGCTTTCTTCCAACCTCTTCTCCCACTTCCACTTCGACCCACTTCACAGCCCCCAGACTTGAGCCGCCTGTCTCCCACATTCACACCAAAAGACGAGCTTCCGCCACCCAATGACGGCTCAGGGTTTTGTGTTGTTACCATCGTTCTCGGTTCCTGGAATCCATCTTTCTCTCTCGTGTCTGCTGTTTCTTGAGGACTGATATTGGTGGCAGGAGAATGCATGCTATGCTAATTCCCTGTCTCAGAAAGAACCAGAAAATAGAACCATAAAGTCCAAAGAAACAGAAAGGCTGTCCAGCTTTCTGTGCTAGGTAGGAATCTCCCATGAATGCCCAAAGAAGATGTTGTCTGGCGTCTACCTCAACAGCTCCATAATAGCAAACACAAACATGAGACGAAACTGTTCAATTTTTAAAAAACATCTTGCTAAAAAAAACAACATATGTACCGAGAAGTTCACAAGTTGTAAGTGTACAGCTCTATAAACTTTCACACACAAAAAAACCACATCCAAATAATAGACATCCCAATTTCAGTCTTGACAAGTTAGCTATTTGAGTCATTCCACAGGCTAATTTTCCAGGACTAAGTACTTACTGGAGTAAGTAACCCAAGTTATTTTTTCCTGGGCCCAGTATTGTTCAGCTCAAAACCAGGAAACTAGGCTTTATCCCAGAATTGTTTAGCACAGCAATGGGAAAATGTGTTAGTTTTCGTTCTTAAGGGTTTGCAAAATTTGTTTATACTACAATTTAAGCATGCAGAGGAAATATGGTTTTAATATTTTGCCTATAACTGATCTGCTCTTCAGGGTGAGCTGGTTAGAGGGGAAATAATAACGAAGTCAGCAAAGCAGCCCCATTAGCAAATACTTAGCCTAAGTAAAAATGCCTAATCTCGGCAATTTTTCATACTTCTACTCCTCTCTCCAGCTCCTCCCCAAGATTGTGTCTAGGTGTATAAAGGAAGGGATGTGACTCGTTGTGTCTTCTTGGCAGAGGGGAAAAAGGACAGCTCAGGGTTTTCTGTTACCCATTGTCTCCAGAGCAATGCCCCTTGGCCACCTGCTTGCTACCTACTCTGTTGGACTGTACAACTAGGGTTGATGATCCTCACTTGGTTTGGGACTAGCGGTTCTCTCTGGGTGAATGATCTTTCCTCAGCATTAGCCATTTGTAACACTTATAACCCTGATTCCCCATTCTATTCCTCAGGGTAGGTGGGTGATATCCTATGTGTTCATCTATCTGGGCTGCTGTAACAAAATATCACAGACCGGGGGCGCCTGGGTGGCTCAGTTGGTTAAGCGACTGCCTTCAGCTCGGGTCATGATCCCAGGGTCCTGGAATCGAGTCCCGCATCGGGCTCCCTGCTCTGCGGGGAGCCTGCTTCTCCCTCTCCCACTCCCCCTGCTTGTGTTCCCTCTCTCACTGTCTCTCTCTCTGTCAAATAAATAAGTGAAATCTTTAAAAATATATATATATATCACAGACCGGGTGCCTTTGATACAACAGAAATTCATTTCTCACCGTTCTGGAAAATGGAAGTCCAAGATCGGGGCGGGAGCATGATAGGTTCTGGTGAAAACCATCTCCCAGATTGCAGACTGCTGACTTCTTGCTGCGTCTTCACATGGTGGAAGGGGCAAGGGATCTTTATGGGGTCTTTTTTACAAAGGCATAAATCAATCCCATGTATGATGCTTCCACTCTCATGACCCAAGCCCCTCCCAAAGGTGCTACTTTCTAATACCATCACATTGGGCATTAGGATTTCAACATGTGAATTTTGGCAGATACAAACATTCAAGAGGAAGGCCTGCCCTGCCATAGGAGCCCCCAGCTTAGACCAACTGGTTCCATTCGAAGCTTCTCTACTGTCAAAATAAAGAAAGACCACCCAAATGAGAAAAGCAAAGGTTATTTGTTCTGAGCTTGATGTAGCATGGGAGTCAGCCGTTATGCATTTTGGCAGACTGAAAGGCAGGCACAGGGGTGGGAAACTTTTATAGTGGGGAAAAAGGGAAAGCTTCACCTATGACCTGACTGGAAGCTGTAAGCGAGCTCACTAGTGGCGGGGTATCCTACATGATTGGTTAGGGGTGCATACTTAGCTTTCTCTGCTTGGTTCTAAGTTGGAAGCAGGGATGAAAATTAAGGAGGTTGTCAGTAATTCATCAAGTCCTGGCCATTTGGGACTAATTGTTAGAGAAGGTGCTGTTCAGCTTCCTGGATTAGCACTAGAGATAGCGATCTGGCTTCCTGGAAGATGGACATATAGCAGGCTGCCTTCCTAGGCTGATTATTGGAGATAAGGAGTTGGTTTCCTGGGCAGATTGCTGCAGATTTGGGGTCAGGGTTCTCTTTTTAAGTATGGTCTGGCCATTGTCCATTTGTATATTCTGCCCCTCAGTGTCACGCGGGAACTGACAAAATCTCCCCAAAGTGCTCTAGATCCTGTCTCCAACCCCACCCCATCCACTTACCAATGCTGGGCGCCCCCATTTTGTGTCAGTGCCCCTGCAATTCCTTCTGAATATTCCTAAATCAAACGCTCCCTTTTACTCTCTTCATTCTTCCTCTCATCAACTCCTGGGACAGGAAGGGCAGGACTTTCCCACCTTCCCCTGTGGCATCTCCTTCTCCCAAGGAGGAGCAAGCATCAAGGCCTCATTGTACCTCCAGGGGACAAACTTTTCTACCTGCAGGAGAACTCTAACATCCTGGGTGCCTCTGGCTGGTGCTTGGTAAGCCAAAGGAGAAGATAAAGGAAGATAAAGACTGGGTCTCAAAGAAAACCGTCTTCTTGCAAGACTATTATCTTGCTTCAAATCGGATTTTGAATATCAAAAGCTGAATACCAATTCTTTCCTTCTCTTTGCATACCACATGTGACCTACCCACAGACCTCTGGGCAGATGACCCCGAAACCAATTAGGAAGAAGGACCTATCCTTGCAAACTGAAAGAGAAAATTACATTAATATTTTTTCAAAATATGGCTCCCATTACAGAAGGTAGTCTTCTTTATGTTCACACAGAATTCTTTTGTCCTGCTTGCTTCAACTGGCTTTCTTTGGGGGAACAGAGGTTAATAGGGAGAAATGAAGCTATTTCTTGTGCCCTGTTTGGAAATGATCTCTTCCTCTTCATTTTAAGTGCTGGAGTATAAAGTCTCTTTTATCCTTTTAGCACAGGGCTCCATCTTCTCAAAGGGGTCTCCATTGGCTTTTCTATTTCTTCCCCATAATTTGAGCTCCCCACCCCCCACTTGCTTGAATATTAATGGGAAATAGATCTGCAATCCATCACTTTTAAGGATCTTGTTCATAGGGCTCCCCACTTAGCTCCCCCTTTACAGAGAGCTCTCTTTAAAGTTTGTGTGCCTGTGTGTGTGCACGTTTAATAATAGGGCCTCTATCCCTTCCCTGTCTTGATCGCTCGTACAGACTGCATGTAATAATAATTTTATATCTGACTTTGGCTGTTACTTCATTCCCTCTAGTTCTAACCCATTATTTTACATTTTCAGAGGCTCATTATGACTCATTGGGTAGCCGAAGAAACATAATGAGTCCAAGATGATTGCACATGGCAGTGCTCCACAAATAGATATTAAACAGCTCATGAAATCTATAAATGTCCTTACTATCCTGGGTGCATTATAAAGCTATGAATCAATAATTCAGGCAAGTTTTTTTATCCTCTCTAAAAATCTAGCTTTCTGGACTTTTTTCTCGTGGAAATGGAAGCTATATACATACGGGGGAAAAGAAAGCTAAAAGAGAGAAGGGGGAGGTGGATAGAGGGAAGGATGGAGAAAAAGAAGAATACAAAGAAAAAAGAAGAAAGCAAAATTATTTTCGTGGCATATGCCCTTTCTCACAGCTCCTTGACAAGCATCCACATAAGGAATAAACAATGGTAGGCACAAAGTAGTCGCTCAAGCAGTATTTGTTGGGTGAGCAAATAAGTTTTATGACTATTTTGGATTGAGTTTATACATTGGTTTTGATAATAGCCTTTACTGAGTATGTATTCTGTGCCTGGAACAATGGATGTATCCATTGATTAATCCTTAATATGAGGAGGAAACTAATATTATAGCCAGAAGCCACAGATGGAAGAGCAATATACAAGCTGAATATTTAATAAAAGCTAATAATCAAAGGGAAATCATTAGCACACTGAAAAAAAAAAGTGAATGAAGGGTGAATTGAATCACATCCCCCTTTAGGATTTTCTCTGTTGATAGATGATTCACCATCTACCAACTTGCCAAACCCAGAGCCCTGGGAATCATTCTAGAATGTTCCACCACAAATAGTTCCCCAAGTTCTCACTATTTCTTCGTAGTTCTCATATACACTCTCTTCTATTCCACCACTGTGGACAAAGTCCAAATTGTCCTTGATTCATGCCAACCAATCTTCCTGCTGTCTTCCACACTGCTCACCAGAGCAATCCTCTAAAATGCAAACCTGATCATGTCATTCTTCAGTTTAAAAATATTTCAGTTATTCCTTATTTTCTGCAAGATACAATCCAAGCTCATTAACAGGACAAACAGAGACCATTGTGAGCTCACCCTTTTCCCCACTTCCAACCCCATCCGTTACCAGCCCCTGTCTTCACTAGTCTTCCCTCCAGTCATCTTGAACATTGCACCTTCCCTGGAATACTCTCCCGTCTCTGAGCATCCACATTTTGCTCTCTGAAGTCATCCCTCCCTTCTTCTCCTTTCTTTAGCTGGCTACCTACAAGACATCTTTCAAGATTTAGCTTTGTTTTTCTCTGGGACACTTTCCTGTTCTCCCGTCCTGCCCGTTCCCTCTCTTCATCTCACTATCACCCCAACTTTTTCCAACGCACACACGTGTCAAAAGTGGATTTCATGCCTCTAACAGCCAGGGCCCCAGCAGGAAATAGATGGCACCCTCTGATCCATCTAAATTGGAGGAAGATTTATTTATAAGGCACTAATTACAAACTTATGGGTAGGGTGCCATGGAACCCCAGGAAGTGATATAAAAGCTGGGCTGGCCGCAGGGCAGAGCTGCCACCATCACTAGGTCAGGAGGGAAAAGATGAGAGAGAGAGCCGGTCAGCTGAAGATGAGTCGTGATTTTTGATTGTGTCATCCTCCCAGGAAGGGAAAAAAAATACCCCTGAGCTCCCTTACTCTCTCCCTCTGATCTCCTGAAATGGTCCCCATCGATGGAAGCCAACAAGAAGCCAGAGAACCCCAGAGGGCCCGTGGAAGCCAGCCTCCAGGGACGAGCCAAGGGTAGGAGAGAGGAGGAAAGACTTTTCTTCTACCCCCTTCAGTTCTGTGGCTGGGCATGGGAATTAAACTGACAAAAGACAGATTCACAGGAGAAAAGCATACAAATTTTATTTGATATTAATATTTTTAAAGGACACGGGAGTCTTCTTAAAAAAGAAATGCAGGGCCAAAGAAGTGGATAGGCCTGAGAGCTTTTATACCAATTGCCCAAAGAAAAATACAGTGTGGAGATGTGCCAAGATGAAGGGAAAGGGGTCTGGGCTGGGGCAATAAATACTGGGAAATTGACTAGGAAAACATAGGGAAACTAATGGAATATAAGGGTATTTTGGGGGGGGGTTGGTTTGTACAAATTCACCTCAGGTGGTGGAGAGGCACCATTCTCATGGGGAATGTGTCCTACTTTTAAGGTTGAAAGGGAAGATAGGAGAGTACTTCCTGCATCTTCTATTTCTCAAGTGCTTTCAGCTCAAAACAATCAATATGTCAAAGTGACATATTTCGGGGTAGCCTGTTCAGATCCTCTTCAGCGGGGAAGTGACAGCAATGGAGCTAGAAGGACACGGTGCCCTTCTTTGTTGCTCCACAATGTCCCTCCCGCCCCCATACATTCTGCAATCCTGCCTCTCCTGCTGGACTCTGATCGTTTAACTGCTGGACTCTCCAGCAAGTCTGTCCGCTTCATCTCTTTACTCCAGCACTTGCCACGGTGACTGGCATGTGATTGGGACTTGGTAGGTGTTCTCTAAAATCAAGTAACAACATTTTAATGTATTCGGTGCCAGAATTGTTAGAAACCTTGGTGGTAATTTAGTCCACGTTAGTCCTCTTATTTCAAAGGTGGGGAAAAAGTAGGATAAGAGAAAAAATAAAATAATAAAATGGACCGAAAATGAAACAAACAAACAAAAAATGAAAGCCTAGAGGTAAATGGGCTTGCCCAAGGGTTGCAATTAGATAAGTAGTACATTCGGGACCAAATCCTACATCTCCTGATTCCCAGCCTCCCTCCACTTCCTTCTATTGGTCCTCTACTACCTGATTTTAATTTTCAGGTTATTCACTGGGAGGAGACTTCACGCGCGTTTCCCATAAAACCAAGAGTCTTATGTTTTGGCAACACAAGAGAGACAGAGAGAAGGTTGGATCTGCCTGCTTTGAGTCCTCTGCCAAAAGCCGAGTCTGAGCTCTCTGGATAAGCAACGCTTTCAAAGCCAGCGAAGTGCCAGGCGCTGGAGTCCTGAAACGAAGTGCCAGGCTCGCGAATAACGCATTTACACAAACTACCCCTGGTAGTGGGTGGTGAGGGTGGTTTTGCTTTAACATCCTATTAGCACATGATCTTCAGTTTCCAAAGCCTTTCTTGGTTCCAAACCTACAGGTGGTGATGGTGGGTGGGAAGGAGGTTGGGTAAGATGCTCCTCGGTTGGGAGGCAAAGCTGTTGGCTCCTCCTCACTTGATGATTTTGCTATTGGCTATTGCTGTTGCTGCCCCTGCTGTTCCCTCCCCAGGAAAAGCAGGCATTGCTTGGAGAGCGACTGCGCACCAGGAGCGAAAGACATGCAGAGCATCTACTGTAAAGGATTAGAATCATGTATTAGGGATCTGCCCTCAGGGAGCTGTGTGCTCTTTGGGGGCAGAGGTCCTGTCTTTTGTCCCCAGACGCTCGTCAAGTGTCTGATGTGTAGTTGGTGCCACCCCACGAAATGAAGAAAACACCAGGGAGACTTGAGGACATAAGATTTGGTGGTGAAGGGCTAAACCCTAAAACCTGGCACGCCTCTTAGCACTGTGATGTCCCCTCATCTCTCAGAGAGAGGTGCTTCTATCATCGCCGTGTGGTTGATGTGATGATCCAGGCAGATCTGGTGCTAGAAATTCCATGTGACATCAACTGTAAGGGTTGAACACAGCTTAATTTTCTAAGAGCCTTGTTGTATGACACTGGGCAAATTGAACCAGGTGCATGAATCTCAGTAGTCAAATAAGAAGGTTTGGAAATTGACATATCAGGTCCTTTACTTACTTGAAATTCCCTAAATTTTCCCTGCTGCCAAACACCTCAACTTTCATCTTTGGCGGGGTAGAAGCCAATCCATGAAACTGCCACTGAAAAGGGTGTTGGGGGGGGCACTATGCGGATTTATGATCATAACCAGTTTTGCCACTGCCCAAAGAAAAACAGCACTGAGTTTTTTAGTTTCTCAGAGGACATGCAGTGTGGAAAATCATCTTCCTTCTAGGATTTTCGAGAAAGAAAGAAGGTAGAAGAGCCATTACACTCTGCATAACTTTTCTACTTACAGACGGAATTTCGAATGCATTTTTTTTTTCTTTCCTGGAGGTGTAAGGGAGAATTCCCACAGCTGGAAGAGTGTAGAAGTCAGGGGCTGTGCAGGAATGCAGGCGTGATGGTGAGACTGCACTTAATTCATTAAAATGTGTGGTTTATGAAAACCGTTTTGCCAAAAGTGAGCTTTGTGGGAAGGAAAAGGCAGTGGGGATACGCATGTTTGGGGGGAATGGGAGCAATGAGAGGTGCCAAGAGAGAAGGAAGTCTTATTTGTTGCTAAAGTTTGAATCCCACATAAGAACGCTTGGTGAGCCAAAGCAAGGAAATTAAAATGCAAATCGGATGCGTGGAAATCTATTAAGCACAGATATTACGTACTGACATTGTTATTGTCCTGCTTTTACACTAATTGTGAATATTCTCCAATGACTGGAAGTTTCAGGAAGCTTCTTTGAGTTACCTTCCTTTTTCATTTTTTATCTTCTCTCAAATGAAATGGCAGTAACATAGTAACATTGGATTTTATCCCTTTCTGTCAATACTGTGAATGATTTAAGGAACCAGCTGCATTAGTTAGGGTAACACTAGCTAGTGTAACAAATAAACCCAAACTTTAGGGGCGCCTGGGTGGCTCAGTCGGTTAAGCGTCGGACCCTTGATTTCGGCTCAGGTCGTGATCTCAGGGTTGTGAGATCCAGCCCCTGGTCAGACTCTGTGTGGGGTGTGGAGCCTGCTTAAGATTCTTTCTCTCTCTCTCTTTCTCCCTCTGTCCCCAGCCCCCAGTTCTCTTTCTCTAAAAAAATAAAAATAAACCCAAACTTCAGTCACTTAACACAAAAAATGTTTCTTTCTCATGCCAGAATAGTCCTGAAAGGTATTCCCAGGGGGAACACAATTTTGCTCCATGAGATAACTCAAGGATTGAGGCATCTTGCATCTTGCAGCTTTGGTATCTCATTGGAACTGGGAGTCCTTTGGATGTCGCCATGGAAAGAGAAAGCGAGAGTGGAGAAGCTAACCCTTCCTCTTGATTGCCCTGGCTCGGGGTGACAAATCCTATTTCTATACATATTCTACTGGCCCAACCCAGATGTCACGAGGGGCTGGAAATAAGAGTCCCTGACAGCTTAGCTCAACCCCACCAGCACCATTTTCTAGGTAAAGAGGAGCATGAATTTTGACAAACAGCCATTGCTGCTCTCCCCATTTATCGTCGTCACTCTTAGACTCTAAGAAAAATAGCAGCATGAGTGTAACTTTTTCTCTAAGGTTTCTAAAGCAGAACCCTAATCTATCTCTCCTGTGAAACCCATGATTCAAAGGGAAGTTCTCACACAGGCACTACCAGCTTCATTACACATCTGCCTCTAGGCTTTTCCCTTGATCCTTCTCCACCCCTGTTTGGAATCCACTTCCTTTTAGGAACCAGTGCCCAGACCCTGTGGTTTCTTCTGCATTCATTGTGCCTCTGCTTGTTTTTACCTTGGGTGGGGGGGGGGGGGTTCTCCTCCCTCAGAGATACTTCTTTGAAAAGCTTTGTTTCTATAAAAGGCATTCCAAGCATTCCCAAACCAGTGGGGAGACAACTTCCCTTAAGAAATCTCTTGACCATTCAGAGCCCCCAGATCACACCCAGGACGATCCTGACGGTAGCCACCAGTAACCGAAGGGTTCCCCGTCCTCACTTGTAAGTCAGAGAGTATTAGAGTCAACTTACTTTGTAGAGGTTCAGAAACTGAGGTCCAGGGAGGTTAAGGAGGACCTTACCTGACATTTCACAACTAGTTTGTGAAGACCCAGGCCTAGGATCCAGGAGTTTTGACATTCCACTAGCACCGTTTTCATGCTATCCTATAATCTTAGAGCACACAGCCTGTGAGTCAATGCCCACAGACATTCAAAAACCCATGGAAGAGAGACTGAAGTGAATACATTTATACGTGTGCTATGTGTGATTTTTTGTGTCAGTCTTGCATTTTCTTTTCCCATCCAAATCTTTTTATTTCTTGAGACATGGAATTTTAAATTCCCACAATAGTTTCATTAGGGCATGGTTGGTGAGTGACTAGTCAGTAGTTGGTTCTCTTTCTCTCTCTCTCTCCTTTTTTTTAACATAAAAGCTAGACTGATATAAATTTGTAATAGTGTCCAAAGTACCTAGAAATAAACTTATCAGATACATACGAAATCACAAAATATCAGTCGGAAAACCTACATATTACTGAAAGAAATTAAAGGAGCGCTAAATAAATTAAAAAAAAAAATACATGACGTTCATGAAGGCTCATCATTGTAAATAAGTAAAATCTCTCCAAACTGATCTGTAGAGACAAGGTAAGACCAATTCAAGTCCCAGGAAGTTGTTTTGAGGAAATTGTCAAATTGGTGGTAAAATATATTTGGAGACACGAAGTTTCAAGAACAGCAGAGACAATCTTGAAGAAAAACAAGTGGGAGGATATCATGACTCACTATAAAAATGCACCAACTTGAACAGGGTGGCCCTGGTCATGGGCTAGAAAAATGGGCCAAGGGATAAGATAGAAAATCCAGAAACAGATTCATGCACACAAGGTATTCTTGATATATGACATCACAGAGCTGTGGGGGAAGGACAACCTTTGCGACCAGTGGTCTTGGCTTAACTGGATATATACATATAGAAAAAATGAATCTTGATTTCTCACAAATACTGTACACAAGTGCCAATACCAAATGTGAACTCAAACAGAATTTGGCAACTTTTTTCCCTGAAGAGCCAGATAATAAACATTTCGGGCATTGAGGGTCATACAATCTGCCACTGTAGAAGGAAAACAGACATAGGAACTATGTAAACAAATGACAGAGACTCTGTCCCATTAAAAGTTTGTTTACAGAAATAGGTGGTGAAATGGATTGGACCAGAGTCTGCAGTTTGCTAACCCCTGTCCGAAGGTAATAATGGAGAGTATCTTTATGATCTTGGGGTAGGAAAAGAAGATTCTTAAATAGGCACAGGAAGTACTAATCATAAAGGAAGAGATACATTGGATTCCTTTAAATTTAAGACCTTCCATTCATTAAGAAAAATGGTATTAAAAGAGTGTAGAGACGATCTGTAGAGTGGGAGAAGTTATTTGCCCTGCACAAGACTCGTATCCAGAATATATAAGAGCTGTAAATCAATAAGGAAAAGACAAATAACCCAATGACGTGACCAGACACTTCACAGAAGAAGGTAGCCAAATTGACGATAAACATTTTAAAAGGTACTCTACCTCATTTGTCATCAAGGAAATGAAAATTAATGAGCTACCACCACATGCCACACAGGCACTCCCCAGCTTATAGTGGTTCAACCCAGGATTTTTCGACTTTACCATGGTGCGAAAGTGAGATGCATTCAGTAGAAACCATTCTTCACGTTCTGAATTTGGATCTTTTCCTGGGCTAGTGATGTGCAGTGTGATCCTCTTTGTGATGCAGAGGCAAGGGTGGCCACAGTCCCCAGTCAGCCCCGCGATCACGAGGGTGAACTGACAAGCACTCTGCACTCACACAACCATTCTGTTTTCCACTTTCAGTATAGTGTTCAATTACATGAGATAGTGTACCCTTCATTATCAAATAGGCTTTGTGTTAGATGAGTTTGCCCGGCTGAAGGCTAATAACATAAGTGTTCTGAGCACATTTAGGGTAGACTAGGCTAAGCTATCATGTCAGTGGGTTAGGTGCATTAAATGCATTTTCAACTTTTTCAATGTATGATGGATTTATTGGGACATAAGTCAAGGAAGATCTATAATTTAAAACACTGACAATACCAAATATTAGGAAGGATTTTGAGCATATACACTGCTGGTGGAAGTGTTGGCAAAACTTTTGGCAAATTTCTCTAACATGAATGTATGTACACTCTCCGACTTAGCGGTTCTACTCTTGGAATACATGATCCTCCTCCACCCCAAAATTTGTACCAAAAGACATGCACAAGAATGTTCACAGCAGAATTATTCATAAGAGCCTCAAACTTTAAACAACCTAAATGTTCATCAAATGGACAGCAGAATAGATAAATATATTATGGCATATTTATAGAATGGAATAGTACAGAGCAATGAAAATAAATTAACTCCTATTATACACAAATACATGGAAACTTTCAAATATGATGTTAAGTAAAAGTAACATTTTGTGAAATCTCACTGAACTATATACTTACGATCTGTGTACTTTTCCGTTTGTATGCAATCATACTATGTTCAAGGTTTAAAAATCTATTGGATGAAAAACAAACAACCCCCTCCCCCTGCCAAAAACCCCCCACTGCTCCTCTTCCAACTACATCTTTCAACCCCCAGAGGAGGGCAAGGCAGAGTAGCTGCACAGACGCTTAGGTAAGACTGAAAAGAAACATGACTTGGAAATGCCCATGCAATCAAAGACCCTGATGGCTCCAATATATTAAACTTAAAAGGACATCTGGTCTACTGACTTCTGCACAGAAAGAATAGTGTCTGGGGACATCCGGGGGGGTGGGGGTTCATCTCAGAATTACCAGGTCAAGAGAATGAGGTCATGAAGTCAACAGAGCTGTAATGTTATTCTCTTTTAGCAACTGCCCCACATTGGTCTCTCTCTTTCCTGCCACTAGGCAACTGAGTCTCACAGAAGGTGGTTCTACTCACAGGACTAGTGGCTTTCTATATCAGGGGGCTTGGACTGAGTTTTCCCTAAAGTGATCAGTTGATTGGGTATATTTGGGGCTCTCTTGTTTTTTAATATGCAGTAGCTGAGAACTATATTCCTGAGTTCTGGAGCTGTAATTTTCCTAAGGTAAATAAAGGGAATTTTGCTCTCCCCAGTCAGAGTAGAAGAATAATTATTCCATCTCCTTCATATTTGCCTCTTTTAATCCTTGAACTCTTAGGAGGTCTGTATTTAAGAACTCATAAATTTAGTTCCTTTAAAGTATTCCACAGTAGCTAGAACCATTATTGGTGCTGAGTACGTTCTTTGGCAGATGTACAATTGCTCTTCTGTCAGTGTCCAGGGGAAGCTGACTTTAGTGCCATGTTTTCATAAGCTTCAGTGGTTGAGACGATGCCGGCAGGATGGCAAGCAGAGGAAGTTTCAAACGTGTCACCTTGAATGTAGCTTAACATAAAAAGCACAGGCTTTGGAAGCAGACAGATCTTGGCTTAAATACAATGACCACTAGATGCTTGACCGTGCACAAATGACTTAATCTCTCTTAGATTCCATTTCCTCAATTATAAAGTAAATACAATGGTGTTTATTTTACAGAGATGGTGTCTGTGAGACCTAAGACAATCTATGTAAAGTTCCTAGCACCATGACTGACCCAGACAATGATCAAAATCAATAACCATGGTAGTAATTCCTCGGTAGCACTTCCTATGTACTAGGCACTGTCGTATATGCTCTCTGTATGTCAACTCATTTATTGTCACAACAATCCCATGAGATAGGTCCTGTTAATATTACCAATTTATAAATGAGAAGTCAAAGCCCAGAGAAGTTAAGTAAATTGTTTGAGGTCAGACAACTATGAAATGGCAGAGTGAGGATATTGACCCAGTCTGGCCATAGGGTCCCAGTTCTTATCCATAGCACTAAACTGGTTTCTTGCTGCTTCTTTTTTTAAGATTATTTATTTATTTATTTGAGAGAGAGAGAGCATGAGAGAGGAGAGGGGCAGAGGGAGAGGGAGAAGCAGGCTCCCCACTGAGCCGGGAGCCCGATGTGGGACTCGATCCCGGGACCCTGAGATCATGACCTGAGCCGAAGGCAGACGCTTAACTGACTGAGCCACCCAGGCGTCCCTGGTTTCGCGCTTCTAAAGTGGAGGCAATAAAGCATGGGCTTCTTGCTTAAAGCAACTCTCCTTTCATGCTCTTTCTCACAAATCTTGATGGCGTATCTACTTTTTAGTTCAAAAGAGAGAAATAAACGAGGTCCCTGTCTTTTCTCCATTTAGCAACTCCCTCTGGATCTTGTTTTCACCTCCCCAGTGAACAGGATGGCTTCAGTGGGCTTCCATATCATTGGCAAGCACACAGTGAGCACCTGTGGCACGCCAGGCACTGTACTAGGTGATAGGGAAATGAGAGCTCAGTCAGCTTCTTCCCCACCCATCCTTCCTCCCCCTGGGAGTCACGCTCCACCTGCGAACACTGGGGCATCAAGCCTGGAGAACACGCTTTGGACTGTCAGTGGGCCCTGCCCCTTCAGTCACTTTCAGAGAGGCTTGTGTGTGACTCCAGAACCAAACCCAACCCTGAGTTGGGCGAAGACACCCTCTCCGGCCTGGATTTGCTTTGCTGGTTCGCTCCCCCAAACAGCAAGTATATTGTTCCTAACTCCTGGCACACTTGCCAGCTGCAGCTCGTGACCTTCCAGAAATTGCTTCGCTTTTATATAGCAGGCTTTAATTTTAACTCCCTTCCTTTTTCTTTTAATCAAAAAATAATTAAAACACATTTATTTAATTAAAAATAATTAAAGAAATAAAACATTATAGCAGGCTTAGAATTCATTCACTCTGATTGGCAAGAAAGGAAAGAGAAAAGAAAAAACACACTTCATTGTTTGCCACACCTGGGGTGGCAGTGTCCTCAAGGGTTTTGCTGAGGTTGGAATTCAAGACCATCTCTCCTCCAGCCCAAACACTCCTTTATTTCTCTTTAATTTAAACTCAATTTAGTTAACATATAGTGTATTATTCGTTTCAGGGGTAGAATTTAGTGATTTATCAGTTGGATATAACACCCAGTGCTCATTACATCACATGCCCTCCTTAATGCCCATCACCCAGTTACCCCATCCCCCCACCCACCTCCCCTCCAGCAACCCTCAGTCTGTTCCCTAGAGCTAAGAGTCTCTTACAGTTTGTCTCCCTCTCTGTTTATATCTTATTTTATTTTTCCTATATTTCCTTTCCTATGTTCACCTGTTTTGTTTCTTAAATTCTACATATGAGTGAAATCATATGGTATTTGTCTTTCTCTGACTTATTTCACTTAGCATAATACCCTCTAGTTCCATCCATGTCATTGCAAATGGCAAGATTTCATTCTTTTTTGATGGCTCAGTAATATTCCATTGTATATCTATACCACCTCTTCTTTATCCATTCATCTGCCGATGGACCTCTGGGTTCTTTCCATAGTTTGGCTATTGTGGACATTGCTGCTGTAAACACTTCTGCTGACTATGGATGTGCCTCCGTGGGCCTTCCTCAGAGCTGTGGGCTAAGTGGAGAGGCCAGGCCCTGAAGGGCACACCTGGCACAACCCGAATGATTTACTACAAACACAAGGCAAATTTTATTGCTGTTCAAAGCCCTCCTCTCCCTCATTCTACCTTTCTCCTTCCCTTGTAGCTTCTCCTTCCCTTAACAGATCCAAGCAGCATCCTCCTTAGGAATAGAGCTCTGCATGAATAGTCCTGCCCCCGTCCACCATTAGGAGGCTCTCAGGCCTTGCCAGCTGAAACCAAGTGCAAGAACTGGGATTTCGAGAGCTTTCTTGACACCCCTCTTCCTGTTTCTTGTGCCCACAGGTCCTGATATGAGTAGTATGTACTGAGATGGAATAACCCATAGGATTTCTGAGTATTTGCCTGTAGGCTTCCGGACCAAGCTTGTATCTTCAGAATTTTTCCAGGGTTGGGCCAAGAGCAACAGTGATCACTGCAAACCCAAGCTCTGCTTAGAGATCCGGAAAGAGTTTCCTGGCATGCATGTCAGGCTGAAACAAATGTTGATGCTTCTCCTAAATGAGGCATGCTTGGAGTTTTTATAAAAGGCAGGAAGGACAAGATGGAGGAACTCTAGTTCTAATGTGCACCATTTACTACCCTCCCTGTATCTGGTCGTCCACTGCCTGCTCTACGGAATGGGAAGAGTTAATGCCAAGGCTCACAGAGGGGGGAGGGAGGACAGAGCTGACAGCTCCTAATAGGGAAGCCGTGGGGTTTCCATACAGCTTTCTTGAGCTACAGGACTGATTTTCTGCTGGACTTCCCAAGTGTCAATGAAGCTGCAGTTCTCCTTCCAGGAATTATTGGCCTCTGGGGAGACAATAAGAAAGGCACTAAAAGTATTTTTGAAAAGTTTTTCAGAGTTGGTGAATGCCATATAAGGCCCCCATTGGCTTTGATTTTTTTGCTGGGCTAGAGGGAGGAGGAAACATGAGGTGGTTGTGTGGTTGGAAGCTTTGGCCAGGGCCCATGTTTCTCTGAATTAAGACTGAGGAAACAGAATTTCCCCAGGGCCCTGGTGCTGACTTTGAGTTGAGATTTTCCAGAAGATTCTGTGGAGTGGGAAAACAGTCGCCCGATATGCTAGTGCAACAAGCGTCTTAGTGAGACAGCCTAGGAAGGCTGAACTTTAAAAGGATGAGAAGCCATGTGAGCTGAGGGGAATCTGTGTTGTTGAGCTAGGGTCTCAGAGCAAAATCGCCTCTTGTGCCCTACCTTGTGTCTTAGGTTAGATTCCCCGGAAGCAGACCCAGAGGGATTCATTCAAGGAATGTTCCCAGGAAAAACCAGCAGGCGGTTTGAGAAATGGCCAAAGAAAAGAAGGACGTCAGGTAAAGGTGCAACATCATGAGAAGTCCCAGGGAGGGAATTTGTGAAGGGTGACTGATGCTCTCTGCAGAGCGTTCCTGTGCCCCACGCTGTGGTCCTGATCAGAGGCCAGGGGAGCTGGAGTATTAACACCGCCTCCCATCTGTCATTCACTAGTTAAGGGCTGACATCCCTGGAAAGATGCAAGTTCTCATCATTGCTTTTCCTATAATCAGGCAAAGTAGTTTCAGGACCCTGAGGGTAGCCTTCCAGCAGAGACACAGGTACTGCTTGGCACATCTGAAGAGGGTGTGCATGATAATGATCAAGGGCTCCCAAGGAGTACGGGCCGAGTGCTGCCTGCATCGTTGTCTCTTGTCTGGACTCAAGAGCCCTAGGCTGGCAGGTCATCACTTGAGGTCAGGGGTATCCAGAGCAGGTACAATTATCCATAGGAGAAACTCTACTGAAGCAATCCATGGCAGCACAGGTACAGAAGGATCTAGATGGTCACTGTTGATTTGTGAGTGCCCCAGACACTGTCACTGATCCCAGAGTTACTGTTAACCATTGGTCCTCTGGGGTTATGCCCTTCATCTTGCCTTAACTTGTTCTGGTTCTCGTGCTCCCCACCCTTCCCCCTTGACTGCATGGAGGCCTGGCGGTGGGGTAGGGGCAGGGAGGGCCGTTGCATTAGCTGGAGAACAACGTACATCTCTGTGTTCTCTTCTATGTGCCACATCTGAAAGAAGGGCATAATGAAAGAAGGGCATATAGGAGGGGGCCAGATACCAAAGAATCAGCACATCTTTCTAAACCTTGGCCGTCCCTCAGTCTGGAGTTCCTACCACAATGGAGGAACCATCTGGATTATAGATGTTCAGCCAGCCTGCTCCCTTGACCCAAAGGAGTGACAGGAGCTCCCAGTCATTATAACAGAGCACAGTCCCATGGGCAGAACTCAGAAGGCATGGCTCTTGTCCTGCAGAAACAAGAAAGAGCTTCTTGAAGCCAGAGGCTCAGCGGTTGGCCTCTTGAGTGCGACATGCTTAGCGGTGCCCTGCCAGCCTGGAGGGGAACAGAGAAATAAGATAGAAAGCCTGGTCTGGGACCAGTTTTCCCTCTTCCTGCAGCACTGGGAGACCAGCCGGGAGAAAAATGTGAGGCAACAGCCCAGAAGCAGAGCACCCAACGACTGGTTTTGTGCAGGTGCAAATCCTAATGGTTACTCCTGGCCACGGAGGAGCCTCTCAATCCTTGTCAAGCCTCTTCCTCAGACTAAAAATAATCACTCGTATATAAACAAATGTAAATACATTTTTAACATGCCTCAGAAAACCACCTTCCTGTTGGGTTTCAGGGCGCTCTCTGCAAGTCAACAGGCAGATCGTAAACGCAGCTGCAACCTGCGTTGGAACTTTCCACCACGGGCGGGCCGCTGTGACCTCAGGTGACATCTGATTGTGGGTGCCAGAGTGACTTTGTGTTGAGAGATTAGCATCTCTAACTGCTTTGTGGTTTCGGGAGGGGGCAGGCAAGAGAGGCCAGAGCCGCGGAGAGGGGTGAGAGCTTAAAGCTTCAGGGTGAATACCACCAGAAAGCCCTCGCAGTTTGAGGGTCACTCGTGTGGCTTCCTGAGGAAAGTTCCAGTAGCCAGAGTGCAATGCCATTGCAAAGTTAGCTGGTGGAAACCAAGGAAGCCCATCACTCCGCCAAGCAGCTAGCTGAGTGATGGAGATGGTATTTCCCCCCTATGTGGTGGGCAGGCGGAGGTGGGAAAGAAACTGACCAACTGACAGCACTCGGAGAGAATTTGGCATGATGAAAAATGTATTTTCTCTTAAAGGCGTACACACAGCAGATGACCCCTGAGTAATAGCATATGTCTAATCAACTAATGCTGGGTGTTCCTGCCAAGCAAGTCTTTCTAACTCACTTATCAGACATCAGACGTCTCTTACCTCTCCTTGGAACTTGTCATCATTCCATGAAAGGAAGAGATCGGGGCAAATAAGGATTTGCATCGGGAGGACATTGTGTGCTTTTCAAAGAGGGGTCCACACCCCCGGGGAGGCAAGGAGAGGAATGATTAGGAAAACGTGCGGGATATAGAAACAGAGACTGAGGGCAGAAGACATGTGCCCAAAGTCATGTGGCTTAGAGCCAGTCAAGTGCAGAGCCATTTTGCTGGGCACCAAGGTTAAGATGGCTTCACACCCAGGTGCTGCTTTGGCAATGACCTAATGCTTCCTATTCTTCTGAAGAAACGTTGGAAGCTCAGTCCAACCAAACAAACAAGAAGCTGTGCTCAGGCGGTCAGAGTTCTGAGCCCCCAACTCCAAGTTCATTCACAGCCTTTAGAAATGTTTGGGAGGTTCCTTCCCTTTGGCCTTCAGCCCCGGACAGGGTCCTTTCTCTGCCCGTGGGTAAAAGAGGAATTCCTCTCGCCATGCCAACATCACCTTCTCCTTCTCACCTGAGGAGAGAGCAGAGACGGGGGGAGACCAGGCCTGCCCAAAGATGGAGTTTCCAGCCATGAGGTCATGTTGGTTCCTCATCTAGGCCTGAAACCAGAGGGCACTTGGCAGTGGCCTTGAGGAAAGAGAGTGTCAGATTTGAGATTTTACGTTTGGCCTGGATGTTTTCCAACCTTAAACTCAAATGAAAACCTTAGAAATGTTATATTACCCAAGAGTGTGTGTGTGTGTGTGTGTGTGTGTGTGTGTGTTGGGGTAAGGGTGGGGGGAGGGGAATTGTCATGGGGGAGGGGGCCGTTATACAGCTAAGCAAGCACACCTGAACTACAGCAGACCCTCATGGTCCCCACAAAGAGGACGGGTCCTTACCACCCAAATTCTCAGATTCTGTGCTTCGATCACCCAGCAGTCCGGGCGCATGACTGGAACACCTGGGCTCCCCACTCCTTTGCTTGCTCACCTTCCTTAAATCTCCACCTCTCGGACCGCCAACTTGTCCAGATGTAAATCAGAGACATGAATCAGAGAGCAGGCATCTTTCCACTGAGAGCGCGGCGCTCACGGAGTCAACGGCGCATGTGATTTCTGCGTATCAGTCACCCATGCTTCCAAGACGGATTTGAAAAATGGGAAA
The DNA here is from genome assembly GCF_002201575.2 of Neomonachus schauinslandi. Classification (NCBI taxonomy): domain Eukaryota; kingdom Metazoa; phylum Chordata; class Mammalia; order Carnivora; family Phocidae; genus Neomonachus; species Neomonachus schauinslandi. The sequence continues at coordinate 133,259,114 of NC_058410.1, read as the reverse complement.
TGCTGAGAGGCTTGCTGCATCTCGTTTCTGTCCTTTGCAAAGGACTTTTCCCATTTCAGACAACTGTCTCTGCGGTGAGCTGAGCGTGTGTGTGAAAGCATATGTTTGCGAAACAGATGAAACATTTGCGTATAATAGCATTTTCACAGCAGTCAGTATAAACAGGGAGAAACTTATCTTCTGCAAGTGATTAGGAGTGGCTTTTCGTGGGTATCTGCGAAATGACAGATCGTGCAATTTTTAGGGGAAAAAAAAGTTTGTAGAAAAAAAAACCCTACAGGCAATAATATTTTGACCTTGAGGGGAACAAATATGCTAGCTTGTTTATAGAAAATAAACTCCTCTCCAAAGTTTACATTCGGAAGAAACTTGGTTGATTGCTCATAAATTGAGAGCAAAATTGTTGATTGCTGGGGTTAGTGTTCTTTTACGAAAGTGAAAGAATTGTATGTAATTAGATTAAGAAGAGATTTCAGAAGAAAGGGTGAGGATTTGAGTAATCGTGGAATCAATAGAGGCGCATTTTGATTTTATTAGCCACCTATTAGAGCAGTCTTTGCCATTTTATGAGTGACGCACAGCGTTGGGATGTTGCTGTTGAAAGTCATTTGTGTCCGCTGTCTGGACTAATTGAGCGACAATAAGAAAACGCTGTTTTTAGATAAACAATGAGCGGCAGAGCTCCATCGGTCCCTGCAGGGAGCGTGTTTATGCCTTTCAAAGAGCGACTGGCTGAGCTCACATGCCACAGTCATTTCACAGAGGAAAGTCAAGTCGTTTAAATCGACTAAATTGAACACAGTTTTGAAATGGAAATCAGTAATCCCAGTTTGGAGCTGCCTCGTCGTCAATGGGAAGCTAGAGGCGCAGATTGCCTTCTGGTTCTCTTGCAAGCCTCATTCAAAGGAAGGGGGCCCCTGAGCAACGTAGATGGCAAGTTAGCAATACAAGGGAATGAAATATCACATGTCATATGTTTTGGGTAGTGTGTGGGTGCCGAACAGGCTGACATGAAGCTATCATCATAAACCCCAGCTGCCTGCTTCAGCTCCCTCTCTCCTGCGCAGAAACAAGATGGGCTCCAGACAGACGGACACCCAGAAGGCTCCAAGGAGGATTTAAATGGGTGACTTGCTGCTCCCTGCACCCAGTAGGAAGGCATTTCTCTTTAGGGGCATAAGCTCTCACTTACCTTCTCTCTCCTCCTCAAAATGTGCTCCTTCCTTCCTTCTCCCTCCATGCCCTTTAGAATAAAGAATGTCTAGAGGCAAAGATCTACTTTGCGTAGAGATTAAGATCTCTGGTTACAGACTGAGAACAGAAAGGTATTTGCAGGCTAGTCTCCTTAAAGTCCTTTATCTTAACATTGGCTCATACAACCACCAGGCTCTTGCAGCCTCCAAGGGGTGGCTGGGGGTGTCTCAACACCTCCCTCTTCTCAGCTGTCTGCCTTCCCCAAGCGGAGTCAAACAACCACACAATCTAGGTAAGAACTGCGTGCTTGCTTGACAAACACACCTTCGAGATAGGTTCACTGTACCCCACAACCTAAGTTGCTCCACACCCCCCAACTATGAAATTTTGTTGCCACCGCTGAGCTTGAGGAAGCTGAGTGCAGTCCATTGACGTTTTCACTGAACAACTCTTGTTCGAGCACCTGCTCAGGACGGGGTCCCGTGCTGGTTGCAGAGGAGGCAACCTCTCAAAAGACCAGCTTGTGGAACTTGAAGCCTTGTAGGCATACAGAGAAGCAGGCAAATACAATATAATAGAATATTGTTCTGGGGGCGCCTGGGTGGCTCAGTCGGTTAAGCGTCTGCCTTCGGCTCAGGTCATGATCCCAGGGTCCTGGGATCGAGCCCCGCATTGGGCTCCCTGCTCAGCGGGAGGCCTGCTTCTCCTTCTCCCAGTCCCCCTGCTTGTGTTCCCTCTCTCACTGTCTCTCTCTCTGTCAAATAAATAAATAAAATCTTAAAAAAAAAAAAGAATATTGTTCTGGTGAGACACGTTCAGGACGCCATTAGTGGCTTCCTCCTTGTCGTGGTGAGCTAGGGCTGCTGTAACACTATACCATAGGCTGGGGGGCTTAAACAATGGGTATTTATGTCTTAGAGTTCTGGAGGCTGGAAGTTCAAGATGAAGGGGCTGGCAGATTCGTCGTTTGGTGAGATTCAGTTCCAGGCTGACTTCTCGCTCACGTCAGGGAGAGAGGAAGATCTGGCATCTCTTCCTCTTCTTACAGAGGCTCTAATCCCATCATCTGGGCTCCAGCCTCATGACCTCATCTAAACCTGATTATCTCCCAAAGGTTCCACCATCACAGTGGAGGTTAAGGGCCCCACATGTGAATTTGGGGGGCTGCCAGCGTACTCAGCCCCTTAGCCAGTTCTCCTTAGCGCCCCACCTTATACCACCACACCCTGACTTTCTAGTCACCCTGTTTCCCACCCTTTATGCCACGGCAAATTCCCTTGCTTTGTGATGGCTGAAAACACAATGTTCTTTCTGTCCATTCCCCTGGTCCAAACCACTGTCACAGATTAAAACTACTCTTTACACAATCTTTAACTGATGACCCCTCGGAGTCCTGCCCCACTGGTACATTGCCCAGGACAAACAGCCAAGAAGATTTCTCCACTTTCTCTTCTTTATTACCATTTCCTGGCTTTCCCTATCTTGGACGCATTATAGTATTCACTCAGAAATGATCTGCGGTGGCTAATTTTACGTGTCAACTTGGCTAGGCAATGGTACCCTGGTTTTTGGTCAAATACCAGTCCAGACAGTGCTGTGAAGGTATTTTTTAGATGCGATTACCATTTAAATCAGTAGACTTTACGTGAAGGAGATTATCCTCCAACACGCGGATGGGCTCAGGGGACAGAGCATGGGGCCAAAATGGATTATTCTCAAGCTTTAAAATTGAATGGAACTTACTCTGCTAGGTTTCAAACTTGCATGGGACCCATAACACCTTTTTATTTTTTTCCTTCCAGCTTTTCCCTTTTGGAATGGGAACATCTAGCCTCAGCATGCTCCACCTTCGTATTTTGGAAGCAGACAACTTGTCTGCTTTTACAGGTTCACATATGGAAAAGAATTTTGCCCCAGGGCAAATCGTACTCTGAGTCTCACCTTTAGCTTATTTAGACAAGTTCTAGGACTTAGAGTTGCTGCTGGAATAGCTTAAGATGTTGGGGCTGTTGGGAGGGGGTGAATGTATTTTGCATGTGAGAGGGACACTAATTTGGGGGGGAGGGGCGAGAGGGTGGACTGTTATGGGTTGAAATGTGTCCCCCCACCAAATTTCTGTACTGAAGCCCCAGCCTCGGAATGTGACTATATTTGGAAATAGGGTCTTTGCAGATGTGATGAGTTAAGATGAATTTATGCTGGAGTAAAGTGGCCCCCGAATCCAATATGACTTATGTTCTTATAAAATAAGGGGTCATTTGGACAGAAGCACACATAAGGGAGCACCATGCGAAGATTGGGCCATGCTGCCACAAGCCAAGGATCTACCAGAAGCTAGGAGACAGGCATGGGACAGATTCCTCTCTCGAGCCGTCAGAGGAAACATGGCCCTGCCGACACACTGATTTCAGACTTCTAACCTCCAGAACAGGGAGACAAGACGTTTTTGTTAAGCCACCCATTTGTAGTATTGGCCACAGCAGCCCTAGCAAGTCAATAGCGCCATCCCTTGTCACGTTTACACTATTCTCCCCGCGGGATCATCATCTGGAAGCCCACCTTGCTGGACGCTCTTATGTCATGTAGGGGCGATGAGGTGGTCCTGCCCCACAGCCCCCATGATTTTGGCTCCTCTGGCCTGCCTGCCCTGCCACTATACCAGGAGTATCAACATGGGCAGGACGCAGCCACACTGTGATGGATTGCTCTGGTTCCAAGTACTGCTCTGAAAAAATCGGTTCAGCACCAGCTTCACCAAAAATGAAGCCCCAAATTATTAAGTGGCTTAAGCATATTAGTATCCCACATACAGAGATCACATTCCTACTGAAACACCCATGAATGTTAAAAAAAAAAAAAAAGTAAAAGGAGAAAAAATACAACCTCAAAAGTGATCTTGGTCTTTGTTGAAAATTCTGGCAATATTAGGTCCAGGTTCCTCAGCAAGACCCAGGCGCTTCTTACATGAACTGGCTCTGAAAAGTAAAGCTCAGGGGGCGCCCGGCTGGCTCAGTCAGTAGAGCACGCAACTCTTGATCTACAGGTTGTAAGTTCAAGCCCCACGTTGGGTGTGAAGATTGCTTAAAAAAAAAAAAAAAAAAACGAAAAGTAAAACCCAATTTATTTCTGCCAGGGAATACCTCTAATGAATTAGGAATACAGAATAGCATAAGAGGCACCAGTTTGGGAGTTTAGGATCTAGGTTCGAATTCTGGCTGGGTCTCTGACCAGCCACACGATCTTAGGTAAATGACTCACCAAGCCCTGTGAGCATCATCTTTCTCTTTTGTAAATGAAAGCAAAAAAAAAAGCCCAACTCAGCCATGTACAGACTTTCCCTTTGAGTCCCTTATTATCTCAGGCCTCTGAATCCTGGACGGGAGGGAGTATGTTAGCATGAAATATTCAAGTTATGTGGTGAGAAGCCATCATGATTCACATGAGGAAGGTTTGCCGCGTAAATGCCCCGTCATGAAGAATGGGAAACTCAAGAGTGCGGCCCAGTTGGGGCCAGGAATGGCCGTCGGCTCCCAGAAGAGCATCCATGTTTTGTGGGGCCCTGAGTTCATCAATGTGGGGGCCTTTTTGAATGTGTAGAAATCCTACATACAAGTACAGAGTAGGACGGGGCCTTGAAAAAGGCTTGATGTATCCAACCAAGCCCACTGGGATACCAGATGATTAGAGCATCAGTCAATGACCATATTCAGGTGTTTGCGACCACTAGCAAGATTAACTGCCTGGGTTGTTTTTTTTTTCCTTGCTAACTGACCAGACCTAAATACCTGCTCAGATCTGAAAATATTGTGTCTCCCCGTCTATTTCTTTCTTAATATGATGCTAAGGATGGTTGTTTTCTTATGAAACTGTGCACTCAGGACCCATCTTTGGTCCAGCCGTGGGTCATTGCCCACTGGTCATAATGAACCGGAGCAGACCTAGTGAAACCTGTTTGCACGAGCCTGGGGGCAGTCCCTACTGCAGAGGAAGTTGCTGAGAGCTGAGAACTGGACCCGTAATAAAGCCCGGGTGTGGGAGGAAGGCGCCATTCAGACATTCATTCAGCTCTTACTTATTGAAACCTGCCTAAACCACAAGCACAGATCCGAAGCCCCTGAGGTCAGATGGGTTTTAGAATTCAGTGTTGCAGGGTTTAAAAGAAAATAGGGTGCATACACCAAATATTATGTAACATCCCAAAGGGTCTGAAGTGACACTCTGTGAATCAAATACGTTAATATTTCCACAGTCCTGTATCAGCAAAATATATGAATATTCACACTAAGTGGGATAAATGGTGCTTTATATCACTTCACTTCCCATTTGGCCACCAAAGCGGTTATAAAAATCTGTTTTCAAGGCCTTTCGGAGTTTAGAATTATGGATCCGAGACTGTGGAGCTGGGCCAGGTGCCAGGCAGGGTCTAAGTGCTGGGGAAACTGCGCCGAGGACCTCAGACCAGGTCCCTGCTGGAGCTGGTGGGTCCTTGCCAGGCCACATCACACACAGGTATAAGCCCAGGGGGAGAAGGCAGGTTTTAAAGAGAACACTCCACCATGTTGCATTAAAGCCTTACAAAATAGTAGAGGATAAGCATGAATGTTTTTTTAAGAAGTCTCCAACAGAAAATCACACAGAGAGGAGAGAAAGGACCCGCCCTCCCCCCCCCCCCCCCCCCTCATCCTGTGCACAATAGAAGGCTCAGGGACTCTGGTGTCCTGAGGGCCAAGGACTTCAGCTGTGGTTGGAACCCTGAGTGCCTGGCAGAGCACAGGCCACAGCTGATGCCTACCCTCCAGAAGCAGACCCCCATGGGAGGAGACCATTGTGCCCATCAGGTGGGGTGACGGAGGGGCATTGTGGGACCAGTAGCCAGAGGATTTTCAGCTCTCAGTATTGTCAGAGGGCCTGTAGGTACTGTTGGGTATCAAAATATATAACTGTGTGTGTGTGTGTACATGTAAACATACATATATAAAGTTGTATAAACACACGTATATAGACTGTTTATTTGTATATATAAATTTGTGTGTATATGTATATATACATTTGTGTATATAAACGGTTGGGAGAAAATGATTCCTCTACCCACTTGGGTTTAAATGGTCAGGCCCTGCAAATGAACTGGCAATAGAGAGATGAACAGGAGAAAAGACACGGTTTATTTACTTGTGCATGTGGGAGTTTTCAGTAATGCGTAACTCACGGAATACTTAGAGGTAAAAGTTCATATACTAATTTAATAAAAAGTGTGTGTGTGTGTGTGTGTGTGTATGTGTGTGTTGTGGGGGTCTTAGAGCTTCAGCAGGAAAGTATGGAAAGTTCTGTAGGGTTTTTCTTGATGCTAATGGGAATGGACCGTCAGTCTTCTTCCTGGAATTCACAGGAAACCCCCTCGGAGCGGGGGCGGTGGTAGCTGTATTTTTCGGAAGGCTCTGGTTTAGTCAGATAAGGGAAGTTCAGATAAGATTTCAAATATTTTCATTTTAAAATAATCTTTATGCCCAAACCATGATGCCTTTAATACATATATGCATGTATACATATATATATCAAATGTATGATATATAAATTACATTTATGTATGCATGTGTGTATATACCTACACAGATAGATAGATAGATAGATGAGAGAGAGATAGAAGACAGATAGGAAGAAATGTTTCTAGTAATTAATCATGAGTGTGTCAACACTGGAGGGTAGGTTATGGCATTTCGACATTACATAGAATTAGCCTCGGATGGGGGCCTGTATCACTCCTTTTAAAATCTCCCTGTGTTACTTTCTCTCATTCTCCTCTGCCTCCTCTCAGGACCCTGGCTTGGTCCCCGGGGTCCTGCAGGACCGGGACTCAGAGGACAGCCAAGGAGGTGGGAGAGTGGCATTGGGGTCGGGGTGGGGGACGAGCGGGGAGGAGAGCGGTTTAGCTGAGTGCCTTCCAATTACGGTGGGGCAGCCCTGGGCTCTTAGGTCCACCGTGGATTTTGGAGGAAGCCAGCTACGTGTGGCTCAAGATCATTACTCTCCAAGAAGACTTCCATCACACACCATCACACACCAGCTATGGTGCTCAGAAACACCAGCACGGAAGGGAGGGCTTTTTGGGGTGCATTTGCTCCTGCATTAGCAGGTGTGAAGAAGAGTGGAGGAAACTGGCTGGGATATTCACTGACATCCCTCAGGGTATAGACGCTCTGGTGAAGACCTCCCACAGAATCTAAGAATTTTCTATCTTTCTGCCCTGTGCCGTCCCTGGTGAATCCTCCCACGCAGCTCCCAGAGGTCGTTCTGAATTTTTCCAGGAAACGGTTTAGGGACATTTCTCTCTCCTTTTTCTCTTCCTCTGGGAGAGCCTGTGAGGACCACCCCTGGCACTCTGTGTCTCCTCCCAGGCCCTCCATCTTATTTCTGGGCCACAGAGCATTCCCACCTGCACCATCCACACGGAGCTGCCGCACCCACTCCGGGGTCCCCACATTTAGCAAGGATCTCCCCCGCCAAGGGGGAGCCTCTGCCTGGAGGCTGATGTGTTGCTAAAGAAAAGGTGAAGAAATTTCTGCAGAACAACTCCACGCGAGAAGGGAAAAGTAGCTCTGGTCAAACTTGTGGCCAAGTCTCTCGTGAGTGTTTTGGTTCTCTTGGTAGACTGCTTCAGCTACTGTTTATCCAGCACAGGGGAAGTGCTTTGAATAGATGTCTTGGCTGACACGGATCCCTTCCTCTGTGAATAGGGCGATTACCAAACAATGAAGCTATTACATAAGGAGCCGGGAGCTGGCTGGAGCCAACAAATCTTGTACTCTAGCTTTACAGAGCTATAATTATCCAAAGTTTTAAAACACAATGGTATCTGCTGAAAGGGAACATCTGGGAGGTAACCAAGCCATCCCAATTAAATGAATGATACACATCCCGTGTACTGCATGACTCCGTGTTAACGGGGTGGCGATTTTGTTCAATGTCACTCAAGTTAACAAATGTGCTGAAAGGTTGAAACAGAGCAAATGCACAGGGCAGGCAGGATGGGGGTGGCCAAATCAGATCAAGAAGAGAGATCCATTTTAAAAGATCAGCTACAAATTGGCTGGAGAAAGCATTCCAGGCTGCTACTGTGAACACCAATCAAGAGACAGAAATGCTTTATGAGGTTTTCCCCATATGAAACCAAAAACTTTTCCCAATTGCCATTTCACTTCAAAATGGACTCTTTTATCCTCCAAGGGACCCCAAGAGGAAGAGGGGGGTGGTGGGGTGTTCTGGTAAGGAGGGACTGGGGCACACCATAAAGGTGAGAGGAAATCAGCTGTTACAAGAGATGGGAGCAGATTTATCCAGAAAACAGATTTGGCCTAGATAGTAGCCTTGGACTCCACTTTGAGCATGAAGGTCGCAGTGTGTTGTCTTCTGTAATGATCTGTCCCCAAACTAAGGACAGTCCACATGCGTAAGCCTCCTTGAGCACTTTTTCAAGATCTACACAACCTAAGTGAATGTCTCTACCCCACCTGTTCCTTATGTTGGGGGCAGTTCTTTCAGGTAGAAAACTCAAAAAGAACAACAAAAATGGACAGAAAGGAAGCTCTCATTTATCACCTTGTACCTAAAATGATGCTATAATGTTGTTTTGATGGAGCTAGAGTTTCAGCTGAGGGGAGGGTGGGGGTTGTGGTTGAAGATTATTCTTTCTTTTCTTTTCTTTTTTTTTTTAAAGTTTTTATTTCGTTTAGAGAGAGAGAGTGTGCATGAGCAGTGGGGAGAGGAGGTGGGCAGAGGGAGAGGCAGAGAATCCCAAGCACACTCCCTGCTGAGCACGGAGCCCCATGTGGGGCTCAATCTCAAAACCCTGGCATCATGACCTGAGCAGAAACCAAGAGTCAAATGCTTAATGGACTGAGCCACCCAGGCGCCCCTAGAGATTATTCTTTCAATTGTTCTTCCTTGCCGTCTACTTGGGGTGGGGGTTGCAGCCATACATAAGAGCTTGGCTCAGTTCTGAAGGCAGAGCCTGAACGTGATTTGGGTAATTATGGGCTGATGGTGCAGCCAGACAGATGATAGGCAAATTAGGAAGGTGGTCGAGTTTCCAGGTTTTCTCTGGATGCCCTTCCCGGTCTTATGCTAAGCCCCCTGCTCCAGGGCCTCCCTCCCCACCTCACTGTTTTGCTGCTCTCCCCTTCTGATTGTCTCACCCATAGGCAGAGCAAAGCACACGGACAAGCATCTGCCAGCTTGCACTTACTCCAACGGGTGAAAAAGTTTAAATCTATGTATCAACTTTCCCATAGGTATTTGTATCTTAATTGCCACAACAGCAATATTATAGAAGCATGAAAACATTGATAATTAAAAACAGTTACCAATTAACCCACCACCCTAATGCCATCTGAGCCAACCCTGGGCCTTTTGTCCTCTGAGCCATCACACACCTTTTCTACCCTGCTTTGTTAGATGCTTGCCATTTCTAAGTTCTCCTGTAAAAGGTAGTAGCACCATCAACATGTCCATTACTTTTACCTTCTGGGAAAGATCTCTCTAGAAATCTTAGACTCTGATGCACAGTGCTAGGAACTGAATTATGCCTCCCCCCCAATTTGTATGTTAAAGCCCTAACCCCAACTGTGACTGTATTTGGAGATAGGGCCTTTAAGGAGGTAGTTAAGCTTAAATAATACCATAAGGGTGAAGCCTAATCTGATATGACCCATGTCCTTCTAAGAAGAGGAAGAGATACCAGAGGTCTCGCTCGCTCTCTGTGCACAGAAGGAAAGCCATGTAAGGACACAGCAAGAAGGCGGCTATCTGCAGACCAAGGAAAGAAGTCTCACCAGAAGCCGATCCTGCTGGGACCTTCATCTTGAACTCCCAGCCTCCAGAACAGTGAGAAGTCCATGCCGGTGGTTTAAGCCCCCCAGTCTGTGGTACTTTGCTCTGGCAGCACAAGCTGACTGATAAACGCTGTGTTTGGGTTGAAAGGAAAGAAAAAGAAAAAGCAGCGGCTGACAGCCAGGAGCTGGCCTTACATTTACAGTTCTCTGTTGAACATAAACACTTTAACAGAAAACATTAAACCAGGCCACCACGAGGCCATGATGGATCAGGACAGAAATAAGACCATTCCATAACCATTTCTTTATCCAGATAAAACATGAACACTGTCCAAACCACAAAAATAGCCAAACTTCTTTCTATCCTGGATAATATGAGTGACTACTACTTCTTTACCACTTTGAGCTTTAGCCTCACCCTACTCTTTCCTCCTCCTAGATAAGATTCATTCTTGAATTACTTTCATTTCCTGACAGCATCCAATCCAGAGCAAGGCTCCACTTTTTAAAAATCTCTCCCCAAACACTTAACACAAGCCCAAATCCTATCATAAGTCCTGTCTAGGACTTACTGAGTTTTCCCATGGTCCTCCATGGGCATTAAACCCAGCTTGGTCAATTTTAGGACATTGACAAAGGTATGAGTGTTTGTATGGTTTTCAATAAAAATATTTAACATTGCATGTCATTATGAACTGAATGTTTGTGCACCCCCTCCATTCCCATGTCCAACCCTTAATCCCCAGTGTGATGGTATTTAGAGGTGGAGACTTGAGAAGTACTTAGGTTTAGATGGGGTCATGAGGGAATTCCTTATGATGGGATTCATGCCATTATAAGAAGAGGAAGACAGAGAACTCTCACTCTCTTCATGTGCATGATCCAGGAAAAGCCATGTGAGGACACAGCAAGACAGTGGCCATCTATAAGCCGGGAAGAGAGCTTCCTCCAGGAACCAAATCTGTCAGCACTTTGATCTTAGACTTTCAGCCTCCAGAACTGTGAGAAATAAATGCCTGTTGTTTAAGTCAGTCTAAAGGTATTTTTTTACAGCAGCCTGAGCAAACTAAGATACTTACCAAAGAAGTTGATCAATTTTTCTTGCTTTCAGAAATTTTAGCACAACCTGGCCAGTCATTTGAGTGTTAGGATCTTTTAAAATTAATTTGGTAGCGTGAAATGCATCTTGTTGAAATCTGTATGCTTTATTAGTTTTTGGACTGATCATTTCCTGAGGTATTTTTTTTTCTACTCGTATTTTCCCTTGTCTATCAGCAGGATGATATTTAATTATGGAAGAATAAATTTTTGTCTCCTAGTAAAGCAATTTCAGAAGTCTGGGAGGTAAGAGAAGTATTTGAGGGATTGTGGCAATTTAAGGCTGTCTTTTACTTCTACCTCTGGAATCAGTTCATGGCCTGGTATCTGGGATCCTCATAATAGCAATGGCATTGCATACTCCCACACACTGTATGGGTTGGGATGATTTGGGCTAAAAGTATAAGAAAATCTCAACTTAAGCAATAAGGTTATTTCTTTCACTTAGTAAGAAGTCCAGAGGTGGGGCAGACCTCAGAGCTCTTGAGTCACCCACTCAGAAATGTCCTTAAGGATCCAGGTTTCTGTCTCCTGAGTCTGTTACCCTTAGTTTACGTAACTGGTCATGTGGTCATAGTTGGCATTTATAACTACCTTCTTCCACTACCCATTCTGTATTCCCTTGGCCTTAAACAAGTACCTCCAGCTGGTTGTGGTGCTTTACCTGGTAGAGTGAAACCATCATTCACAAATATGGACCATTAGTAGTCCTGCTTGGAGTGGGTTGTTGTAGTTTTTCATTGACCTTAATCATAGGACACGGTAATGTTAAGAGATTCCATAAGGGACCGCTTGTATTCCAGACCTATTTTTCCTTATCTCCATCATGGAGTAGTCATCCAATTTCCCCTTAGTTCTCAAGATCAATCAACCCAGCCAGCACAGTAATTTCCTTCTTTGTCTTTTGATTCAGAGGCATGAGTGTCTAGATGGGCCGGGCAGTAACCTTAACTTCCAGTTTAATAGCATCTTTGTGTGTCTTCTGGTGGAGGCATTCCTCCCTTTGGAACTAAGACCTTTAGGCCAACAGAGCCTAAGGTTGAGAGAACAGGAAGCAAAAATTTTTGTAGCTGGTCACAAGGGGTAATAGTGAGTGGTGCCACTTCTAATTCCACTCTTTGATTCCTGTACCCGTGAATCCTGGCTTTGGGAGACACAGCATCATACATCAGACACTGATTCAGAGCCCACACAGCCTGCTGGAGAACTTGGCCCCGGGCCTGCAAGTTATTACTATCTACATGGTGCTGTAATGAGTCTTCAAAAAGCCATTACACCATGCTCGCAAACCAATTGCTTCAGGATGGTGGAGAACATGGTAAGACTAATGAGTTACATGAGCAGGGGCCCATTGTCATAATTCATTTGCTGTGAAGTGATTTCCTTGATCAGAAACAATGGTATGTGGAATATCATGGCAGTGGATAAGGCATTCTGTATATCCATGGATGGTCGTTTTGGCACTGCCTGCAGGGAAGGCAAATCTGTACCTGTGTGTCTATTCTAGTAAGAACAAAATGCTGCCCTTTCTACCATAGAAGTGGCCCAGTGCAATCAACCCGCCCCTGGGTAGCTGGCTGATCACCGCAGGTACTTGTGCCATATTGGGGACTCCATGTTGGTCTCTGCTACTGGCAGATTGGGCACTCTGCAGTGGCTGTAGCCAGGTAAGCCTTAGTGAGTGAAAGTCCACGTCATTGAGTCCAGGGAGAACCTCCATCCCTGCTACCATGACTACTTTCTTCATGAGCCCATCATGATGATGCCAGTGGAAACTGGAGAAAGAGGCCAACTGTTGTCCGCAGAATGGGATATCCTATCCACTTGACTGTTAAAATCCTCCTCTGCTGACGTCACCCATAGGTAAGCATTTATGTAGGATGCAAATATCTTCATTTTTCTTGCCCATTCAGAGGGGCCTAACCACATAAATCTTCTCCAAGTTTTCTCATCACCAATTTTTCTATCATGTTCCTTCGAAGTTCCTGACCATCCAGCCAAACTATTGGCCGCAGCCCATGGATTGGTATATAATCATAGAATTGCACATTTGGTCATTTCTCTTCCTTGCAAGTGAATAGCCAGGTGTACTGTTCAAAATTCTGCCCGCTGGGAGGATTTCTCTTTATCATTGCCCTTCAGGGTTGTCCCAGCCAGGGTCTAGAGTGCTTCGGCTATCAACTTTCTGGTGATGCCCTCATATCGTGAAGAACCATCTGTAAACCACACTCAAGTCTTCTCTTCTGCTAGGAGCTAAAAGGCAGTGTAGCAGGAATGGGGACTATAGGCATTTTTTGCCAGTTCTTCATGGAAATTCCTTGTGCCTTAAGGACCTGCTCAGGCCTAATCACATATCCATTTGATGACAGAGTGCTTCTGTGCACATCCAAGTTTATGGTTTGGTGGGTCAGATAACAGCCGGGTTCATGATGGGCAACTCAGATAACATGGTAACTTGTTCACTCTCCACTAAGGCCAGGAGAGGCTAAGAGCTGTTTCTCAAAAGGAGAGTGGTTTTCTGCAGCGGATGGCAGGGCTTTGCGCTAAAATCCTCATAGTCTGTACTGTGATTCATGTATAGGAGCCTGCCAAAAGCTCCCAACAGCATTTTTATCTGCCACTGACACTTCAAGCATCATTGAATTCATTGGATCATATGGCCCAAGTGGCAGAGCAGCTTGCACAGTGAACTGGACGTGCTGCAGAACCTTCTCCTGTGCTGGGCCCCACTCAAAGCTAGTGGCTTTTTTGGGTCTTTGTAAATAGGTCAGAGTAACATATCCAAATGAAAAATATGTTGCCTCCAAAATCCAAGGAAGACCAAGGCATCGTGCCTCTTTCTTGGTTGTCGGAGAGGCCAGATGCAACAATTTAATCTTCACCTTGGAAGTGATGTTGCAACACGCTCCACATTACTGAATGCCTAGAAATGTCACTGAGGTAGAAACATACAGAATTTTTGTCAGACTTATTTCCCACTTCTGACACACAAATGTCTGACCAATACGTCTAGAGTAGTCGCTGCTTCTTGCTCACTAGGCTCGGTCAGCATAACGCCATCAATGTAATGAACCAGTGTGATATCTTGTGGAGGGGAAAGGCAATCAAGATCCCTGTGAAATAAGTTATGATATAGACCCAGGGAGTTGATACACCCCTGAGACAGGACAGTGAAGGTGTATTGCTGGCCTTGTCAGTAGAAAGCAAACTGCTTCTGTTAGTCCTTATTGACAAGTGTGGATAAAGAGTCCATTTGCCAGATTAATAGCTGTGTACCGGGTACCAGGCAAGGTCTAATTTTGTTCAAGATATGGCACCACGTTAGATATCAGCTGGAATTGGTCAAGCTTACAATAACCTGCTGTCATTTTTCAAGGATCATCAGTTTTCTGCTCAGGTCCAATAGGCAAGGTGAACTGAATATGCTGGGAATCACCACTCCTGCAGCTTTTAAGTCCCTGAGGGTGGCACTAATCTCTGTAATTCCCCCAGGAACACAGTATTGCTTTTGGTTTATTATTTTCTGTGGTAGAGGCATTTCTAATGTTTTCAACTTGGCCTTTTCCACCATGATAGCCCTCACTCCATAGGTCAAAGAACCGAGCTGCCAAGTGCATCTCTTCCAAGTACGCATTTTGGAACTGGGGAAATAACCACAGGATGGGTTCAGGGACACATTGGGCCCACTGTGAGACAGACCCAACTTAAAACCTCATTGATCACTGACATCTATAAACCCCTACTCTGACTGGTAGACCACAGTGACATTTTGGGTCTCCTGGAATCAGTGTTAGCTCAGTGTTAGTTCAAATGTCTTATTATTTCCTTTTTTACAGTGCACATTTACCCTGGTAAAAGGCCATAGATACCTCTGGGGGAAAACCTGGGAGAAAGATTAATCATTCTATCTTTTTTCAAGGGGACCTGGCTTCTCTTTCATTCAAGGGATTCTGGGTCTGTAATCTGGCTCAAGTCTGAGAATTGACTGGGGGGCAGGGCATGACTCTCTGCTTTATGACTGAAGTTAGATTTTTGTTCATTTAATGTAGTACCTGTCTGCCAAGAGAGATCCTGGAATGTTTTCCAACACCACCAAGCAATTCTCCAGTTCTTGGCAGATATCAACTGGGTGTCCTACAACTCAACTCATTTCTGACATTATCTAACTGGAGATAGCTTCTGGTCCCACAGGTTTAAGAGGTCAGTCCCACAAGACTGTTCCCGTTCTAGAAGCCAATTGCAAGTGCAGCTTGTCACCTCTGCTTCTGACTAATTGGCTGTAAAGCAGAGGTTCCCATAACCCTCCCGTCAAGTTCAATCACTTGTTAGAGTGGCTCACAAAGCTCAAGTAAAGATTTACTTACATTTAGCAGTTTATTATAAAAGATACAGATGAATAGCCAGATGAAGAAGTACAGAGGGCAGGGTCCAGATGGGTCTCAAGCACAGGAGTTTCTGTTCCTGTGGAACTGGGGTATGCCACCCTCCCAGCATGTGGATGCATTCATCAACCTAGAAGCTCATTGAATCTTATAGTTCAAAAGTTTTATAGCGTTTAAGCTCTGGCCCGCCCCATTCCTTTTCCCTGTAGGTCAGTGGGTGGTGCTGAAAGTTTCAATCCTGTAATCACTTGACCTTTCTTTCTAGTGATCAGCCCCATCCTGAGGCTACCTAAGGGCCCACACTATATCACCTTATTAACATAAATTCAGGTGTGCTCAAAAGGGCACCTTTTGAATAAGGAAAGACCTACCAGGTTCCTAGGGTTTTAGGACATCTATGCCAGGAACCAGGAATAAAGATCAAATATAGTTCTTATTATTCCACATAGATCAAGTAATAATTTAGCAGGCTTCCTATCTAATTCACATTTAGAAACACCATGATCAACTAGCCAACACCGTAGGTCTGCATGAGTCAGACCATCCTATTCATATTGCTGCTTTGATTTTGCTGTTCGTTATGGTAATCATGTGTACCTTGCTTTTGGCAGTTGAGTGCTACCACTTGGCTCCTGCCACCCTGGTTTCCAATTACCTCCATTACATTTAATTTTCTTAATTCAGTGGCTACAACTCTTATGGTTAAGGTCTGACCTACATAGAAGAGTGATCACACAGCTTTTCAAGGATTCTGGAACTCTCCTCCTGAATTTATTTCTCACAGTCACAGTGAAAGGTGTGTCTTTTCTACCCTTTGAGAGTGGGTGAGTAGGTCTTAAATGACAAATCCACTCTACCACTCCAATTTCCTTTCCTCTACCTCAAGACCAACACAGGTCGGGCATTTATAACTTACTCACTGGGGGTCACCTTTGGGTCCATGTTTCAACCAAGCAACCAAGCATACTTTAGAGCCCTTTTCTAACTCTCTGAGCTGCAACATTAAATGCAGAATCTCTGCTTAGCAAGCTCATGTCAATACATTTGGCCTGATCCAACTTTATGTTCTTCCCACCATTTTCCCTCACTCTTAAAAGCCATTACCGTGTGTGCTCCCTAGATTTCTGTCTGTATAAATTAGAAAACCGAAATAGGTTTTTAGAGTGTAGCACACTTCCTCATGAGTCACCCTTTGTATGTCACCTTTAGGCACTTGCTGGATCTTGAGTCTTATTATAAGTCTAGAAGCAAAAAGGGGGTAGTAGGGGTGGATCCTGAAGAGAATCAGCATTGTCTTGTATGGCAGCCACCTCTGGGAAGGGCAGTATAATTTCCCCACTCAATTCAGGGCTGATCCCCCTGAAAAGAGAGTGGAAGGGATGGAAAAAGCCACTTCCCCTGGAGATGGAGAGCTTTCTTCCACCAGCAAAGAAAGCTCATCAGAATTTAGGGGCTCAATGTCCTCAGTTTCATCAGGGACTTCCCATATGTCCCCATTCAGACTTTCAGAATCCCTATCCTTTCTGATAAATGCCCTAACTTGCACTATAATTCAACCAGTCACAGGATGAGATTCTGTGTTCGATTTTCAGCAATTTCAGGAGATAAGGATCTCCTTGAGGGCACACATAGAAGCTTCCAGGTCATTTATGTGGCCCTCGAGCTGGGAATTTGAACCACTGAACTCATCCTCTTCTGTCCCCACTTTGTCCAAGGATATTAGGAACAGCCACCAATCTCCTTGTATTTGTTAGCTTACTGAAAATGTTCAATATGATCATACACATGGTCACTCAGCTCCCTGCTTCTTATAAGTGGTTGAGTGGAAGTATCCAGTGGAAATGTTTTATGTATCTCTATTGCCAGATCTTGCCCTGGACTGTATCAGTACTCTCTTTACTACTGAAAATAGAATCATTAGCATTTTAAAATCTAATCAGATTGGAGAGTCAATTCCCAGAACCAATTGAGAAAACTCATTCTTAAAAGTCCTACTCCTCTAGCACCACTCTCAGTAGTGGTGATGGTTATACAACATTGTTAACATACTTAATGCCATTGAATTGCACACTTAAAAATACTTAAAATGGTAAATTTTATGTTACATGTATTTTACCCCAGTGAAAATATGTAGTTAACAGAGAAAGAAAAAAGAAAAGAATAACCCAGGCCTGAATTAAGGCAGGAAAGTGGCAGAAAGGCCTTAAAGTCGGAGTTCAAATCAATAGAAAATGCTGGTCCATTTGATGGTTAGATGACAGTAAAAACTCAAGAGTTTTAGAGTTTTAAGAACTAAAGTGTGAGTCTAAGGCTTTCTATTTTTAATTTTACTTTAATCTTTCTTCTTCTTCCTCTACTCTCAAGAGTTTGATTTTTTTCTAGGACTTAGTCAAAAGCCTTTTCAGCTTCTGGACCTATGATTCCATGCTAATTTCCACTTTTACCTTAACATCTGCAATATAATTTTCTCCTTGACAAAATTAAAAGAAAGACTCAACATTAACCTACTTCTCCAGGTATAATTGCAGGGAACATCATATATATTCACAGAGATTCACAGGTTCACAGAGATTTCACAAATGTGCCTTCTAATGTAAATCCTAAAGGGTGCCAACAAATTTGCTTCACCACATGCCTGCAGGGTCGTGGTTCAGGCTTACATCTTAACTCTGCTCCTATCTCACCTAACACATTTTGCCTACTTCCCCAGAGATCACAGAAGTAATCGTAGGTGGTGATTTGAAGTCCCACAGTCATTGGTACCTGCTCTTCTGCTTTCTGTTGTCTCTTCCAGGCTTGGTATGCGTGGCTAGAAGCAGTAAGGGGGCCACAGATCTTTTCTTCTGACATCCAGGAATCTGCCAAGTGTGCAGGGAGTGTCCAGATTTCCCAGCCTCGTGTTCGATGTGCCTTCTGTGTTATGTACAATTGTTCCCAAATGTTTAGGGGTTGCAAGATGACTTTCCCACCCTGAAAATCTATTAAAAAGGAAGAGATTCTCCCCTCCCCTCCACCCCACCTCCAGGCACTTCGTATGGCAATTAGCACCCTGCACAGCCCCTCCCCATAACATCATCAATCTTTTGCCTGCATTGCATCTACTTCACAGCTCGAGACATGCCAAATCACACACGTTCTACATACTCGTTGCTAGCAACAAATCCATCTTCCTAAGTGGCCAAGCACAGGCTATATTTGGAATGTCAGAGCACCTCACTCCTCCCTGGCTCATTTCCTTTAGTTGAGAGGACTCCAAGCCTTAAAGTAACCTCATCTATGCTTCTTGGTCCTGCTTCTCCAGAGAGGAACTCTGGATCAACTCGGCAAAATACAAAGTGACACAAAGACAGAGAAGCGATCAGGCTGTTTTCCATCAACTCCTTTTTCCTCTGTGAAAATGAGGATTATTAGTAATCCCTACCTCATGGGACAAGCGTGAATATTTAATAAGATCAGCAAAATATTAAAAACTGCCAGGGAGTGGCAATTGTAGATCTGGTGAATGTCTGTATTCCATTCTCAAATACTGCCAGGTATTTCTACTTCTTTTCTCATCCTTTCTATTTTTTTAACTGAAATGAAATTCACATATGTCAAATTCATTGTTGGGGCACCTGGATGGCTCATTCGGTTGAGCATCCGACTTTTGGTTTTGGCTCAGGTCATGATCTCACTCAGGGTTGTGAGATCCAGCCTCATGTTGGGCTCCACACTCAGTGGGGAGTCTGCTTGAGATTCTTTCTCCCTCTCCCCTAGCCCCTACACTCTCTCTCACTCTAAAATAAATAAATAAACTTTAATTTAAAAAGCAACTTAACTGTTTCAAAGTGAACAATTGAGTGGCATTTAATACTTTCACAATACTGTGCAATCGCATTTTTATCTAGTTCCAGGGTATTTTCATCATCCCAAAAGGAAACCCTGTACTCATTGTACTCATTAAGCTGTCATTCCCCATCCTCTTCCCCCCTGCCCAACCCACCAGCACTTGCAAACAATAATGTACTTTCAGTCTCCATGGACTTACCCATTCTGTATATTCCATATAAATGGAATCAAACTAGCCTTTGTGTCTGGCTTCTTTCATTCAGCATTGTTTTCAAGGTTCATGTATGTTGTACTTCATCCCTTTTAAAAATTGTTCTTATTCAAGTGTAATTAACATGGACTGTTATATTACTTTCAGGTATATAATATAATGATTCACAATTCTATACATTTCTCAGTGCTCACCAAGATAAGTGTATTCTTAATCTCCTTTATTTATTTCACCCATCCCCTGACCAACCTCCCCTCTGGTAACCATCAGTTTCTTCTCTGTATTTAAGGGTGTTTTTTTGTTTGTCTCTATTTTTTTTTCTTTGAGTACTTCATGGCTGAAGAATATTCTATTGTATGGATATCCCACAGTTTGTTAGTCCATTCATCCTTTGTTGGAAATTTGGGTTGTTTCCACCTTCGCCTTTTGTGAATGGTGCTGCTATGGACATGTATGTGTGTGTACATTTGTTTAAGGACCTGTTTTCAATTCTTTTGAGAAAGAATGGAATTGCTCTCTTTTATTTGTTTCTTCTCTTGATAATCTCATGTCTGCAGGATCTGTAATGATGCCCTATTTTAAAATTTCTGACATTTTTTTTATTTGTGCCTCTTCTCTATTTTAATTGATGAGTCTGGGCAGTAATTTTTAAATTTTATTAGTATTTTAATGAACCAATCTATGGCTTTGTGGATCTTATCTATTTATACATTTAAATTTGTTTTCATTATTGTGTTCCTGTAAGTCTGTTTGCCGCTCTTTTTGTAACTTCTGGAGAGGGCTGTTAAGCTGGTCCTGCTGAGACTGCCCATAGGCCTTGGGATCCCCTTGATATTCCCATGCACACTAGCCTGACTTCCAAGGGCCAGCACCAAATTCTTTGTCAAGAGGTTGCCCTCCAACTGCCTGAACCCACTTAGTCTGTAGACACAGAGGACTAGATGTGCCTAACATGGCCCAAGGAAACCCTTAACTAAAGACCAAATGCTGTCAGGGTATAAATACCCCAGCTTCTTGCCCTTTGGCCAAGATAATTCTGAAGCATATTTTATACATTTTCTAGAGTTTTCTTTGGCAATCAAGCTATCGTTATCTGCTGTTATGGGGCCTTAATGATCTCCCCTTTATTGGTTACCTTCCCTTCTCTGTCTCACTTCCTACTTGCGTTTCTACATGTGTTCCCAGAACCCCCCTGTTATGGGCTGAACGGTGCCCACCCCAGTCCCCCAATTTATATGTTGAAGCCCTATCCCCTAGTACCTCAGAAAGTGACTGTATTTGGAGATATGGCCTTTAAAGAGGTGATTAAGCTAAAATGAAGTCATGGAGTGAGCCCTAATAAGAAGAGGAGATTAGGACTCACACACACACACACACACACACACACACACACCCCAAAGGAAGTCCATGTGAGGACACAGGGAGAAGGTGGCCATCTACAAGCCAAGGAGAGAGGCCTCAGAGGAAGCAATCCTGCCAGCACTTTGACCTTGGACTTCCAACCTCCAGAACTGTGAAGAAACACATGTCTGTTGTTTGACCCATTTAGTCTGCAGTACTTTGCTATAGCAGTCCTCACATGCTAGCTTATTCCCAATAAACTGTTTGTCCTTGAACCCTTGGCTTGGGATCTGCTTCTGTGGAATCCAAACCAAGATTCAAAGTTTATTGACTTTTCAACATTTCTTCTCTCCTGATACGTATGCATTTGAAACTATAAATTTCTTTCTAAGCAAAGCTATAGCTTTGAAGTGCTGTATTTGGTAATATAATGATACATATTTGTAGTATAATGGTAAGTTTTGACATGGAGTATTATTATTTTATTTGAAATATTTTGTTTTTCATTGTAATTTCTTCTTTGACCTACGGGTTATCATAACTTGGAAGAGTCTCACACTGGCCTTGTATATTCTCCAGCCATGATATGTGTCATTTCTGCTCAAAACTCACTGGCCAGAACTAGCTGTGGGGCTCCATTTAGCCACATGGGAGCTAAAAGCACAACCTACCATGTGCCTGGGAGGGATGGGGAAAACCACACTATCTGGCTAACAGCATTAATGACTACCACATAAACCAGGCTGCATTGGACATCCTTCTACAGATTTCCTCTTGCATAAGTGCTAGAATTTCTTCAAAAGAGAGGATAAACATGGGAATGGAATTATAGGTCATCTTATAAACATACCTTCTATTTTACTAGGAATTGCCAAGCTGCTCTCCAAAGTGGTTGTGCCAATTTTCATTTCCTCCAGCAGTGTGCATGCTTATTGCTCTGTATCCTCACAACACATCAAATTAAAATTTTTTGACAAATTGATAGATGTGAAACAGTATCATGTTGTGGTTTTAATTTGCATTTCTCTAACAGGTTGGTCAAATGTCTTTTATGCCACTTGTTCTGTAGTCCATTTCTAGTTGAGAAAAATGAATGGCTCATTCTCCAGTGGATGATGTAACAATCCCCTAAATGTAAGCCATGTATTTGAGTGAGATTTCAGGCATCTATTTAAGGACCAAAGTTGAATTTCAGAATGAACTTTATCGGGGATCTGCAAACTTTTTCTGAAAAGAGCCTGAGTTTAAGGGTTTTTTTTTTTTTTTGGTTATTTGTTTTTTTGTTTTTTTGTTTTGCAGGCCATATGGTCTCTGTTGTGACTCTTTAGCTCTGTTGGTGGACACGAAAGCAGCCTTAGTCAATATGGTGTGACTGTGCTCCAATAAAACTTTACTTCTGGACATTCAAATGTGAATTTGATACCATGTTCATGTGTCACAAAATATTACTCTTCTTTTGATTTTTCCCAACAATTTAAAAATGTAAAAAATGACTCCTGACTCACAGGCTGTATAAAAACAGACAATGGGGTCCATATTTGGCTTGTGTACCTCAGCTTGTTGACCCCTGAACTATACCAAAACTTGACCCAAAAGACCAAAAATCTTAGTCTTGGAAGGCATCTGTCTCCCATTAATGCAACTCTTACTGCAGTCAACATTGAGACTTACGATCTTGGCTGGGTCTTTCAAGCTTCTTTCTCCACTTTTGTACTATGAATTCCATGAGCACAGCTGGATCCACTGTTCCCCAAAGATTCATTCTGCTTTCTGGCTGCACGGCTGTTTCACACAGCAAAGACCAGGGGCACAAACCTTGCGGTTTTTGGATAACCAGACCCTACTAATTTCTCACCAATGGTTCAAAAATACCCATATTAACCATCATCTAAATACACTTTTTTTTTTTAAAGATTTTTATTTATTTATTGAGAGAGAGAGAGAGCATGAGTGGGGAAGAGGGTCAGAGGGAGAAGCAGACTCCTTGCTGAGCAAGGAGCCCGATGTGGGACTCGATCCCGGGTCTCCAGGATCATGACCTGAGCCGAAGGCAGTCGCTCAACCAACTGAGCCACCCAGGCGCCCCTTTCTAAATACACTTTTAAAGTGCTTTACAAAATTATTTGTCCAGAACACTGAACGCTGGGCACCGTGTTGTATGGAAGAAGAGAAGACTCAATAATGAACAATGAATATTTTGTCCAAAAAAAAAAGAGAGAGAGAGAGAGAGAATGGCTTAAGAAGACCAAGAGATTCTTTTTTTTTTTTTTTTTTTTTGGAGGCTTGTCATATGTTGAAAGGGATGAAGGGATTCTAGGAGACAAAACAGAGAATTGGGAAGAGCCGAGAACATTTTTTATGAACAGTTCCCCAGAGCTGATTTTGGACAGATGCAGGTTATGTAAATATTACACAAGCCCTGAGACTTATCCCAGGGATCTGACTTTGCACAGATGATAGGATGGTGCCTCAACAGCACTATACTTGATTTTCTCTGAAATGCTCTGGAGTCTATTCAGTGTGTAATTGAGTATTTGCTACTGTCTCATTTTGGTCAAGTAGAAAACCACATTTAGGTCAAATATGTCTTTGGTTTCTTCCAGGCCCACAATACCCTCCACTTGCTGGTACTCTTAAGAAAGGAGATTCAGATGAGTATTGTGGGATGTCCTAGCCTTATCTCTCCATATCTGGGATTTTACTTTTATTCTATCTTTGAACACTTTTGTTTAAGTACAATATGTTTACTGATATTGTCAACTCAGGTCATTGCAGAATGTAGACTTAATACTGCATTCTTCCAAAGGCTGAGCAGAGCCTTCTGTCCATGAACATTTTCAATAGATTGTTTTCAATGTATGGATGTAAGAAGTATAAGGGGACTAAAATCAAGGCAAATCTTTTCCTTCTTCTTTTACTATTGTTACTGAGAACATTTCTATCAAGGAAGTCAATTCCCTTTCATTTGACTAGATCCAGAGAAGCTATGGTATCTCTGTAACCAATTCTGTATTCATAATTTATATTAGTAACAAGGGACTTTGTGATAGCAGTTATTGATAAAGACAAAAGCTGATGGCTTTCTGAAAGAAGGAGACATACACTCTCAAGAATGTTGTTATATCATGGCCATGTTTCTCTGTCTAAAGCTTCTAACTGCGTTTTTTGAGAGATTTTTCCCTCCTTTTGGGTCCGAGTTATCCACCAAAAAGAAAGGGAAAGAAGCAGAAGATACCTACAGTATTTCTGTGATATTTAGGTGGATCCAGAAATTAAAGCCTTCCCTTTTTCCCATCTGTATTTGATCCCAATTTACATTTTTTTGAGGTAAGTAATTTCAGGTTTCAATAACCCACTATAGTATATAATGCCCAGGCTGCTAATGAAGTAGAAGTAATTCCTGTGGTAACTGCCGTAATTTGATTTCTGAACTCCATGCACACTAGTATCTGTTGAGAGATAGAGCCAAACAAGCCTTTAAAGCCTGGAAGTGAATAAGAAAGATCCATTCATCCATGGGATATTTGTTGAATACCTACTCTTTTGAAGGCATTGGTTCACCACTCTGGGAGATGAATAAAAAATCAGAGGAGAGAGGATGAGCACAAAAAATGTAACTGATTAAGGAAGGACTGAAGAGGCGTAGTCAAGGATTCTGTGTCTCAGGTGGTTCCAAAGGCAGATAGAATCTACAGATCAATTTCTAAGACGTTTGTTCTCCCTCCCTCCAATTCAGCTTCACCTCAGCTCCATCTTGCCCCTTAGAGACTCAAGTTTTACTCATATTTCAGAGAGGAGGCCAAAAGTAATTCTTCCCTACAACCAAAAATGGAAACATGTAACCTATTCTAATCCCTTGCTTAGGGAAATGACTTTCTTTTCCTCATATTAGGGTTAAATATTTTTTGTGGGGCTATAATTAATACATCCTGAAAAGCAGAAATCTAAGAGTGTGTGTGGCAGGGGGAGAGAGAAGGGGATTTTTGGCAGTTTGTTTCTAGGATTAGACTGCAAAATTTCTTTTCTTATGTAGTAATTTTCACACTTGCTAAATTCTGAAAGAATCTAAACTTTGTTGCCTAAGAGTTTATTTTCCTCATTAGTATAAGTTTTCAGCTCTCCAGAAGATTTTGAAGATGAGATAGGTTTTCAACCTAGCTCACTAGCTGCCAAGCAATGATAGCCTTTTATATAAAAAAATGAAACAATGAGGAAGCTGTTCGCAACAGAATTGACTCAGTCATTAAAATATTCCACATCTAATCCATTTGCAAGTGGAAGATTTTGCATTGCTTTATTTTATGTGGGGGCATCTCCAGGCACAGATTTTGGCCATCTGCAGGTAGTTATGGAGTCACTGTCTCTGAAGATATTCTTTCCTCTTTCTTGAGCTTGTGAAGCCAAAAGGAATCACTAGAATCAATCCAACTTTATTTATTTGGATGCGTTTCACAGGGAATCCTTTGTATCAGCTCAGTCCCTCCCATCGAAATATCCATGGGAAGTTCACATAACCTCATTTCCCTCTGTTAATGTTACTGAGTTAAGCAAGAGACAGAAATATTCTTAGAAGATATATGGCTTCCTCTTAATCAGAGCTGGCCTAGAGTGGAGAAACAGAGCCCCTGGGGACAAAGCGAGACACTCATGACCTCTGGCCACTGTAAGACAAACAATGGGGACCTTATTCTTAATTTAGTTTCTAAGCAAAGGTTTTCCTGATGACCTTGTTCCTCTAGAGCAATCACACTGCCTACTGATGGATTAGCAACTTGCTCCAGTACTGTGAGTTCCCACTTTGCCCCTTACCTTCCATTTTCTTTCAAAATATCTGGCTATTTTTTCTAATTATACATTTCTTCCACAATTCTGCACAATAGCAAAATTTAAAATAACTTCCTGCTTCTTAAAACTTGATCACGATTTGACTAGAAAAAGTTATTTTGGACATGGGTAGAAATGTCTCCATGTGGTGTCCTACCTAGCTTTATCCCAAACTTGATCTCATTATGAGGACAAACCTAGGTCTTTTGTGCTTAGAAAAGCACCAGCTGTGGTGGCTTAGCTGGATGTCATTATTGTATTGTACTGGGCACCATGAGCCCTGAGGGGTCCACCTGGTTTATCTGAGGTAAGAGCTCTCACCAAAAATACAATGCACGGGCTTCTCTCTTCAATGAAGCCTTCACAGCATTACCCTCATTGCCTTATCTTGTGAAATGAGGAAAGTTCTCTGATAGGGGATTTGGAAAAGAGGGAGGAAGGAGGAGTGTGCAGAATGTACAGAAAGATAGAAAGGGAGAGAAAGGTGGTTTCCTTCCTCTTACTCTCAACCACTAATGATTCAGAAGAGCTTTTTCTGAGGGGCACTGACCCAATTCCACGGCTGCCTATGGAAACCCCAAGGGTACTGAAATATCAGCTTTCTTCCACCATGGAAATCACCCACAAAGAACAGTATGCATGCTTTGCATATATTATACCACCCTTCAATGGGGCCAATAGAGCCAGTTTTTTCCATTGTTGGAACATGACTCTCTTTCTTTTTTTTTTGTCCCAGACTAAGTAGTGAGTATGTATTTAGGGGCCATGTTGTGTAAAAAATATGGTTGTGGTGGTTGTTGATTTTCCCCAAACATGCAGTTGAATGTGTATAAGTTGAAGTGAGTGTGATGTGTCCCCACTGAAACAAAAAGTTATGGGGAGCTCCTCTTCCCTGTCCTGGAAAACCCTGGCAGAATATCTGTGATACTCCAAACTTGATATGGTCACAAGGGTGGTTGACAGGCAGAACTCTACTTCCCTCCTTCTCCAGGAAATGCCTGCTATTCATTCTGTTAAATCTGTCTGATGCCAATCTACTGGCTTACTCAGGGCTCCCCTTTCTTTCTCTCTCTCTCTTTTTAAATATTTTATTTATTTACGAGAGAGAGAATGAGAGACAGAGAGCATGAGAGGGAGGAGGGTCAGAGGGAGAAGCAGACTCCCTGCTGAGCAGGGAGCCCAATGTGGGACTCGATCCCGGGACTCCAGGGTCATGACCTGAGCCAAAGGCAGTCGCCCAACCAACTAAGCCACCCAGGCGCCCATCCCCTTTCTTTCTCTTAACCAAATGCCCTCCCATTCCAATTATTTGTCTAGGAGAGGTCAACATGTGAGCATCTAGTAAATCATCTCAGGCTTGGATTTCCATTGTAACCTTGTGACTTCTATGTAAGCACTTTATACCACACAAAGGAGTCTGGAGGACAGGGCAGATAGCTTGGAGAGGTTTCCACTCATGTTTTACTCAAACTTTACATGAAAAATTCTCTTCTGCTCCCACTTCTCCCCTCTTTAAACACACAGACATCCACAGAGATGAGCACTATTTTCATTGATTGCTGCCAGACACAGAATGGAGATGGCAGGGCCAATCTCTATTTCTCCCACAAAATTTGGGGGGGCAGCATGATATATGTTAGGGAAAAAAAATTCATGCAAATATAATAGAATGGTGTTTTGCCTATTGTGGTTTGTCAATATATGTTATTGACCAAAGTAGATAAAAGTAAATGCCATAAATACTTGTCTTCTGCCAATATGCTTAGAAGTGGAATTTTGTTTCATTTTCCCTGTCATCTTGCAACATCTCCAAATATTAATCAAAATTTTGTATAACTCCAATATATATTTTACTTTGGGATAAGGTGGTGTTGTGTTGAAAAGATTGTCACAATTTTCTGATCAATTCCAAGGCTGATATAATTATTAAACCTGAAAAAGTAAATACAGATGGGTGACAGAATAAAAATTAGAGGCTGAGATAATTTTGCCCAGTACAGATCCTGTTTTCAATTAAGATTTGAGATATTGTTTCAGGGAATTCCCAACCAAGATAGAATGAAATAAAAACCACATGAGCGAAACAAGTAAAGAGCTATGGGAAAGCAAAGGAAGAGATGGTCACGTTTGTGAGAAAGTTCTTAGAAAACTTTCACAGAGAAGATAATGTTGGAGCAAAGGGCATGGACCCTACTGGTTTTGCCTTACATGGTACCTAGAGCCAAATTTAACAATTAGTGGATTCTCAATATGTAGTTGTTGAATTTATAGCGGAAAGGAAGATAAAGAGATAAGAAGTTATAGTCTTGGAAAATATTCATATTTAGATGGCAGGAAGAGAAAAAGAAAGAAGACAAGAATATTTCAAAAAAGTAAAAAAAGGAAAGGCAAAGAAAATCATGCAAAGTATGAAGACATGCCAAAGAGAACTTGTTGGGTAATATTTTCTAATGCTGTAAAACAGTGCTATTCAAAGTGGTCCTCAGACCAGCAGCATAAGTATCCCCTAGGAACTTGCTGGATGTGCAAATCTCTGTGCCATCTCAGATCTAATGAATTAGAATCTTTTGAGGTGGGGGCCCAGAGATCTGTGTTTAATAAGCTCTCAAAGTGATCTTTATGCACATTAGGATCTGAGAAACAACTTTGTAACATGTTTCTGGAAGATGAGTTGCTACTGGTTAAAGTAAGTTTTCTGATTCTGAAATTGCAAGAGTTTAGTTCTAGGATCTTCCCAGAACTAAGGTGCAGGGCAACTGTTACATTAAATTGCTGAAGATTAAACTATATTTAAACTATTCACGGTAAACCGTTTATGCCATGTTTTATTTCTTAAAATCTTTCTTGGGTTGCCTCACTTCAGTTAGAGTGAGAGGGAAAACAATGTTAACATCACCCAGTTAACCATACCTACTGACCACTCAGATTTATTGTTAGACCACTCCATTCACCTCTGTCAGTTACAGTCTCAAAGAAAATTTTAAAATATTTTAAATTGAACAAAAATAAAAATACAACATCTTTAAATTTGTTGGAGGAAGAGAAAGCAGTACTTGGAGGGACATTCATAACATTAAATGCTTCTATTAGGAAGGAATAAGGGCTTCAACTCAAAAATGTAGGCTTCCACTTTAAGAAACTAGGAGAAAAGAAGAAGAAAGCCAAAGGAAGCAGAAAGAAGGATATAATAAAGATAAGAACAGAAATCAATGGAATTTATTTAAAAAAGCAGTAAAGGGGCACCTGGGTGACTCAGTCATTAAGTGTCTGCCTTTGGCTCAGGTCGTGATCCCAGGGTCCTGGGATCGAGCCCCACATCAGGCTCCCTGCTTGGTGGGAAGCCTGCTTCTCCCTCTCCCACTCCCTTATTGTGTTCCTACTCACGCTATCTCTCTCTCTGTCAAATAAATAAACAAAATCTTAAAAAAAAAAAGAAAATTAGTGAAATAAAAAAATTGGTTCTTTGAATAGATAAATAAAATTGATAAACCTCTATTTAGGCTGACAAAAGGAAAAAGGAGAAAGGACACAAATCACTACTATCAGGAATAAAAGAGATCACATAACTACAGACCCCATAGACTTTAAAAAGATAGTAAAGGAGGGGCGCCTGTGGGGCACAGTCATTAGGTGCTGGACTCTTGGTTTCAGCTCCAGTTGTGATCTTGGGATGGTGAGATCAAGCCCTGCATGGGCCTCTGCACTCAGCATGGAGTCTGTTTGATGCTCTGTCTCCCTCTGCCTCTGACCCTTCCACTCATGCTCTCTCTCCCTCTCACTCTCTAAAATGAATAAGTAAATCTTTAAAAAAATAATAATAATAAAGGAATATTACAAAAAACTTTACAGGAGGGGGGAAAGATGTCGGAGGAGTAGAGGACCCTATTTCAACTGGTCCCCGGAATTGAGCTGGATATCTACCAGACCACTCGGAGCACCCACGAAACCAGCCTGAGATGTGAGAAGATCTGGATCTCTACAAACAGAATATCGCAGGCGGTTGGTTGTGAGGTAGGAAGCGGAGAGCCGTGATTCTGCGGGCAGATATCGGAGGATAAACGGCGGCGGGAGGGGGCCTGGCCGTGGGGATCCTACACCGCCGGTGAGTGACAGCCTCCCTGCTGCCAACGGGCACAGACTCGCACACCGGTAGCGTCGGGAAAGGACTTTAGGGCAGCCCCCGGGGTGGAAAACCAGACAGGCGGGGTCACACGCATGCAAACCGCAGCCCCCCAGACAGAAATCCAGAGTGACGGTTGCGTGCACAGGATCTGCAACCTCCAAGACAGAAACCCGGTGTGCCGGGATCGCGCCGGTGAACTGCAACCCCGCTGGTGGAAACCCCAAGCGGTGGAGTCGGTTTTAGAAGCACAAAGGGCAGAGACGTGCCCCGACCTGGAGGCAGGACTGGGAGCACTGGGGAGGGGCGCACAACCCAGGACGCTGCAGTTTATAGCAGCGCGGACAGAAACGGAGACGGTGTGGCCTGGAGAGCTCACTGAAGAACAGACTGAGGTCTCTCTGCTCTGAGGCAGAGGGTTGGAAACGGTCTCTTCTGCTCTGACTCGCGGAAGAGAGGCGGAAAGCCGCCAGGGAAAGGCGCCAGAGAACAAAAGCCCCAAAGACTGATTCCCGCTGAGCCCATCCCCCACCACAGGGGCGCAGGGCAACTCTGCCCAAACACGGTTGCCTGAGTAACAGCGTGGCAGGCCCCTCTCCCAGAAGACAGGCTGGGAAAACAAGAGGCCAGCAACCCTAAGGTCCCAAGAAAACAGGTGCATCTTGCTTCGGTTCTGGTCAGTAATTTGGACTCTATACATTCCCTCAAACACCCATCAACAGAATGACTAGGAGGAGGAGCCCCCAAAACAGAAAAGACTCAGAGATTATGACTTATGCTGCAGATTTACAAATGGATGCAGATATAACCAAGATGTCGGAGATGGAATTCAGGCTAGCAATTGTGAAGACAATGGCTAGAATGGAGAAATCAATTAATGGCAACATACAGTCTGTAAGGGCAGAAATAAAAGGGGAATTGGCAGAACTTAAAAATGCTATCAATGAGATCCAATCCAATCTAGATAATCTAACAGCTAGGGTAACTGAGACAGAAGAGAGAATAAGCGATCTGGAAGACAGTATAATAGATAAAAAGGGAAAAGAGGAGGCCAGGGAAAAACAACTCAGAATCCATGAAAATAGAATCAGAGAAATAAGTGACACCATGAGGCGTTCCAATGTCAGAATCATTGGAATCCCGGAGGGAGTGGAGAGAGAGAGAGGACTTGAAGATGTATTTGAGCAAATCGTAGTGGAGAACTTCCCTAATCTGGGGAATGAAACAAACATTCGAGTCCTAGAGGCAGAAAGGACCCCTCCCAAGATCAAGGAAAACAGGCCAACACCCCGGCATGTAATAGTAAAACTTGCAAATCTTACAACCAAGGAAACCATCTTAAGGGCAGTTAGGGGGAAGAGATTCCTTACGTACAGAGGGAGGAACATCAGAATAACGTCAGACCTATCCACAGAGACCTGGCAAGCCAGAAGGGCCTGGCAAGACATATTCAGGGTACTAAATGAGAAGAACGTGCAGCCAAGAATACTTTATCCGGCAAGGCTTTTATTTAGAATGGATGGAGAGATGCAGAGCTTCCACGACCGGCAGAAGTTGAAAGAACATGTGACCACTAAGCCAGCCCTGCAAGAAATATTAAGGGGGGTTCTATAAAAGGAGAAAGACCCCAAGAGTGATCTACAACAGAAATTTACAGGGACAATCTATAAAAACAACGTCTTCACAGGCAACATGATGACGATTAGTTCATATCTTTCAATAATCACTCTCAACGTGAATGGCCTAAACGCTCCCATAAAACGGCACAGGGTTGCAGATTGGATAAAAAGACAGGACCCATCCATATGCTGTCTACAAGAGACTCATTTTGAACCTAAAGATACATCCAGACTGAAAGTGAAGGGATGGAGATCTATCTTCCATGCCAGCAGACCTCAAAAGAAAGCTGGGGTAGCAATTCTTATATCAGACAAATTAGATTTTAAACTAAAGTCTGTAATAAGAGACACAGAAGGACACTATATCATTCTTAAAGGGTCTATACAACAAGAAGATCTAACAATTGTAAATATCTATGCCCCCAACATGGGAGGAGCCATCTACATAAGCCAACTGTTAACCAAAATAAAGAATCATATTGATAATGATACGTTAATTGTAGGAGACCTCAATACTCCACTCTCAGCAATGGACAGATCATCTAAGCAGAAAATCAACAAGGAAACAAGAGCTTTGAATGATACATTGGACCAGATGGACCTCATAGATATTTACAGAACATTCCACCCTAAAACAACAGAATACTCATTCTTCTCGAGCGCACATGGAACTTTCTCCAGAATAGACCATATACTGGGTCACAAATCAGGTCTCAACCGATACCAAAAGATTGAGATTATTCCCTGCATATTCTCAGACCACAATGCTCTAAAACTGGAACCCAATCACAAGAAAAAATTTGGCAGAAATTCAAACACTTGGAAGCTAAAGCCCACTCTGCTCAAGAATGTTTGGGTCAACCAAGAAATCAAAGAAGAACTTAAACAATTCATGGAAATCAATGAGAATGAAAACACATCGGTCCAAAACCTATGGGATACTGAAAAGGTGGTCCTAAGGGGGAAATACATAGCCATCCAAGCCTCACTCAAAAAAATAGAAAAATCCTGAATTCACCAACTAACTCTACACCTTAAAGAACTAGAGAAAAAGCAACAAACGACGCCTAAGCCACGCATTAGAAGAGAAATAATTAAAATTAGAGCAGAAATCAATGAATTAGAAACCAGAAACACAGTAGATCAGATCAACGAAACTAGAAGTTGGTTCTTTGAAAGAATTAATAAGATTGATAAACCACTGGCCAGACTTATCCAAAAGAAGAGAGAAAGGACCCAAATTAATAAAATTATGAATGAAAGGGGAGAGATCACGACCAACACCAAGGAAATAGAAACAATTATTAGAAATTATTATCAACAACTATATGCCAATAAACTGAGCAATCTGGATGAAATGGAGGCCTTCCCGGAAACCTATAAGCTGCCAAGACTGAAACAGGAAGAAATTGACAACTTGAATAGGCCAATAACCAGTAACGAGATTGAAGCAGTGATCAAAAACTCCCAAAAAACAAGAGTCCAGGGCCTGATGGATTCCCTGGGGAATTCTACCAAACATTCAAAGAAGAAATAATACCTATTCTACTGAAGCTGTTTCAAAAAATAGAAACAGAAGGAAAGCTTCCAGATTCATTCTATGAGGCAGCATTACCTTAATCCCCAAACCAGGCAAAGACCCCAACAAAAAGGAGAATTTCAGACCTATATCCCTGATGAATATGGATTCCAAAATCCTCAACAAAATCCTAGCTAATAGGATCCAACAATACATTAAAAGGATCATCCACCACGACCAAGTGGGTACCCCCGGGATACAAGGGTGGTTCAACATTCACAAATCAATCAATGTGATAGAACACATTAATAAGAGGAGGGAGAAGAACCATATGGTCCTCTCAATTGATGCAGAAAAAGCATTTGACAAAATACAACATCCTTTCCTGATTAAAACTCTCCAGAGTATAGGGATAGAGGGAACATTCCTCAAGCTCATAAAATCCATCTATGATAAACCCACAGCAAATATCATCCTCAATGGGGAAAGGCTGAGAGCCTTTCCCTTAAGATCAGGAACACGTCAAGGATGCCCACTCTCACCACTGTTGTTCAACATAGTACTAGAAGTCCTAGCAACAGCAATCAGACAACAAAAAGAAATAAAAGGTATTCAAATTGGCAAAGAAGAAGTCAAACTCTCTCTTTTCGCAGACGACATGATACTTTATGTGGAAAACCCAAAAGACTCCACCCCCAAATTACTAGAACTCATCCAGCAATTCAATAATGTGGCAGGATACAAAATCAATGCACAGAAATCAGTTGCTTTCTTATACACTAACAATGCAACTGTTGAAAGAGAAATTAAAGAAACAATTCCATTTACAATAGCACCAAAAACCATAAGATACCTTGGAATAAACCTAACCAAAGAGGTAAAGGATCTATACTCTAGGAACTACAAAACACTCATGAAAGAAATTGAAGAAGACACAAAAAGATGGAAAAATATTCCATGCTCATGGATTGGAAAAATAAACATTGTTAAAATGTCTATGCTACCCAGAGCAATCTATACCTTCAATGCCATCCCTATCAAAATTCCAATGACATTTTTCAAAGTGCTGGAACAAACAATCCTAAAATTTGTATGGAATCAGAAAAGACCCCGAATCGCCAAGGAGATGTTGAAAAAGAAAAACAAAGCTGGGGGCATCACGTTGCCCGATTTCAAGCTATATTACAAAGCAGTGATCACCAAGACAGCATGGTACTGGCACAAAAACAGATATACAGACCAATGGAACAGAATAGAGAACCCAGATATGGACCCTCAACTCTATGGTCAAATAATCTTTGACAAAGCAGGAAAAAACATGCAATGGAAAAAAGACAGTCTCTTCAATAAATGGTGCTGGGAAAATTGGACAGCCACGTGCAGAAGAATGAAAACTCGGCCATTCTCTAACACCATTCACAAAGATAAACTCAAAGTGGATGAAAGACCTCAATGTGAGACAGGAATCCATCAAAATCCTAGAGGAGAACATAGGCAGTAACCTCTTTGACATCGGCCACAGCAACTTCTTTCAAGATACATTTCCAAAAGCTAGTGAAACAGAAGCAAAAATGAACTTTTGGGACTTCATCAAGATAAAAAGCTTCTGCACAGCAAAGGAAACAGTCAACAAAACAAAGAGGCAACTCACAGAATGGGAGAAGATATTTGCAAATGACACTACAGATACAGGGCTGGTATCCAAAATCTATAAAGAACTTCTCAAACTCAACACCCAAAAAACAAATAATCAAGTCAAAAAGTGGGCAGAGGAGATGAACAGACACTTCTCTGAAGAAGACATACAAATGGCTAACAGACACATGAAAAAATGTTCATCATCATTAGCCATCAGAGAAATCCAAATCAAAACCACACTGAGATACCACCTTACACCAGTTAGAATGGCAAAAATGGACAGGGAAAGAAACAACAAATGTTGGAGAGGTTGTGGAGAAAGGGGAACCCTCTTACACTTGGTGGGAATGCAAGTTGGTACAGCCACTTCGGAAAACAGTGTGGAGGTTCCTCAGAAATTTAAAAATAGAGCTACCCTATGACCCAGCAATTGCACTTCTGGGTATTTACCCCAAAGACACAGATGTAGTGAAAAGAAGGGCCATATACACCCCAATGTTCATAGCAGCAATGTCCGCAATAGCCAAACTGTGGAAAGAGCCGAGATGCCCTTCAACAGATGAATGGATAAAGAAGATGTGGTCCATATATACAATGGAATATTACTCAGCCATCAGAAATGATGAATACCCAACTTTTACATCAACATGGATGGGATTGGAGGAGATTATGCTAAGTGAAATAAGTCAAGCAGAGAAAGTCAATTATCATATGGTTTCACTTATTTGTGGAACATAAGGAATAGCATGGAGGACGTTAGGAGAAGGAAGGGAAAAATGAGGCAGGGGGGGAATTGGAGGGAGAGATGAACCATGAGTGATTATGGACTCTGAGAGACAAACAAGGTTTTAGAGGGGAGGGGGGCATTTGGTTAGCCTGGTAATGGGTATTAAGGAGGGCACGTACTGCATGGAGCACTGGGTGTTATACGAAAACAATGGATCGTGGATCACCACATCAAAAACTAATGATGTATTGTATGGTGACTAACATAACATAATAAAATTAAAAAAAAAATTAAAAAAATGTGGTTTTATGCCACATGGCACAGATAAAATAATTATCTTTGAAATATTTTTCTTGTCTCTCTATGACATTTTAGTCATGTTATTTTTTGGCTTAAAACTCCTCAATCTTCAAGTTCAAAATCCTTCCCCTTAGAAATAAGGCCCTTCATATTGGTTTCTGTGCCTGATTTTCCAATGTATTTTTCCAGCATATCTTCAAAATACACCTACATGAGAACAAAACTAAATTTTTCAAGTTTCCTGGCAGTAACCATGCATGTCTGCTTTTGCACTAATTTTCCATTTATCTGACATCTCCTCCCAACTCACATGCTCCCATCTTATTCTGCAAGGCTCAGCTCAGATTTTAACCTTTCTGAGAAGACCTCTTACCTTTCCCATACAGCCACTCCTATGTCCTAGCAGAATTTGTTACCTTTCCTGCCATAAGGTGATTTGATGTGGGTAGCAGGACTAATCTCAGTCCACCTACTGAGCTGTGTAGGACATGTCTCTACTCAATAGAACACAACAGAACTTTCTGATGGAAAGTGTCATTTTGCCAAGGTAGCAAAAATTTTAACTTCAGTCACCTTTAGGATCTGCTGTTCCCACCCCTGGGCTGTGCCATGGGGCTGCAGCTGCACAGTGCTGGGTGGGGATGGGGATGGGAGTTCTCTGCTCAAGGTCTCTCTCCATACAGCCCCTTGGGGTGTTTTGCCATTCTATTGCCTTTTTGCCATGCCCGGTTATATCTTGCAAACCTATCTTTGGTCTCATCTGCTGCCTAAATGAGTCATGCATCCATTGCTCTTTGCAGTATTTTCACGGCCCCAGCAGGATGCCCAGGAGCCAGGCTGGCTTCCTGCTGCTCTAAGACTCACAGGCCTCAATCTCTTCACCTCCCCCTCCTCCTTGCAATATGAGGGAGAGTCTAGTCTGATAGGGAGAAGGTGGGGAAAGAAAACACTTACGCTTCAGCCTAATCATCCACCTGGCCACCAGTATTTGTCTATTGCTATAATATCTCCCCATTCTGGGGCTTAAGCTTTTGAAAACAAAAGCTGGGCAGTATACCAGCCTATTTCTTCTTTCAGTCCTGCCAGCTTTTTTGCCTGAGGATATTAATTTGAAGCCTGCTTGAATGGAGGGGAGGTAGGGGAGAGGGAATGAAATAAGACTCATGGATTATTTTTGCAGAATAATATACTGCTTTACCTATAAACCAATAAGTATCACACAGTAGAGTGTTTCTTGGTATCGTGAGTCGGCTGGAGGCTGGGTCACCACTTAGTTACCTTTGCATTCTCTGAATCCTGAGTAGCATCTAATGTGTAGGAGACAACAACCATTTATGAATGAATGAGTGAATAAATGAATCAAAATGTCAGTGGCAGCTCTCCCTTGCTTGGAATCTTCAATGGCTTACCATCACCTATATTATAAAACTACAACTTTTTAGCATGACAGTTGAGAACTTTCATTAACTCGTCTCAGTCCTGTTTTATGACCCCATCTTATTTTTTCATTAATCTCTTTATTTGTAGTTTGATTTCTCCACTAAGCTGGGAGCCCCTTCAAGGCAGAGATCATATCATATTCCAATCCAAACTCAAATGTAGTTAAATGTGCTTAATAAGTGCTGCATTAATGCATTATTTAAGCAAAATTCAGAGCATCCACTTATTATTTTGTCAAGATTCTAGTGCCCAAAGCAGGCTGATCTGGAAAGTGTTAGTTCTAATAGAATGGTGACTGCCCAAGGCATAGGTCTTTCTAAATCTTTCAAACGGTATCTATATGGTTATTAGTTTTGCCTGCTGGGTAGCAGGAACACAAAAGTGTTTGTGACCATAGGAGGAAGGGAATCACAGTGTGAAACTGAGGGTGAATATACACAAAATGAGCTGCTTCGGGGCAAGAGTAATTATTATTCCCTTTTCCCCCCTGAATCAGCACCTAACAAATAGAATCTGCAATACAACAGGAATACTATATTTTTTTTATTTTATTATTTTATTTTATTTTATTTTTTCAAAGATTTTATTTATTTATTTGAGAGAGAGAGAATGAGAGAGAGCACATGAGAGGGGGAAGGGTCAGAGGGAGAAGCAGACTCCCTGCCGAGCAGGGAGCCCGACGCGGGACCCGATCCAGGGACTCCAGGATCATGACCTGAGCCGAAGGCAGTCGCTTAACCAACTGAGCCACCCAGGCGCCCAGGAATACTATATTTTTTGAAATCAAGTACTGTGAGTCTGCCAACTTTATTCTTTTGTTTTCCAAAATTATTTTGATCGTTCTAGTTTCTTTGCCTTTCCCTATAAATTTTATAATATTTTTGCGCCTACAAACAAAATAAAACCTGCTAGAGATTACATTAACTCCATGGATTAAGTGGTAGAGGATTGACATTTAACTCTAGTGAGTTTTCCAATCCATGAATATGGTATGCCTCTTCATTTATTTACGTCTTCTTTGATTTCTTTCACTAGCATTTTGTAATTTTCAACATGCAGATTCTGTACGTTTTTTAATTAGATGTCATCCAAATGTTTTATTTTGGGGAGTTATTATAAATGGTATTGTTTTAATTTCAGTTTCCAATTGTTGATCGCTAGTCTATTGAAATTTAACTGATGCATGTGGATATTGTATCCTGCAAGCTTATCAAGTATACTTATTAATTTTAGGAGGATTTGGGTAGATTCCATGGGTCTTTCTATGTAGATAATTATGCCGTGTTCAAATACAGTCAGTTTTTCTAATTTGTATGCCTTTTATTTCTTTTTCTTGCTTTATATTACACTGGTTAGGACTAATAGTATAATGTTGAATCAGAGTGGTAAAAACAGGTATACTTATTTTGTTTCTAATCATAGATAAAAGCCCTTTATAAAGTTAAGAAAGTGCTCTTCTTTTCCTACTTTGCTGAGAATTTTGATCAGGAATGGATGTTGAGTTTTTTCAAATGACTTTTCTGCATCAATTGATATGATCATATGGTTGTTCTTTTTTGGTCTATTCATATGATGCATTACTTTGATTGGCTTTCAAATATTGAATCAATCTTGGATTACTAGGATAAATTCCACTTGATTATGATGTATTGTCTTTTTATATATTGTTGGATTTGATTAACTAGTATTTATTTAAGAATTTTTTATCTATGTTTATGGGAGATATTCTTTTGCAGCTTTCTTTCCTTTTAACGGTCTTTGTTTGCTTTTTATATTAGGGTATTGCTGACCAAAAGAATAACTTGGGAAGTAGGCTCTTCTCTTTAAATTTTAGGAAATTCTACAAAAATTTCAGGAAAATTTATGTAGAATTTGCATAAATTCATCCTTAAAGGTTGAATAAAATTAATGAGTAAAACCATCTCAGTCTGAAGATTTCTTTTTTGGGGAAAGATTAAACTAAATTCCATTTCTTTAATAAGTATGAAAATATTCAGGCTATCTTTTTCTTCTTGGGTGATTTTTGGTAGCTTGTGTCTTTCAAAGAATTGGCCCATTTTATCTAAGTTATCGAATTTATGTTTGTAAAGTTTTTTTTTTAAATTTTATTATGTTAGTCACCATACAATACATCATTAGTTTTTGATGTAGTGATCCACGATCCATTGTTTTCGTATAACACCCAGTGCTCCATGCAGTACGTGCCCTCCTTAATACCCATCACCGGGCTAACCAATTCCCCCTCCCCCCTCCCCTCTAAAACCCTGTTTGTTTCTCAGGTCCATAGTCTCTCATGGTTCATCTCTCCCTCCAAATCCCCCCGCCCATTTTTCCCTTCCTTCTCTTAATGTCCTCCATGCTATTCCTTATGTTCCACAAATAAGTGAAACCATATGATAATTGACTTTCTCTGCTTGACTTATTTCACTTAGCATAATCTCCTCCAATCCCATCCATGTTGATGTAAAAGTTGGGTATTCATCATTTCTGATGGCTGAGTAATATTCCATTGTATATATGGACCACATCTTCTTTATCCATTCATCTGTTGAAGGGCATCTCGGCTCTTTCCACAGTTTGGCTATTGCGGACATTGCTGCTATGAACATTGGGGTGTATATGGCCCTTCTTTTCACTACATCTGTGTCTTTGGGGTAAATACCCGGAAGTGCAATTGCTGGGTCATAGGGTAGCTCTATTTTTAAATTTTTGAGGAACCTCCACACTGTTTTCCAAAGTGGCTGTACCAACTTGCATTCCCACCAACAGTATAAGAGGGTTCCCCTTTCTCCACAACCTCTCCAACATTTGTTGTTTCTTTCCCTGTCCATTTTTGCCATTCTAACTGGTGTAAGGTGGTATCTCAAAAAACCACATATTATTTATTAATCACTCAACTTAAGCATACGTGTGCATATCTAATACTCAATAAATCAAAAATTATCTCCATTTTGTTTACTTTTTTAGCTTCTAGCACAGTCCCTGAAATATCAAGGTGCTTAATAAATTTGTTAAAATGAATAGAAAAGATATCATCTGTCTTACATCCAAAAGGTATTTTGATTATTCAACACTGTA
The DNA here is from genome assembly GCF_002201575.2 of Neomonachus schauinslandi. NCBI lineage: Eukaryota > Metazoa > Chordata > Mammalia > Carnivora > Phocidae > Neomonachus > Neomonachus schauinslandi. The sequence goes on along the minus strand of NC_058410.1, from coordinate 133,218,970 downwards.
CTCCAAATGCCAAGCATAGCATTTGGCACATAGGTGTTCAGTGAATATTTGAAAAAAAAGGAAGGACTTACTCTGTAAGTGTGAAAAAAACCCAAATAATGAATACATAAAGAACAATTAATATAAAGATGCAACCACTGTCGATTTCTCATGTGAACCTCATTGCTTTTGATTGGGATCAGGTGAAACCCTTAACGAAGTAGGATTGTTGTAAGTATCTCCACTGTGGTGTGAGTCCTTGGGACATGGTCAGCCTGACTGTGGTCATGTCTTTATGGAATACCAGTCTATGTTCCATGGCGGTTTACACCAGAATGGTTATTCCCAGATCAGGGCTGTGCTCCTGAGTGGTACTGGGTAAGTTTCCTTAAGTGTAATCCTCTATAAAATAAGAATTATAATTTCTATCTCACAGGGTTCCTTTGTGGATTGATGATGATGACGGTGATGATGATGATGACGTTGATGATGATGATGATGATGGTGGTGGTGATGATGATGATGATGGTGGTGCTGGTGGTGATGATGATGATGATGGTGGTAATGATGATGGTGATGATGGTGGTGCTGGTGATGATGATGATGATGGTGCTGGTGATGATGATGATGGTGATGATGGTGGTGATGATGATGGTGATGATGGTGGTGATGATGATGATGGTGGTGATGATGATGATGGTGATGATAATGATGATGATGGTGGTGATAATGATGATGATGGTGCTGGTGCTGGTGATGATGATGATGATGGTGGTGATGATGATGATGATGGTGGTGGTGCTGGTGATGATGATGATGATGGTGGTGATGATGATGATGGTGGTGATGATGATGATGATGGTGGTGCTGATGATAATGATGATGATCATGGTGGTGGTGCTGGTGATGATGATGATGATGACGGCTATAGTAATGCCAAACAAAGATGATTAAATTATCAGCTAACTTTGTGGAGGTTGAAGAAAGAAAGAATAAAATGGACACATGAGATGGGATGTGGAGAAAGGACCTTGCTTTATAGCTAATCAGATATGAGAAACAAAGGACACAAGAAAAGGCACAGTGATTAAATATCTGTTGAATGTTTCCTAAGTACCAGCCACTCTAGGATTGGTACTTTAGTCAAAAAAGTGATATTGACTCTAAGATTTACAATATGTCATGGAAACTATGGCATTGTCCCTGGGTTTGGACAAATTGGGAAGGGCAGAAGTAGCCAGAGGGGAGTAGAGGAGTTGGATCTTTGTCATATTCAGCTGAATTGGTGGTGATACGTCTGTTCTGAAATGCCGTGCAGACGTGGTAGGAGTCGATCTTGAACTGTTTGCAAAACAATCACCTGAGAAGCTTGTAAAAATTGTAAGTTCCTAAGCAAAGCTGGCCTTTCAGAGACTCTGATTCAGTATGTCTTGGGTGAGGTTTTGGCCCACTGCCAGAGTAGATAAAGTGTTACATGAACCCAAAAAGGTCAACTCGGGGGTAGAACGTCAATTTGTGTGTCATCAGATAATAGACCGTAATCCTATACTTGGGTGTGATAACATTGGCCTGAATCCTGGTTTATAATAAGAAGATTTAGGCACCAAGGTCTTTTATAGCTAGATGGAAGCAATTCAACGAGCACATTGCTGGCAGAATTGACACAGGAATAGCCAGAAAGATCTGCAGGCAGCTCAGAGTTGTACTTCAGATCTGCGCTGCCCAGTATGTGGCCGCTAGCCACCTGCGATTCAGATAAAATAAGAGAAGCAGTAGTTAATGTACTTTTAGAATACACTGCTCTGAGGGCTCAGGGTAATTTAAAGACAAAAACCCTTTTATTATGGAAAATAAAAATTGAGTTGAATTTATATTTAATTTTAAATGAATCAAAAGCATATAAAATTGAAATTTAGCTCCTCAGTTAAAAGTAGCCCACGTCAAGTGCCCAATAGCCGCATGTGGCTAGTGGCTGCTATCTAGGACAGTGTAGGGATAGATCACTTCCTTCACCACAGAAAGTTCTGTGGGACAGCGCCCCTGAGGAAGGTGTTGATAACCTGCCCAAAGCCCACTCATAATGCAAAAAAGCTGTTACTGGTCTCACTCTAAAGACCAAGCAATGCTTGATGTTTGGTGAATAAAAGGCTATTTTAGTTGGTCTTAATGCCAACAAGAGGACAAAAAAGACTGAAGCGAGCCAGGAGAGGTTTGATGAAGTGAAGACAGGGCATCCATTGACATCCATTTCTTCTCTTCAGTGTCGGGAGGGTGAGGCCTTGAGGAGCAATCTACCTAGAATACCCTCTCTCAAGGGACTGTCCTATGAGCCATTGTTGGATCCCGCTCTCCTCCTGGCCCACGCCTTCCCAGTTCCCCAGGCTGCCTGACTGCCAAGCTGGTTGGCAGTACCCAGGTGGAAACCAGGTAGCAGCATTTCCTCTCTGTGTGTGCTCTATTGGCCCTCTGTGAGCACAGTTTGTATCCATCTGCTCCTCTCGCCCTTCCACGCCGCAGAGTTAGGTGTTGTTTTGTCCCCTGGAGGAAGCCCATATTGTTCTATTCCTACCACAGAAGAAACAAATCAGGAGCAACAAGGGAAAATATGGAGTGTAAGCATGTGTTTCCAGGTCATCAACATGCAAGCAAACGTGCATGAAAATGAGTGTTAATTTACTGCATGATTCAGTGTTTGCAAGACTATCAAGTCATTTCCCATAGGCAGTCCAACAGCCATCACAAGGGAATGAATTTCTATTATAACCGTGTATGATGGTTGAACCAGCAAACTAATGATCAAAGAAAAGAACAAAATAATAACAATGGTGGTAACAATAGCAATAATGTAATGATTAACTGGCAAAGGCATTTACAACTGGGGCCAATTGGGTAATAAAGTTATTTGGGGCAGTAATAACAGGGCTGATTTTCTCACTTTAACCTTTGTGGTTTCCGCTGCCTTCATGTTAAAAAGAAAATTCTTTTTAATTATCAACCCTGAAAATAGACCCAACCTAAGAATCAAAATAGAAACAAGGTGTATGGGTAGTAGATTGCAATTTTGTTTGTTTGTTTTGTTTTGGGTTTTGGATGTCCTCTAGAATTTGTCTGGACTGTTCTAGGGAAACTGTGAAAACTGTAGAAAGATTCCAACTTTTTGGAATTTGGGTTCAGTACCGAATTGTAATCTTCATTACCAAAGTTCTCATTCATACATATGTGTCTTTGGCGTTGCTTTAGTTATCTGTAAGACTCAGAGCAGACATGGACCAAACCATTTGGAAACAAGACCACTTTCAAGATAAATAGGTATTTAAAAAGCATATTTGATCCTTTTTTACCCCTTTTTATTTTTTTCCCCTTTTTGTATTTTTTTTCTTTTTCTCAGTTGGCATCTAGTATGTTGCAATATCTGATTGAATGGAGAATCGCTCTGATTTTAACGATGTGGAAGTACATGGTGAATTTAAAACATCGGACACAGAATTCTGAATAACGTAAGTAGGGTTTGATGTTTGGTTAGCTTTTTTTTTTTTCTTTTTCTTTCTTTCTTTCTTTTCTTCTTTACTTGTGTTTTTCATGTGGTACAGGATTATGTGTTGCATTTACTTGTCGTGTTTCTGGTTCACTCTTTTTCGTGAAAAGTTGCCTGCGTTACCCTCTTTTTCTTTAATGCAGTGTTGTTAGTTATCTAATTTTCAGCAAATATCCTCCAGCGGTTTCAGCCAGAACAAATATGTACAGCCAAGCCCTAAACTCCAGAAAATGGCTTTGCATCCGCGCAATGGAGGTGGAGTGGGAGGGGCACAGGGAAAGGCCGACTTTGTCTGGGCTTTAGAAACACAAATGGAGCCACCACAATGCATCATTCAAAGACACCCCAAAACGGATGTTTATTGGAAGAATGCTTACCTCGGTGAAGCTAAGGTAGAGGGTGTAAAGTCTCCGGGGGCTGTGATCCCACAGAACTAATGGGCACACTTTTCAGAGACAGAAGGGCCATGCTTTAGTCATAGTGGTAAATCTGTAGTGACAGACGTTTGTTCTATATTTGTGAATGACCTGATTTGGCATGCATGCAGCTCGTTCTACTGACAATAATGGTAACATGGTGTGAGGGAGAGAGAGGAAAGAAAGAAGGAAGTGGGGGAGGAGGCGTGGTGGAAGGAGGAGAGAAGCCCAGGCAGACCAGAAAGGGAGAAGGGGCAGGGAATGGCAAATCACTGGAGACCATGATCACGTTAGAGTGGAAACGTGCCTTTAGTGGATGATTATTTTCATACCGGTGCAAGTCTAAGTGAGTGGAGGAGGATCATCTTTCCTTCCTCAGTGCTGCCTCCCTGTTCTTCTCTGCTCCTCTCCCGGCAATCTCTGGGGAAGAGAGATGCTCAGACAGCTGTCAGCCAGTGGTAACTGGTAATGGGGTGCTCCTGCACCAAGGAGTCCCCTGTAATTTGCAAAACTTGCCTGGCCCTCCACCCTTTGCCACGTCCCTGCAAGCCCTTCGGGTAAGAAAGAAATTGGCCCAAAGTGATGACAAGAATAAGAGGCTGTCGATAATTGAAAGAGAAGTAGCGTTATGCTCTCCCCTCCCCTCCCCAGCACCCCCCTCCCCTCCAGCCATCCCTTCTTAAAGCAGCGGATGGAATCCGTGGCAAGAGCAGTTCTGACACCCAAAGAGACCTCCACTGAGTGAGGAGATGGGAATCTTACATCCTGGTACTAACTTGCTGTGTGACCACAGACAAGTCTCTTCCCCTCTCTGAGCCTGTTTCCTAATCTATAAAGTGAAACAATTCAAAGATGATCTCTAAAGGACCTTTTAGCATTAAAAAATCACAGTTCTCATGGTGGATATATAGATATGTAGGTAGGCAGCCCAAAGGCCACCTCCCCAGATGTTTTCTCTGCTCAGCATACCCAAAGTATTGCCCGTCCCCCCTCATTCTCAAACACAGCACTTAGCCTCATCTGAAACCTCTTGTCGATTTCTTTATAGTTGTTTGATTAATGGACTAGGACGTAAGCTCCATAAAAATAGGGATACAGTCTGTCTTATTCAGCACTTCGTTAATGAAAAACACATATATTCTTTATATTCTCATTATTAAATAAGTGCCTGAGGAGCACTCAATGAATCTGTCCCTCTGTTTTTCTGTTTTCAGTTCTTCCAGTTTGCAAACAACAGAGACACCCCAGGTTACCTCTGCAAGCGAGCGCTGATGTGGGATAGACAAGGAAGGAGGAGGTCAGGGGACCCGGGAGGGGGCAGGCAGGCCCTCCTGAGAAATGAGCATGGCTGTCACTATTCCTCAATAGTCCAGTCAGAGCTTTATAACATCACGGCGCCCCTGATGACACAGCATCTACCCTCCTCACTGTCCATTCAGATCAAGCATCCCTTGCTTTCTGTGCCAGGGCTCTGACGTATCAGCCAAATAGTGGCCCTGGCTCACCACTTCCATCGCTCCGGACTCTCCAGCATCCCCACCTCTCTGCAGGTCCTGCAGTCAAACTCCTCCAAAAAGGGTTGGATTGATTTACCTAATCACTATCCAGTTTAGGCAGGTGCCCAACCCCTTTTGGGCAACATTTCTGTAAAGCCAGCACACAGCTTACCTGGGAAGCACATCAGAAGCAATTGTATAGCTTTTTCAAAGCACGCTTCCTGGGGATCCGGAGATATGTAATAAATGAGAATGTCCAGTTGAATTGGACATTAGTATTTTGGAAAGTCTCCCCAGGTGTTTCTGTTGTGCACTTCTGGCCCAGAGCCACTGCCATTGAGGGCTGCCTTTTGGCCAGGTGCTCATCCTTGGTCCTTTCAGCTGTGCCCAGGGTGGTGGAGACCCTCGTTCAAAGCACAAGGAGTGAACATTGCAGACACCCAGAACTTCACAGGGTTTGTCCAGATACCCTGTCTACCTTCCCATCTAGCTGATATCTACCTATATTTTTACCTTCCTAGGTGTGATATTTAGATACCGGATCTTGGTGCTAATACCCCTCTCCTTTCTCTTCAGAAACACTTATGGGGATTAGGACAAGCTAGCATGGGTCTAAAAACTGGGAACAGAAGGGCATGCCTTCCAGCTGTGATTCTAGAGAGCAGAGCACATGACTCTAGATTCCTTTTCAGAATTCAAATTTAGCTTCTTAAAAAATGGTAATTCTTGGGGCACCTGGGTGGCTCGGTCGGTTAGGCGTCTGCCTTCGGCTCAGGTCATGATCCCAGGGTCCTGGGATTGAGTCCCGCATCTGGCTCCCCGCTCTGTGGAGAGCCGGCTTCTCCCTCTGACCCTCTCCTGCATGCTCTCTCACTCTCTCTCTCTCTGTCAAATGAATAAATAAAATCTTTAAAAAAAAATGGTAATTCTTTATTCTGTAGTCTTTCTCATGCACGGTACCTCCAAGGCAGCAGTACCTAGACAGGAAGTTACTCTTTCCTGGGTCACAGAGGGGCAGCCCACTGAATTACTTCTGCAGTATAAGTGCTGCTTATTTCTTACGACAACAACAAAACAAGGATAAAGGAGGAGAAAGAAAACAATATCCCAGCTGGGCCAGTTTCCATGGTGGGCATCAGGAGGCCCTTGGGAAAGAATAGATGAGCAGAAATTAGGGAAGAAGGGGCAGTAAGGTACCTGGTAAGGTACTGGGCTCCAATTTGTATGATGTATAAAAGAAATGGAAGATATAGCCCTGTTTTCACTGAGCTGACAATCCAATAGGGAGACACATAGAAAGGATGTGCAATATTAAATAAGATCATGTAGATAGAGAACCTAGTAAGTGCCACGACTACTGTATGATCAATAAATGTTAGTTCCCTTTCACTTGAAACCAAGAAGCTGATTAAATAAGAACTCTGTGTATCCGACTCATCTGTCCTCCATTCCAACTTCCTTCTCCCTTGTGTACCTCTACTTGATTTTCTGGGCTTCCTTGCAGTTAGCGTGGCCATAGGACACAAAAGAAGCTTGTTAGTAATTTCTCTACCCTTCTGTGCAGGGTTGAATAGTGTCCCCAAATAAGTCATAACCACCAATAAATGCGACCCTATTTGGAAATAGGGCCTTTGCAGATGTAATCAAGTTAAGATGCGGTCCTACTGAGTTAGAATGGGCCCTGGATCAAATATGACTGGTGTCCTTATAAGAAGAGGGACGTTTAGGGGTGCCTGGGTGGCTCAGTCGTTAAGCGTCTGCCTTCAGCTCAGGTCGTGATCCCAAGGTCCTGGGATGGAGCCCCACATGGGCTCTTTGCTCAGCGGGAAGCCTGCTTCTCCCTCTCCCACTCCCCCTGCTTGTGTTCCCTCTCTCGCTGTGTCTCTGTCAAATAAATAAATAAAATCTTAAAAAAAAAAAAAAGAAGAAGAAGAGGGACATTTGAATGCAGAGGTGCAGACACCCAGGGTTGAAGGCCAGTTGAAGATGAAGGTGGAGGTTGGAGTGATGTATCTACAAGCCAAGGATTGCCAAAGATGGCTGGCAACACCAGAAACCAGAAAAGGCAAGGATGGATTCTTCCCTAGACCCTTCAGAGGGAAGGCAGCCCTGTCCACACCTTGATTTTAGACTTCCGGCCTCTAGAACTTTGAGAGAATAAATGTCTATCATTTTATGCCACCCAGTCTGTGGTACGTTGTATGGCAGCCCTGGGACAACAACTTCTTTTGTCTTCCTCGAATGAGGATGTAATGCCTTGAGGAATAGCAGACAGCTTATGAGTATGAAGATAAAGCCATATGCGAAATAAAGATGGTAGACCAGAAAGACAGTAGAAACCTGCTTCCTTGGGGCAAATTCCCCAGACTTACGATAACTCAACCCTACCTACTGTTTCAGTTATTGGTGCTCAGGTTTTCTGTCAAGGATTGCACATTTCTGATTAATGCCCTGTGGTCGACAGGAACTGACATGAGAGTAACTTGGGTCCATGTCCCCGCCATGTTGTTATGTCGATGGGTGGCCCTGGGCAAGTCATGAAAACTTCTCCAGTTCCATTTAATTCCTATAAAATAGGAACAGTAATATCTACTTGAGTTTTAATGAGATATTTTATGAGAAAGCCAGGGGTCATCAGTGGGGGAGGGGGAAGGCAAGTAGAAATTACTGAGACTAAGGAATCCCAAGGGGCCTGGATCCTGTCTGTGTTGCATATTAATACAAATGCTATATAAAGACTGTTTTCCCACCTCTATCCTCCATCCTTGCTGGGAGGACCTTTTTTTTTTTTTTTTTTTTTAAGCAAGAAGCAGCTCTTGGCAGCCCTGGTAAAAGTACCTTATAAAATATATATAAAGAACTGTACCAACACTGGGGACTGTTTAAGTACCATTTTTTAAAGATTTTATTTATCTATTTGAGAGAGAGAGAGAACATGAGCAGTGGGAAGGGCAGAGAGAGAGGAAGGGAGAGAGAATCTCAAGCAGACTGCCTGCTGAACACAGAGTCCTACTCGGTGCTCAATCTCATGAACCCGAGATCATGACCTAAGCCAAAGTCAGACTCTTAACCAACTGAGCCACCCAGGCGCCCCTACATATAAATTAAATGGCTGTGTTACATAAGTCATATGAGAAGGGTTACTGGGAGGAAGGTCTCCTGGTGCTCTCATCCAACAGAAGAGAGCAGAGGTGACTTTCCAAGTTCTTTCTGGGCTAGTCCCACCCTACCAATTTCCTGAACCATGCATGCCTTTCTTGCCCAGAGTATGTCCTTCCAGTCCCAGGACACTTCCTTTGGTTCTGATCAAGTACAAGACGAGAGCTTGTAGCCTGTGGTTTTGACAGTTTCTGGTCAGAAAGCTGCAGAAAGGTAAAGATGGAATGGAATGGCCCATTACATCCGATGGGCCTGGATGTGATTCAGTGGGAAACTTCGGGGCAGGTCCACAGATGCATGCCACAGCTCCCTGGAAACCTGAGCCTGGAGTGGACTTTCTCAGGGCACATTACATTAACTATATCTTTACCTTCTTCCCACTTGGCCCAATGACATCTCCATGGGCAAGCTCTGGAGCTTTCCAGTGCTAGGTGTGTCAAGACCCAGGTCCATACTTGGCCTGCGGTCCCAGCTCCAGCCCTGTCTTGTTCCTCTTAGAATCTAATTCAAATGACCTGTTTGCTGATTCAAGTCTACACCCAGGCAGGCCCTGATCTGTCTTTTCCTCTTCCTTCCACCCTTTCACACCCTCTCACCACTTCAGAGCTAAGTGAATACGGTTTTCCAAATATAGTTTTGCAGCCAGTGTGTTAGGCCTTCTAATGAGCCACGGTGATTGCTTCTGCTGCTTTCCAAAAGGAAAATCAACCTCCGAAGAGCAGCTGGTTTGTTGTAATGTTCTCCTCCCTCCAATTACATCCCTCTCTCCTACGAGTCAGGCAAAGCCTAGCCTTGACTGCTTCATCCGAGAGCAGGGCCTGTGGGACGGGGTGGGAGGAATGTGCTGATGGCAGGAAACTATTGTGTACTTTCTTGTATTTAAGGGCCTAGGGGAGGAGGACGAGGGAGGGGAGAGATTACGTTTGATTTCTAAAATATCCTATTATGTGTTGTGCTCATCAAAATATCGGAAGAGATTAACCAGGTTTTTAGATGACAGAGCAAAGATGTTTCTACCCTCCTTTTTTTTCAAGAATCGCTCCAAAACAGCGAAGAGAACAATAAACAGAAACACAAGCCCCATATTCTTTAAGGGCAGGAGACATCAGAATCTGGAACCACAGTGCACGAAGATGAGAAACAGATGGCGGGATGGCGAAGCACTTAGTTGATCCACGGAAAGTCAAACCCAAAAGCCCCAGGGTGATGTCCTTGGGAATCTAGCCGTGGCTCACTGTGCAGAACACAGGACTGTCCCAGGAGTTGGGAGGCCCACGTGCTGCAGCAGGCCAGAGTGAGCACGGTCCTGCAAACGACCCTGTGGGAAGAAGGTAATAAGTAATACCAGCTACATTTGTGAAGCATATGCTGGTGCCCAGCCCTTTACAAACACCCTCCCCTGCCATCCTCCAACAACAGCAAAGGATATTATGGGGGTGCCTGAGTGGCTCCATTGGTTGGGTGTCTGACTCTTGATTTTGGCTCCGGTCATGATCTCAAGGTCCTGGGATTGAGCCCCACGTCAGGCTCCACCCTCAGCACGGAGTCTGCTTGAGATTCTCTCTCCTTCCTCTCCTTCTGCCCTTCCCCACACTGCTCATGCACTCTCTCTCTCTCAAATCAATAAATAAAATCTTTAAAAAAGGGTATAATTTTCCCCATTTCATAAACACAAAAACTAAGGCTCAGAGGAATAGTGATTTGTCTCAGATAACAGAGAGATATGAAACCAATGCCTTCTTAATTCCAAAGCCTCACCACTAGACTCCACCACCTGTCCATGGGAAATGGAGGCATGAGGACCAGCTGTACCTGCGTGGATGGCATGGCCAGGTTGCCATGTGGTTGGTTGGCGTGACAGCCAGGGCTGGGCAGGTCCGCCGCTGTGAGAGATCTGGCTGCACAGCTTGGCTCAGCCATTAGACTCAAGCTACTCTGTTGTTTTGAAAATTCCTATAGAAACAAAGTGTCACCACTACCCCCTGCACAGGATCTGGTCTACTGGGGCACTCCTGTGGAGGTGGGGGTATATCTAGGAAGTGAATCCTTTGAGGTACACTGTAGTTGAGGGACCACCCAACACAATGGCCTTTATCATGAGAGAAAGGCCATCAAGGAAACTGCTCACCCTCCCCCCCACTCCCCATCAGCTGTTTGTCCTCCAGGACCCAGAGCAGGTTCAGATCCCACTGTCCCTTCCTGCCCCATGCCATACCCTTGGGACCACTGCTCACCAACAGCACAAAAGTCTGGGTGAATCTATGTCATGGAGAAGCAAACTATCCAGTGTCAAAACTGCACAATAAAGTCTGCAATGTCTCTTCCCTAGCTTATTTATGCTTTCTGTTCATGGCTCCAAAACCAATCAGATGCTTGCTGAGAATCTACTATGTAAGGAATCACTGTGTGGGGCGCTTTCGAGGTGAAACAGACAAAGGGCATAGTGTCTGCCCTCAAGGAACCATAACCCGTTGGAGAGTAATAGCATCCACCCCTGGAAAGGGAACTGAAGGTCCCAGGCTGTGTGTGAGTAAGGGCTGGTGGAGAGGTTCTCAGTGTGCTCCAAGCCCCTCTCATTGTCTGGCTCTTCCACTGCGTTACGAACTCCTTGAAGGGAATTTTTGTTTTTCATGCTTAAATTTCTAGGCTACAGCATTTTATGGGGCACATACTGGCTGCTCAGTAAGCATCTGTTGAATGAATGAATTGATGAATTGATCAATCAATCAGTATGTTCAGAGGAAGGAGCACTGAGCAGCCTGGAGTTTGTTAGGGAGGGTGTCAGTGAGGGGACAGGACTATAGCCAGGCAGGAAGTTGTCATCCAATGAGCAACGCCATCGTACCAATGGAAACTTCCAAAGGACAGGACAGTCCCAGAAAGAGCCTAAATGTGGGGAGTAAGCCCAGAAGTCAAGCTTGTTGCAACGAACTTTCTTGGGACTGATGGAGACAAATAGAGGCCTCGGGGGACACCTCAACAGACCCTTTCCAGGGAGCATGAAAAAAAAGGCAGCTTCGAATAAAGGAAGTATGTGTTCCAATCCAGATGTCACCACTGAATCTAAATTCCTGTCTTGCAAAGACGGGGCAACTTTTTCTAATGCATTTGTTTTTATTCTAGCTGGCTGATCTGATCATTAATGGCCTGAATTTGTACACCAGGCAGCTGTAGCAATATGTAATTGCAATCAAATGCTATTCAAAAAGGTGTGAAATTCTTGTTGGCATTGAACGAACCCATCGGAGTCATGGGTTCCATTTGCCACTTACGCTGACATATCCAGTGATCAGGGCCAATACAAACTAAATTCTGGTCATGCTATTAACAGGTAAATTGAATTGGTGATTATTCCCTCATTTAAAAAATATTTAGAAGCATGTACCATATGGTTTGTCACAGTCCTAGGCAGCAAACTGAGTATGGAGATAGAATGGGGGATAAGCAGACCAGACGGGGTTTCTGCTCTAGGGACTGTGGGTCTGGTATCTACATAGACATTCAGTTCTTTTACTAGCTGATAGTACGGCCAAGCTAGGGACTGGCAAAATACGACCCCACAGGTCAAATTCAGCTCACTACCTATGTTCATACAGCCCTAGGGTTCAGTTTCTTTTTCATTTTTAAATGTTCGTTGGAATTTTAAACGTGGCTGGAAAAAGCCAAAAGAAGAAAAATACTTCGTGATACAAGAGAATGACATGAAATTTAAATTTCGATGTCCGTCACCAAAGTACTGTTGGAACAGAGCCACGCTTAGTGGTTTATGTGTTGTGTATGGCTACTTTTGTGGCACAGAAGAGTAATTGCTACAAAGCATAGGGTTGCAAAACTGAAATATTTCCCTATTTGATGTTTTACAGCAATAGTTTGCTGACCCCATTCTAAGCTAACTTTCTCAAAATGCACTCCATAAAACATTACTTCGGAGGAATATTAAAAAGGGTTAGGTTTTTTTAAAAGAGTTTTATTATCAGTGTATTTAAAAACGAGTTATAAAAAGTTAAAAGTTTCTTTATTCAATAGTTCTCTAATCTTGAGTGTGTCGAAGCATATTGGGATCCTTTAAGACATAGAATGTGGAGTTCCCCAAAACTTGTTCATGCATTCTTTTATTTCTGGAGAATCTCATAACACAGGGGGTTGTGCATGTCACTCTTGGGGAGATACTGATCTAAGCAGATTTCTTAGGCACAGGTATTACTCGTGTTAGTTCTGAAACCAGTTGCCAAAAATCAAAGCGGTGTCATCGCGTAGTGAAGTAAGACTTTTCTACTGGGATCTAAAGCTTCTTCCTTTTATGCACAGCATAATTGTTCACAAGGTTCCCCGCTGGATTTCAGCTGAAAATGTTGGTATTTAATGTCTGCCTAGTGTAGGTGAAGAGTTTGTGCATGCATCCCGAAATGAAAACTTGTGAGAGAAGATCCGAGCTCTCCAGTTGGTGGGTATATTAATAAGAAGATGCTATTGATTTATACTGTAACCATGCACGGATTCAACCGCATGTCTGGGTCTCAGAATGAGCCCGAGATGGGTCAGCTGGCATTCAGAAACCTGAAGTCTATCTGCATAAGGGCTGAGAAGCCTCCTGGAAGAGCATTAGGGGAGAAACAAACAAGGCACAAAGAATTTGACTTATTCATTCTAGGGGAGGGGTAGTACTCTGCATAGTGTGACCTGTCACATAGATGTGTCTTCTGGTCCAGTACCCACTGGCCACCTGTTTGAGTCCTATGAAGTGGTGACAATGGGAGTGGGTAAGGAGGCAGTCTTCCCACCGTGCTGCAGGGCATTGGTCCAGCAAGTGCTCACTGCACTGGGGATGCTGATGCCCAAGAGCCAAGACCAAGAGGTTGCACTACCTCGTGGGGCACTGTTCACAATGGAACAGCCATACTTGCACGTGGTCAGCCGAGCACTGATGTGCGGAACCATCAACTAGCAAGAGCCAACCTTGCCTTGTGGAGCAGTGGACACAAGGGCCACAGGCAGGGATTTTGGTGTCCCACAGGAGAGATAACGGGGCCAAGTGGACCAGGCGGGGAAGAACAGCTGCACCTGCCAGAATACGAATGAGATATCCACTGCCTGGCCCAGGAGGCGGGCAGCGATCCCTGGGGGCAGTGTGTGTGGGTCTGCCGTTCTGGGTTAGGCTTGGGACTCGAAGCACTAGCAATGTTTGCTCTCATTCTGAGTCGTAGATTTCAAGGTGTTTGTGGGAAATTTGGATTTCTTCTATATGCTCATATAAACCCACACAAAGTCACACGCTTACAGGTAGACTCTACCAAAGACAGGTACGGTGAATGTGAATGCTCACACAGACCAAAGCTGTGCTTGTGTGAGAAATCATAAATTGTTAAAAAGTGATGGGGATGGGTGAAATTTGCATAACAGGATCTAGGCGGTGAGTCTTAGGTTCTCGCCATCCCTGTTTCAACCAGGGAACTCTGCTTTTATCTGCTATATGCATTGTGCATCTCCCTAAGATTTCTTTTGAAGAAAGGTTTCCATGTCTAAAAAAAAAAAGCCTTTTGAAAATGAATGTGATATAATTCAAACCCACATTTTATAAATGAGGAGATGGGGGCAGGGAGCAGGGTTGAATGACTTACCTGAGGTCATGAAAACAAAAAGTAATGAATTAAGAGCCCAAGTCCAACATTTTTGTTTTGTTTTGTCCTGTTTTCCCATTACACCATGTGGAGGAAAAAAAGAATAGACATGAAAACAATGAAGTCTGGATATTTTGCAGAATTCCATGTGTGTCTCAGTTTTAATGGTTGGAGGTTAGAGACCCGGCTTATTAGATCTTTTAATTTTTTCTAGCTGTGATTTTATAACAAGAAAAATATTAGCTATGGGGGCATTAATGTAGATTAAATTAATATAGTTATGTATCAAATGACCATAGTTAATACCACTTTAGATTCAACTTTAAAGTTGAATTGAGAGTCTACTAGACATGTTGTACTAATCAGAAATATAGAACAAAATGAGATCACTGTGTTTAGAAGGGGCCTTGAAAAGCATTGGCCCAATTTTCCAAGCACAGAAGGAGACAAAAAAGAGGATGAGAAAGGTCGAGAAGAAGTTCATGAGTAAATGTTAATCGAATTATTCACACTAGGGCATAAAGGATCTCTTAGCTGAGATGCACTGTTTTTTGCAACCACTGGAGGATGGAAAAAGGATGAATCTTTGGAAAGACTGTGAGAGATTCGAGGTGATGGAGCCAGTAGAACTGAGATGAGGATGCGTACCTCTGAGGTTCCCCAGACCTTGCAGAGTTGTAAGGATCATACTGAGGAACCAATCCATGGAGGAAATGGTAGCTAGATGACTCAGGGTCTCTACTATCATTTCAGATAATATCAAGCATCCTCATATGATGGAAGCTAAAGGTAAGTCACCAAGGAGGCATGGGAGCAGGGAGGTGGTGGCTAGGGGCATCACTGTCCAGATGTACTGAGATGGACACGTGGAATGCCTGCCCACTCTGCAGGGCTACGCCCTGACCAGGTCCTAGCGCTCTTCTGTCCCTGCTCCCTCCCCTCCTGCTATCCATTTAGAGACTCCCAGCTGCCTGATTGTCCCCTGCCTGAAGTCCACCAAAGGGTATTGGAAATAAGGCAGAACACTTTTTAAAAGAAACTTCGGGTGCAGTGCACCTAACATCCTAATTTCTTAATATGGTGCAATAAACATCGGAAACATGATAGAGTTCTGGACACAAACGATTATCATAAATCCCACCTCCTGTCCCCTTTGTCTTTCCTATCAGAGAAGGAATTTGAAGCTGGTGGCAGTTGGGTATCAGCAGCTGGGAAGTGGATGCAGGCACGTGTCCCTGGAGGGGGTTGTGATAAGTCACATACGTGAAAAGTGACAGAGACACTCATGGGAATTCCTAGCCTACCCCTTAGGACCTCAGCAGTGTCCATCACAGGAGAACAGGACCCTACCACCTGTCCGCTTGACTATTTTCCAAGACCCTTTTTCCTCTGAATCCAGGTGCAGCGTTGATATATCCTATCTGTGTCTGACCTTGCAACCCCAAGTCCCAGTAGTAGTAGATATTTGTTTAGAAAAAAAAAAATTTTTTTTTTAAGATTCAGAAATACAGCAATTGTTCATTTCCATTTTAGCGGACCCAGAAGATATATTGAAATCCTGTCGATTAAAAAGGTTATTTGTGACTGGCGAAAGCAAGATTTTTACTCAATTAACTCTGAGGCATTGACATCATTAAGAAGGTAACTCTGAGATTTCAGAAACGTATCTTTGCAAATTGTTAATTGTGAAAGCAACCACACAAACTCCAACTCACTGGCTTGCCAGATGCCCTAAGATTCTTGGATGGCTTAGTGTCAGGTGTCACATTCACTTTCAGAAAGAAGGAAATGAGCAGCTGAGACTCCGCAGGACAGACCCTGACTAATTCTCTTGTTCGCACCTTTCTCGGTGGGGTGGGGGTAGAGTCCTTTGCTGGAAGACTGGGCTTCAGCTGCTGAGGCACTCTCTTGCAAATTCTGAGGATTTAGCAGGAGGGGGTATTAATAATTTGCAACGTCTGCTGGCGACTCAGGTCTCTGCAGACGGGTTGTTTAATTTGCGGCCCTGGTTCCATTTCTGGGACGGTGGCCGTGGTGCCACAAGGCCCTTCCAAGTTTCCTAGCCTCATGCGAGTCCTCGGGGCTGGAGACGTGCCTCTGGCTTCACACCTCTGGAAGTAAGAGATGCTCGGGAGGCAGCTCAGGCTCCTCAGAGTGCAAGCTGTTGGACAAGCCTGCTGTGACTGATGGTCACAGGTCTGCAGTGGAGAGTGGCCGCACCCCGAATAACTCAGGCTGGGAGAGTGACAACTTGACAACTCGTACAGAATGTTCAGGGAAGTCCTCGGAAAGCATGTCTCTGTCCTCCCATTCTGCCCTGTGGGAAGGGCGTGAATACTGCTGAATTGGGGGGCTCTATTTAATTACAGCAAATTTCTATGGATTTTGTTACAAACTGATATTTCAGAGATTGACCTGAGCAATTATCTTCCTGGTTAGTAATGAAAAATGAAAAAGAGAAAGAAGCGCAACAAGATCTGAGGTTCAAGATGGAAGAGAAATCGTGACAGTTGAATGAAAGAATTATACTACAAGAGGAGAGATTTTTTTCTTTTAAGTAAGCTACAAAAGCAAGGAAGAATGGTGGTTCCTAAAATTTATTTGAAGGTTAATGAGAACTTTGCTCCCTTCACGTGGGGTTGCATTCCTAGTATGCTTCAAAGTCCTCTAGAACCTTCCACAGCCCCGCCCCCATCCCGTGTCCTGGGAAGTGTCCCCACCTTACCCCCCAATGCACATCTCTTTTCTCTTTTTCCAAACTCCCCAGATAGCTCAAGCCCATGTTCCTGCTCTCTCCACCTACGCCTCTCACCCTACTCCTTTTTCTCACCTCCTTGCTGGATTCTGTTCCACAGGAAACACAGTCTTTCCCAGCAAGTGCATAACTCCAGCCCGACAGAGTCCATCCGTTCTGCACTACATCCCTATTCTGCAACCAAAGATTCAAGGACCGCAGAGCGGCACAGAATCCTTTTGGACAGGTGGAAAAGGGTGAGGCTATGAATAAGTACTGTTTTTTGTTTTTTGGTTTTTTTTGCCCATCACACATGAAAAGGCCTATTACGGTGCCTGGTCCATAGGACCAGCAAGCAATAAATAATTCACCCGCATGAGCTCCTGGACCAGCAGAATCAAGCTGTAACGCCTTCCCAGCCGTCTCAGCCGTCCGTACCATCATTCCAGAAACTCTCCCCTGACACGCTCTTCAGGGGTCTCCCCTCTTTCCTTCTGTCCTCCCTCCCTCTCGCGCTCCTTCTGTCCTTCTTTTTCAACTTCCTATCACCATCTTAATTTGTTCAGGCTGTTATAACAAACTACCCTAGACTGAGGGGCTTAGAAGCTTACTCCTCATAGCTCTGGAGATGGGAAGTCCCAGCTCAAGGTGCCAGCAGATTGGTGTCTGGCAAGAGCCCACTTCCCGCTCACAGATTCCTGCATTTTCACTGACGGAAGGGGTGAGGGAGTTCTCTGGGGCCCCTTTTATAAGGGCACTAACCACCCTCCTGGCCTAAACACCTCCCAAAGCCCCACCTCCTTATACCAACACAGTGGGGGTGAGGATTTCGACATATGAATTCTAGGAGGACACATTCTGTCTATGGCTGCCACCTGCAGGGACATTGCAGGATAAAGATGTTGAGAGGCGCCTGGGTGGCTCAGTCGGTTAAAGCGTCTGCCTTCGGCTCAGGTCATGATCTCAGGTCCTGGGATCGAGCCCTGGGTGGGGCTCCATGCTCAGCGTGGGGAGTCTGCTTGTCCCTCTCCCTCTGCCCCTCCCCCTGCTTGTGCTCTCTCTCAAATAAATAAAATCTTTAGAAAAAAAGGGTGAAGATGTTGAATGAGGGTAGGGCTTCCATACAATGTGATTTGTCTGATTCTCTTAAAAAAATAGTCATCCTTTGGGCTCCCTCAAATGGGAGGGAGAAGAGAGGCACTTTGTACTGATTAAATACGTACAAGCTCTTACGCTGTACCCTTGACAAGCACTCACCCCTCACTCCTTACACCCATCGTGTGAGATGTGTATCTAATTATAGTAGAGTGGCATGATGCATGCATTTGGCCCATCCAACCTAGATAAATTCAGTGGTGTATACTTCACAGAGAGGGAGGCATGGAGGTATAAGAGAGAGAGAATGGATTTAATATAATTGGAGCAAATGATTTTACTCCCAATTCCACTCAGTGAACCTGGGCCCCAGAGTGCACGGGAGATGTGAGATCACGCGAATGATCTCTGTTCCCGGGATGCCTTGCACGCTGTTAGCATCTCACAACACCAAGGATGATTCTGGTGATTAAATTTACGATCCAATTCTTTTTTTTTTTTTTCCCCATCCAAAATGGCCCATAAACTGAGGCTAAGAATTTAATCTGTTCTGTTAGAGGAAAATCTGGCTGCATTAGACCCACTGAGAGATGACTTGGGAGGTAAATTTTATAGGCATTTTGAAGCATTATCAAGAATAAGTTGTGATACGTACTATATTTGGCCTCGTGTGTTTAGTTTTGTCTCCTCTGTGACACCCCACTTTATCTCCATTTTACAGACGTAGAAATTGAGGCCCAGAGAAGTTAAGTAGCTCCCTGAAGGCCACACACCTGGGGCTGCAGGAGGATCTGAGCCAAGTCAGCCTGACTCTAAGACCCCCGCTCACTATTCTCTGCCCAGATCTGGTTCTCTCTCCTTGAGTCCCACTTTCGAATAGTCATCTGCGTCTTGGCCATCTCCTGGCCGTCCACATCATCATACAAGCCCCTCCCCTTCCCTTCTAAAGCCTCAGTTCAGAACAACTTTGACAACCCTCAGGGACCAGGGTGATGTTGAGCCAGCCCACACAGGCAGTGCCATGCCTGTCATGGCCCCCTGTCACTAATGCAGTGACCGACCACATTCCAACCGGCCGGCCAGTCATCCTGGTACCCATGCCCCACGGCTGGTTACGTATTTTGAATATCATCCTGGTCAGACCTCGCAATACGATAGAGAGATTCACATATGACAAACCTAATATCTTAGGTCATTTTAGAATGGCTCTGCCCCAGGGACCACTGGCAATCACTGACATCTTCATTTCCCAGAGCCAGGAACTCGGGTCCAAGGCCGTAAGGAGGTACGGTCAGAACCTAAGTGCTCCTGATTCTACGTCTTTCCAGGCTGGTTTTCAGGCACCGCCCGGAAGCGTGCACAGCTTCGGTCTTTGCTGAGAATTTAGGGTGCCACCTGACAGCACTCTCTTCATGAGAATGACCAAGTGGCTTGTGAGGAAAAAACCCAGGGTTTTATTATGCTCTTCGTTGGGCGATGCGTGGTGGCGTTGTAAGACCTTGTCGGGGCCAGAGTCACCGATGCCATGAGGACCCCCTTAGGGCTTGTTTTGATGCATCCCACTGCTCGCCCTGATTACGGGGGCCACGTGGGTGGCAGGAGGACTTCCCAGAGAGGAGCAAGATCTCCCGCCTTCGTGTCCGGTGTCAGCCTGTCGGATATTAAAACCGACTCAAGACTGTGTTGAAAAATGTTTTCCTTTCCAGTATGCTAATCAGAACAAGATCCTATCCATGGATGTGCATAGTGGCAGGGTTTTTTTTTTCTGCGGCTGAGCCTTTTAATGAGCCTGTAATGAGGGCTACATGAGCACGTGCGCTCTCCCGCTTGCCAAAGTTTAAAGACCTTGATTTCCCCTCCTCTCACCCTCCTCTGGGCCCTGGCTTTAATTCTTTTAAGCAGTAACATTAATTGGCTGTTAAGTAAAACAGGAGAGAACACAATAGATTTATGATATTTTGAGAAGCTATACCAGTTCTCAAGCATTCAGAGAAACAGGCTTGGCTTTCATGAGGTAATTATGATTTAGCGTTTTCTCTCGCCCTGTTGAGTCTGTGGGCTGCCTCTAAAATGGATCTGGGATGAATGTCAAAATGAGGATTGACGGCCAAGACTTTTCAACATATAAAGCACAGGAGAAGCTTATTGTTTTATTTTTTATTTTTATTTTTTTCCTGAACAGTATTTCCTTCTGCATTTCTGTGCGGTCGGGTTTTGTAGGATCCCCACCCAGCCACCCCTCCCTCACCCTCTGTGAAATGCTATCTATAAATTCTTCCCCTATCAGGTTGCTGTATCATCAAAAAGTGATTGTTTTTGCAAGCAATCACGGGAGAGCATGTCAATTTAAACAATTTCTTTCTTTTGCTCTCATGCCTCTTCCCCTCCTGGCCGCGTTCAGGAGAACTGCTCAGGTCTGTTTGGTCACGCTTTCCAAAATGAGCAGCACCCGAGGAAGCCTGAAAAGCTTGCGGAGGAAGAGATCTTTATGCCTCATCTTTCTGTGTCTTTTTTTTTTTTTTTTTTTTCCTCCCTGGTCTCTCTTGGCTGCTGCCATCGGGGGAGCCGACCCTGAGGATCACGGGGAGCCGAGGGTTTCAGCGGCTTCTTCGCCCCCCCAACATGAGGAGATCTCAGGCAGGCACATTCCCTCTGGGAGCCTTCCCTTCTCTTTCTTAGTTTACGAAAGAAGGCAGGGGTGGTTTCTCAGGCCTCTCTCAACTCTAAAATGTTCACGTTACCTCTATATGCCACAAGAGTAATATATTAGGCCAACTTGGTTGTTGAAGGGAACATGCCACCTCAAAATATGCTTCTTTGGCATAAGAATTGTTTTGAGCTGGAGGCACTTGAGTTCCTGAAATTCCTATCTGCCTAAAAGCAGAGCCTCCCGGAAAGCTCCACTGTCATAAAGGCCCTCCGGGGACATCTCTGATCTTTCTTCTCAGAGACCTTCTGGTCAGCACCACACACGGGTACACAGGGTCACCAAACTAGTTTATCTCCCGTCAGTTCTCCAGAGGGTCCATTTATCTTTCCTAAAAGCCATTTGTTTTCTTGTAAGTGCCTTTCTCCTCTTCCCTTCCCCTATGAAAATGGCGTAGAAGACCCCAGTCCGAATCACTGCCTTGAGTCCCATTTTTCTGTGAGCTCCTGGATATGTATGTGAATAAAAATCTGTCCTTGTCTTTTGCTAACCTGTCTTTTGTTGGCTTAATTTGCAGGCCTCTATGAATGAACTGAAGAGGGTGGACATGAAGGTGTTTTTTTTCTTCTTCCTGACATTTATGTGTGTGTGTGTGTATGTGTGTGTGTGTGTAGAAGTTAAAGAGATGGAGGGGGGTAATGCTAGAGGTAATATTTTTCTTTAAACAACAATGTTTACAAGGGAGCTTTGTGAGGGAAGATGAATTCATCATGCTGCTTATCTCCGCCAGGAACTTCTCTACAACATCCTCATCATACAGCCCTCCCTTCCCAAGGTAAAAGTATAAGCATGACGTGCATTGTTTTTGCCTGGCGTGGGTGGCGAGGGAGAAGAGATAGATGCCAGTTCAAGGTCAGCAGGTTTTCAATATGGGCTCAGATCACAGCTATTCAACTGGAAAGATTTTTGTTTTGCTTTTTTTTACTTTAGTTTCTATCTCACTGGACAATTCTCGGTGGTTGTGCCTGGCAAGTTGATGTTCCCTGTTCCCTGATGTCTTCCTGAAAGAGACCATACAGTGACTTAGACTTAGACCACAGTCTAGAAACAGCCCCTGAACATTTGATGATGTTGCATGTTATATGTAATATATTAGGTGTTCCATATAGCACCACGGACTGTAGGAGGAGGGCAGGGTATCCCTCACATATCAGATACAGCTTCACAATGTGACCTAGTTGATTGCAGCTACAATGTATTGAATATTAAGTATGTGCCAGGCATGCTATTAAGCATTTTTCTTATGCTTTCTCATTTAGTTTAGATGATGTTGTTTATATAAATGGTAACTCCAAATAACTTTTGGTGTTAATAATTCCTTCCAGGCGTGTCTCCTGTCTTCAGGATAAAGAAGTTAAGACACATGGAAAAGGACCCAACAACAAGGATGTCCTTGCTAGGAGATAAGAATAATGAAATAGGGATGATTAGAAGTCATAACCTTTCTCCCCCCCCCACCGCCCCCACCCACCCTAACCAAATACACAAACACTAGTCCTTAAAGGTCTAGTAGAGAATAATTCAAGGGTCCCATTATATTCTAAAATCTTCCCAGCTGGGATAATTGGCTTTGGAACCTCCCTTACCCCATGACTCTCTCTCTCATATGCCAATATCTCTGACACATAGATAATTTATGAAAACCGAGTAGACACTTTTTAATAATTAAGTGATAGATAATAGAAGCTTTTAAAAATAAGCTGGAGGAGCTTGGAAAAAGAGTGAAGACTAAGCTGGTTAGTCGTCCACATATTTATCTGGAATGACTCAAACAGGCTCTTCACCTTGCACCCCATTATTCGTGAGCAGAGGCCCTGAAATTTTTGCTTTATTTGCTAGCTGGACTTTTCCAGCAGCCCTTCCGAGGGGAGTCAGACGCCTGCCCCCATCTCATTCACCAGCATCACCTTTCTGTCCTCTCCAAATTACAGTGCAAACAATAACACAGGTAAAATTAGCTAAGACACTAATTATGTGCAAAGGACATAGAATGATAAATGGCCGATGCAGGACGCGTTGTGTTATATCGTGTAATCTCTCTGACTGCCGAGCCCAGGAACAAAGGGAGAATTGTACCCTGTTTGTCTAACATGCTCCACATCACAAATTGGAAATCCTTCCTAATTAAGATATTGTTAAATGTCCTTTGTTAGCAGATTTTAACAATGTTAATTAGGAGGTTAGAGTGATCATTGTTCATCTAGCAAACAATTAGGGTGATTTGCACTATAGCTTTTGAGAAACTTCTGAGCAAACCAGGAGTTTCCCTTCTGCAGGGAGCCGGTCTGCCCAGACAAGGAGGGGACAGGAGTGGGGACAAAGGGCAATGCCACCCCTAACATTTTTGGGCTACGGGCCAAGGCGAAGCATGAGGAAATGTTAGCTGTGGACCTAGCAGCTGTTAGAAAGCAGCCTTGACCTTGACCGTGGAGAAGAACAATATTTGCAGAGGTAAAGTCTATCCCAGTGATGGTTCTTGTCTTGATAATTCAGGGGAGGGTGGTGAGAAAAATCATGGAGTCCTCGGAGCTCTTAATCATCAAGTAAGGGTGTTGATGGGATTCAGGACACGCTGCCTCAAACTACGGCACCTTGACATATCGAATACTGTAAGCTGAAGGAGTTTGAGAAAATGACAGAAGCAGGAAGGTCAGCGCGACCTCCTTTTGCTCTTGTCTCCTGAAACAGGTCACCAAACTCATCCCAGAAGTGCCCTCCCCATGCCCAGAGGCCAGGAACATCCTTATCTCTGAAGACAAAGTGACGCCAAACCAAGAATACAAACAAAGAGGCCTTGGTCGGCTTCCCCGGTTTATTACACTTACCTCATCCCCTTTGTCTTATGATATTCCTACAGGACTGCACTCTTCTTCAAGCCTAGCGTCAAACCTTCCAAAGGCTCCTGGGTCATGTAAAACTGATCATCCATAACTCTGGACCACAGGCTTATCTCCTGCTAATCCTTGTTTCCTTTTCAGACCCAGCCAGGGACCCTCACAGGGTCAGGGAGAACTTTTTTCTTCTCGCTGGTGTTTTCTTCAGGAAATGAAAACAATGCTGTGCCAGACATTCTAAAATTAGAATCGATTATTTTAGCACGAGATAAATCTGGGTTCCTCCTGCTGTGACCCCCAACACGCACATAGGATATAAAACAGTTGGCAGGTTCTTTCCCCTCTTCTTTTGAAGGGAGCAGAATATGACACCGCAAAATACGATGGTAAAACTTTAGGATGTGTTACCCCGGAACATGCCACTCCGGCATACTGATGATTTTGACCTGTAGGCACTTGAAAAAAAGCAAATGCAGAGTTTCTCTGAACTCCATTATCTGCCTAAAGACAGATCTTCCAAAAGGAACTCAATTATCCAAAGTCCCTCCCCTCCCCTGGAGTTTGATTAACCAGGGAAGATTGAGTCTTATCACAGGAGAAGAGACATGGCGCCCAGATAGACTTTGTCACAAACTACCATAGCTCCCACCTACTCTTCTAAGGGCCCATTCATCTTTCTTAAAAATCATTTACTCCCCCTAAGAGGCCTGCATCTCCCCTCCCCTTTCCCTATTAAGATGGTATTGAAGCCTGAATTCTAAAGTCACTTCAGAGAGTCACTCATTTTTCCCTGTTATCTCCCAGTGGGGTACAAATGTTAATAAACTGTTTGTTTTTTCTCTTGTTAATCTGTGGTTTATTACAGGAATCTCAGCTAAGATTTCAGAAGAGTGGAGGGAAAATTATTTTTTCTCTCCTACACTTTCTTCCTCACCCTGTGCCTCATACTGGAGGTGGCAAGATTCAAAGGAAAAAGAAGGAAGGAGGGAAGGAAGAGAGGAAGGGAGAAAGGAAGGCAGGCTTCTTTGTTTTGCTACTTTGAAACTGCAAATATGAGAGCAAAGCATATTTGGAGAAGAGGCAAGAACTGGCTATTTGGAAACTACCAGAGTACTTGAGTAGCTTCGAGAATCTCATTTTCTCTTGGCAAAGGTGCTGACGGAGAAGGAAAGCAGGCATCCCAGGGAAAGGAGGTATTGATTAGAAATTGAACACAAAGACTCTGAGTTCTATTCTTGGCATCATCTATGATTTCTCAATACAAACTCAGGATGAGTCACTTAACTAAAAGTCACACCTGCTTGGAGATGGTACCAGGTATCTTGGTGGAGTGATTTTCTAACCACCCAGCTCTAGGGGAAGCATCCAACAGATACCCAGCAGCTGGTCTGTGCCAGGCCTTGTGCTGGATACTTTACATAAATTTAATCACAGCTAGCACTTAGCCTCAGTCGCAAACGGCCCTGAGGCCCGTTTAAGTGGCTCTCAAGTCTCTTTTATTCTTGGGGGACCCCATCTGCTGGGGGATAAAAAGACCTTTTATGTTCTATAACCTCACAGACCACCCACCCCAACAGTTTGTGCTTTGTCACGAAAATCCTCCATCTAATTAACAGGCTACAATTTTGATGAAATCTGGCAACATATATTATTCATGCGTGTCAGAAATCAAATAGGGATCAGGTCATCTTGTAAACTGTCACGATGTCTGTAATTTGCTTTAAAGTACTTCAGCATAGATAATGCAATATCATTACCCCTAAATGCAGGAGTTGCTTTAATAGGAATTTACCTTTGAGGGGGCGGGCAGTACGCTGCTACCTGTTATCTTATCTTGATCGATACCAGACAGTTTGCAGAGGAACACGGCCAAGGTCAGCAATGGGTCTTCATTGGGGAAGTTAGCGGCTTGTTAACTAGCCTACCAGCTATTATAAATGGGACCTCATTGGTGAAATTACATCCTAACAGTGTAGAAAGGCGCTCCGTTTTTCTGTTTCTTTGCGTTGGCATCATACAAATTGATGCGTGCCTCTGTTCTCCTGGCCTGCCTTCTCTGTTGCCCCTAAGCATATCTAGTGCCCAGCACACAGTAGGCACACAACACCCAGCCCATGAATGAACCCTGAAAACGGCTCCATCAGGACTGGGGAGAATTCATCTGGCGTAAGAAACCCCGTCCACCTTTCTGAAGTCCTGATGGAAACACTTGGCAGGTGTGTATTTTACTTTTCACATTTCCAGACAGGGCTCTCCGGAGTTGACATGTGTTGTATGTCAGAAACACCAGTAAACCGTGGACTTCCATTTAGAACTCGTGGTCATCCTAAAGCCGGTCAACTTCCCGAGGCGTCTTTATCCAGGAGCAGAACGCAAGGCCATAAACTCATCCAAATTTAGGCACACAATGCACCCGGAGGAGCGCAGAGAATATTCAGGCTATGAAATTCTGATGGCTCATTACCATGACAAAGGTTGTAACAACTTGGACAGGAAGCTGAACAAAAGGCATCCACCGTTCTATTTGCAATTCTAGGATTGTATTTGTAATCTCTTTTTGCAGGAGAAAGAGACTGCCAGTAAAAGGCTGAAACACAATAGGAAGAGAGAATCCACAATGCTCCGAGAGACCAAAGGGATGAGTGAATGTGCTCAGACACGCACGCTGTGTGCTCATATCTTTTCTGTGTATGTACACATTCGACAAGAGTAAATGATTGTCATGGGTAAGAGTTTAACATTATTGACCTATAAGATGGCTTTTTTAAAAAATATATGCAACATGGCTGGAATGCCAATTTGAAGTGGAGAAGCATTTAGGGAAAATGAATGGGCTGAACAGCAGTATTTTCACGGAGTGGAGCGAGCCTCCTTAATTTGGTCACAGTAGAGGCTCAGACTAAGGTAACATTTTAACCCGCTAAGTAAGGAACCCTGAATGTGATTAATAATGCAGAGGGGGAAGGCTCGAGAGTTACTGCGCTGTGTAGGTTTTGGTGGCAGGGAGGCAGTAATTGTTCCAAAAGTCACGACAATTTTGAGTAACAAGTGATAGGAACGGAACAGGTCAGTGTGCCCTGCGTTGAAGCCCTCCCTCGCCCGTAGCCGCTAAACTCCACAAATTCTGATTCATTACCATTTGCTCCCCTTTTGTTACCCATCTAGCCAGTGACTGCAGTCAGGCTGTGTGTGGTGGCAGGGATCATTCAGAGAAGGCTCACCGGCTCTGGAGCTCGGGTAGCTTTTGTTCAGCTGGAAAAGAGAAAACTCCCAGTCTATTCTATTGTCCACCGCAAACCCGGCTTTTAATTGGCACGTTGGCATCAGTCTTTAAAAAGACGGGCAATAGCAGTTCAGAAGTAAGGCAACGTGGGGGCAGAAGTGACTTCACCTCCGGGTTAATCCTGCCTTGAAATTGTTGTGTGTGCGGTGACTGTTCCCGATGCTCGGAAATGTGGGTGGTTGCTGTCAGTGGAGGGCAGACAGAGCTGCTCTTAACATTAGAGGACTGCAGTTAATATGCTGCACTAATCGTACGCTCTGATGCATCTATCCCTTCTTTCCCTCCACCTCCCGGCCCCCGGTGGACATTAACAAAGTTAGCATCTAACCGCACTTCTCATTCTGCTTCCTCTGGTTTCCATCTTGCTAGGTGCACATGGATAAAAATGTCAGTTTGTCAATCCCATTTACGCTTACAAAGTGAACACCTGAGGATGAGACAGACAATTAACATCGAGCAATCCAACGCAAGAAACGTTTATTGAACCTCTGACTGTAATTGATTGGAAGTGCTGAGTCATTAACAAAATCACTTCCATGATTTCCATGGCAAAGTCAAGGGGGTTGGTCCAGTTAGCCACGTGGGTGTGGATTTATGTCTGCCAATGGAGGCTGAGAAGTTTGGTGTTGGTGATTCTAGCTGTGAGAACTGAGTCCAGTAGTTCATGTCAACTCAGGGGGCAGCCAGCCTGCTGTCTCTTAACCTGCATTAATGCTGGCTCTGGAATGTCTACGATCTGCATTGATGGCATCTGTAATAATGGGGATGATTGTGGAGAATATATTTCTGCTGCAAGAGTGTTGAATGTGTGGGTTCCAGACCTGGAGTATCTCAGGATTCTATCTCTAGCCTTCACTTCACCTGGCCACCCAGTCCTCCAAAGCTAAGCATCATCAGCTGTTTTTATACACATATCAGGGAGGAAGAAATCTTTTTTTCTCACCCTTCTAGGTTCTCCAGCTGGGGCCTTGTCAATGAGACTAACAAAAGACAGACTGATGAGAGGAAAACATACAGATTTATTTAATGTAAGTTTTACGTGACACGGGAGCCTTCCTAAGGAGATGAGGAACTGAGGAAATGGTAAGAGCTGTGTGTTCTTATACTAGGTTTGATGAAGAATAGACAGTTGTGGGAAAACATTATAGGACAAAGGACTATGAGCTATGGGTAGTAAACGGGGGAAACTTGGCAAGACCTCTTCATTTGGATTCTTCCTGGGATCCCTCCATCTCTGGAGATAAGGAAGCTTCTTTCCTCCAGGTAGAGAGAGGGCACCTGCCACATGGGGGTCCTATGACCTGCTTCAGGGAGAAGGAGGAGTTCAAAGAATACTTCTGGCATTTACTGTTTCCATTCCTGTCAACTTAAAATGCTCAGTATGCCAAATTGCCATATTTGGAGGTGGTGTGTTCTGAATCCTGTCTATCAATCTATTGATCTATCTATCATCTATCTATGTATAAAAAACATATGTATTTTTAAAGAAATCATCTCCTTCTTAAATCTCTTTATGCTTAGGTGTTGCAATATCCATTTTATAGTAGAATGGTGCATCAATGAAGGGAAATTTACTTAATTAAAAAAAAAGTCTATAAAGAGAATTTGCTTCAAAGCCAAAAAGATAGGATTAAACTGTTTTTTCTTTCCTCTTGATATCCTAGGATTAACAACATTTTTCCTCCAACTTAATTCTGGAAATAAAGGATTAAGAGGTATTTATTAACATTCAGATCCAATATAAGCTGATAAATGTGTGCTGTTAAAATAATATCACTTGTATTAATTGGTGTCTTTTCCTGAAAAGAAGCTTTCCAATAGGTAGCAAAGGCCTTTTAAAAGTGTGCACACCTGTTGACCTAGTAATTCTCTTCCTAGGAATTTATCAGGGAGAAATAACTAGACAAATGGAAAGATGCATGACTGAAGGTATTTGGTATAGGGTTGTTTATAATGGGGAAACATTAGGAAACTTTTTAATGTCTTTCAGTGAAGGATTGGTTGGATAAACAATGGTATATTCATGTTATAAAAAGTGTTATAATAATTAAGAATGCTGTTATAGTAGAAGTATATATATTACTTGGAATAATTCACACAATATGTGATCAAGTACAAATATCAAGTTATAAAATACTCTTTATAGCATGACTCCATTGTTATAAGAAAAACATTGGAAAGTCGCAAATAAAAAGTTAACAGCAACACTCCTGAACAACCAAAGAGTCAAAGAAGAAATGAAAAAAAAAATCTTGAAACCAGTGAAAGTGGAAACACAATGTGCCAAAACTTATGGGATGCAGCAAAAGCAGTTCTAAGAGGGAAGTTTATAGCAATTAATGCTTACTTTAAGAAAAAAAAGAGCTCAAATATACAACCTAACTCTATACCTCATGGGACTAGAGCATGAATTAAAAACTAAGCCAAAAATTAGCAGAAGGTAAGAGAGAACAAATATCAGAGCAGAAAAACAAATGAAATAAAGAACAGAAAACCATAGAAAAGATCAACAAAACTAAGAGTTTATTTTTTTGAAAAGTTAAACAAAATTGACAAATCTGTAGCTAGACTTACCAAGAAAAGAGAGGATTTCAATAAATAAAATTGTAACTCAAAGAGGAGACATTATAACTGACAACACAGAAATACAAAGGATTACCGAGACTACTATGAACCATTATATGCCAACAAGTTGGACAACCTAGAAGAAATGGATAAACTCCTAGCAACCTACAACTTACCAAGATTGAATCATGAAGAAATAGAAAATCTGTGTGGACCAGTAATGAGTAAGGAGATTGAGCAAGTAATCAAAAGCTTTCCAACAAAGAAAAGCCCAGGGCAAGATAGCTTTACTGGTGAATTCTACCTAACATTTAAAGGAGAATTAATGCCAATACTTCTTTAACTCTCCCAAAAAAATTGAAGAGAAGGGGACACTCCCAGACTCATTTTATGAGGCCAGCATTACCCTGATACCAAAGCCAGGTAAGGATACCACAAGAAAAGAGAACTACAAGCCAGTATCCCTGATGAATATAGATGTAAAAGTCCTCAACAAAAAAACAGCAAGCTGAATTCAACAACACATTAAAAGGATTATACAACATGAGGGAGTCTGGCTGACTCAGTCAGTAGAGCATGCATCTCGGGGTTGTGAGTTCAAGCCCCATGTTGGGTGTAGAGATCACCTAAAAATGAAATCTTTAAAAAAATAAAATAATATAAAAGGATCATATAACATGATCAAATGGGATTTATCCCTGGGATGCAAGGATGGTTCAACATATCCAAATAAATAAATGTGATATGCTACATTAATAGAATAAAAGACAAAAAAAAATCATATAATCATCCCAATAGAGGCAGAAAAAACATTTGACAAACTTCATCTTTTCATGATAAAAATTCTCAACAAAGTGGGTATAAAAAGAACATGCCTCAACATAATAAAGGCCATCTATGACAATCCCACAGTTATCATACTAAATAGTCAAAGGTTGAAAAGTTTTCCCTCTAAGATCAGGAACAAGACAAAGATGTCCACTCTCACCACTATCACTCAGCACAATACTGGAAGTCCTAGCCAAAACAGTAAGACAAGGTAAAGAAATAAAAGACATCCAAATCAGCAAGAAAGAAGTATAATTTTCTCTGTTTGCAGATGACATAATCTCGTACATAGAAAATCTTAAAGACACCACAAAAAAAACTATAAGAATATTTGAATTCATAAAGTTGCAGATTGTAAAATCAACACAAAAAAACAGTTAACATTTCTATGCACTAATAATGAACTATATGAAAAAGAAATTTTAAAGATCCCATTTACAGTAGCATCACAAACAATAAAATACTCAGGAATAAATTTACCTAAGGAGAAGTAAAAGATCTATTCACTGAAAACTATAAGACATTGACAAAAATTGAAGAAGACACAAATAAATGGAAAGATATCCATGTTCGTGGATACCCAAAACCGTCCATAGATTTAATGCAATCTCTATCAGAATTCCAATGGCATGTTTTACAGAAATAGAACAAACAATCCTATAATTCAGGTGGAGCCACAAAAGACCCAGAATAGCCAAAACAATCTTGAATAAGAGCAATGCTGGAGGCATCACCCTTCCTGATTTCAAACTATGTTACAAAGCTATAGAAAATAAAAGTGTATAGGACTAGCATAAAAATAAACTCATAGACCAATGCAAAAGAACTGAGAGCCCAAAAATAACCCCATGCATATATGATCAACTAGTATTTGATAAGAGAGCCAAGAATACTAAAGGGGAAAGGACAGTCTCTTCAGTAAATGGTGCTGGGAAAACTGGATCACCACATGCCAAAGAATGAAATTAGACTCCTATTTTACACCACTCACAAAAATTAACTCAAAATGGATTAAAGACTTAAACATAAGAATTGAAACCATAAAACTCCTAGAAGAAAACATAGGGAAAAATCTCCCTAACATTGACATTGGTGATGATTCCTTGAATGTGACCAAAAGCACAAGCAACAAAAGCAAAAATCAACAAGTGAGACTGAATCGAATCAAAAAGCATCTGCACAGTGAAGGAAGCCATCAATGAAATGAAAATGCAACTTACAGAATGGGAGAAAATATTTGCAAAACATGTGTCTGATAAGAAGTTGATGTCTAAAATACATTTTTAAAACTCACATAACTCAATAGCCAAAAAAAAGAAAAAAAATCAGAAAGAAAAAAAGGAAAAAAATCAACAACAAATAATCTAATTTAAAAATGGGCAAAGGATCTGAATAGATATTTTTCCGAAGAAGACATACAAATGGCCCACAGGTGCTTAACATCACTAATCATCAGGGAAATGCAAATCAAAGCCATAATTAGATAATACCTCATGCTTGTTAGAATGGTTATCATCAAAAACACAAGAGATAACAAGTGTTGACAAGGAAGTGGAGAAAAGGGAGCTCTTGTGCACTATTGGTGGGAATGTAAATCTCCACAGCAGCCACTGTGGAGAACAGTATGGAGGTTCCTCAAATATTTAAAAATGGAACCACCATATGATCCAGCAATTCCACTTCTAGGAATTTACCTGAAGGAAATAAAATCACTATCTTGCAGAGATATCTGCACCACTTTGTTTATTACAGCATTATTCACAATAGCCAAAACATGGAAACAACCTAAATGTCCACCACTAGATGAATGCGTAAAGAAAATTAAATATATAATGGAACGTTTTTCAGCCATAAAAATGAAGGAAATCCTACCATTTGTGACAACATGGATTAAAAAAGCCAAACTCATGGAAACAGAGTAGAACGGTGGCTCCCAGGAGCAGGAGGGTGGGGGAAATGAGTGGATGTTGGTCAAAGGATACAATCTTCCAGTTGTGAAAGGAATAAGTCCTGGGGATCTGATGTCCGGCATGGTGACTACGGTCAACGATACTGTATTGCATACTTGAACGTTGTCATGAGAGTAGCTATCAAATGTTCTCACCATAACAACAACAAAATGGTGCTTATGTGAGGTGAAGGGTGTGTTAACTAACTTTACTGTGTTAATCATTTTGCAATATATAGGTGCATCAAATCATCACATTGTACACCTTAAACTTACACAATACTATATGTCAATTAGATCTCAATAAAGCTAGAGGGGGAAAAGGTAATAGCAATTACTTTGTGATTATGGAATTATAAATGAAATTTATTCTTCTCTTACTGATGTACCCTAAATTTTTAACAATAATCATCTGTACCTTGTATAATTTTTGTTAAGAATGAGAACTCAAACAAATCGAGGATGTCCAGACCTTCCTTTCTTTCTTAATTGCAATATAAAGTCATGGCTTCTACCACCACCTACGTTATCAAATATGGAAGTTCATAGATATTACCACTGGAGTTCACCCAGAGTGATGATTAATTTTATGTGTTCAACATGGTTAGACTACAGAGCTCAGTTGTTTCTTTCTACAGCAACACCTAGACCGGTGTTGCTGTAGAAAGATTTTTTTTAGACGTAATTAACATTTATATCAGTAGACTGAGTAAAGATGACTCTCCATAATGTGGGTGGGCCTCATCCAATCAGTTGAGGTGTTCATAGAAAAGACTGAGTTCTCCCAAAAAAGAAGGAACTTTGCCTCCAGATCTGCCTTAGGACTCAAGACTGCAACTACAACTCTTGTGGGAATTTCTAGCCTGCCCACCTGCCCTACAGATTTCATACTTGCCAATCCCACAATCCCAAGAGCCAATTCCTTAAAATAAATCTCTCTATACCCACACTTACTCTCACACATTTTTTTGGTTCTATTTCTCCGGTTAATACAAAGATCATTTGCATAAGAAATTCTGATGTCTGAGGGAGAGTGCATTGGTGATCAGGTTATCCAAAAGTGGCATTGGTTGGTCGAACACCCTGTTCTATCCACAAATGCTCTATCCATCTGAGAAGAGATCAGCTGCCCAGCCATACTTGGTCTGGCTATTGCACAGAGTCAACAGGGCCAAATAAGAGCTGAACTTGACTGGCTGATGCCAAATGGCCTTCAGAAATAAACATCATGGTGTTAGCAAGGTCTGTAGCTTCTTCCCTGACCATGTGGATCATGGGACATCTTTTTTTTTTTATTCTTATGTTAATCCCCTACATTACATCATTAGTTTTAGATGTAGTGTTCCATGATTCATTGTTTGTGCATAACACCCAGTGCTCCATGCAGAATGTGCCCTCCTCAATACCCACCACCAGGCTAACCCATCCTCCCACCCCACTCCCCTCTAGAACCCTCAGTTTGTTTTTCAGAGTCCATCGTCTCTCATGGTTCGTCTACCCCTACGATTTCCCCTGCTTCATTCTTCCCCTCCCGCTACCTTCTTCTTCTTCTTTTTTTTTTTCTTAACATATATTGCATTATTTGTTTCAGAGGTACAGATCTGAGATTCAACAGTCTTGCACAATTCACAGCGCTTACCAGGACACATACCCTCCCCAGTGTCTATCACCCAGTCACCCCATCCCTCCCACCCCACCCCCCACTCCAGCAACCCTCAGTTTGTTTCCTGCAATTAAGAATTCCTCATATCAGTGAGATCATATGATACATGTCTTTCTCTGTTTGACTTATTTCGCTCAACATAATACCCTCCAGTTCCATCCACGTCATTGCAAATGGCAAGATCTCATTCCTTTTGATGGCTGCATAATATTCCATTGTATATATATACCACATCTTCTTTATCCATTCATCTGTCGATGGACATCTTGGCTCTTTCCACAGTTTGGCTATTGTGGACATTGCTGCTATAAACATCGGGGTGCACGTACCCTTTCGGATCCCTACTTTTGTATCTTTGGGGTAAATACCCAGTAGTGCAATTGCTGGATCATAGGGTAGCTCTATTTTCAACTTTTTGAGGAACCTCCATACTGTTTTCCAGAGTGGCTGCACCAGCTTGCATTCCCACCAACAGTGTAGGAGGGTTTGATCACGGGACATCTTGATGTGCCTTCTCCACATGGCTGCCACAAGACCACCTTTGGGAGAGGATGCAGAAGGTTTTAAAGCTAGCTTTGGCTACACCTTCATTAAAGAAGTGAGCTGTGAGATCCAGAAAGGCAACTGGCCAAGTAAGCATTCACCAGCTGATGGAATCTGGAAGTCCTATAAGGCTCGGTATGGTGTCAAACTCCCCATTACTTCCCCGGCATCTGGCACAATGCACAGCACCTGCTGGGACCTGAGTTAACATTGTTGAATAAGTGAATGAGAGAAAGGATGAATGGGAGCTCGTCAGATGTGAAGGAAGTCAACACAGGTTTGGAAAGGAAAATCCAGCTTTAGAGGCTGTCAGGTAATGTCTGGCAAGATCTAGGTAGAGCTGCTTTAATTAGCACTTACTGTGTCATTCCCAGCCCCTGTGTAGCAGATGGCTTGGGCCACATTGTTTCCACATCGTCACTGTATAACACCCATCACCTTGGATGGTCCCTGGAATCGACCCATCTGGGTCAATCTCTATATAAACCACCAGTAAAGCAGCTGAAGAAAAAAATCTGCTGTGAAGTAGCAGACATTTCTATGATTTCATTTCATTTTGTTAAGAAGCCAGGCTGAGGAGTCTATAAAAGTTAGGGAGAAAATTGAGGCAGATGCAATGAATACTGTTTTTGTGTGTGCTCTTAAATAAGGTAATTTAAGAGATGGCAATTGGCAAAGGGGAAATATACATTTTTAATGGATTCTCCAATAAGCAAAAGCAAATATGAGACAAACACCAGTGTGTGCTTGTCTGTTCCTCTGCTTTCCTGCCTGGTGTCTTCCCAACCCTCTGTTTGCAGAAAGCCTTTGGGAGATATTCTATTTATTTATTTATTTATTTATTTATTTATTTATTTATTTATTTATTTTTAGAGAGAGAGAGTGTGGCAGGGGCAAGGGGCAGAGAGAGGGAGAGAGAGAATCCCAAGCAGACTCCACACCCAGCACAGAGTCCCACAAGGGGCTCAATCTCACGATCCTGAGATCATGACCTGAGCCGAGATCATGACCTGAGCCAAAATCAAGAGTCGGAAGCTCAACCTATTGAGCCACCCAGGCGCTTGGGAGATGTTATATAACGAAACATCCAAATTTGATGTTGCTCCACTTTTATGGAAAGACAATTTCCTTTATGTATCCCCTAGCTGCCACCCCATACTCCTCTTGGTCTTTACCATTTCTCTTTTTACACTGTATTTCTTTGACTTCTTTTCCTTCCACTCAAGTTATTATAAGATCTTGTAGCTATTATCAATCACACTCGGATTTTCTAAAATAAAAATGAGGACATCATTTGAAGAGTGTTAATGCAGCCCTGGGGCTGTGTGGTTGGCTCCTTCAAGGAGCAGTTAGAGTTAGAACGCAAGAGATTTATTGGGAAAACACTATGAAAAATAAAGGGGGTGTGGGGTAGGGTCAGTGAGGAGAGCCTTCAGACTACAGGTCCGACACTATGGAAGAAGAGAGGGTTCTCCAAGGACCAAGAGAAAATATATCTCTCTCCTTTATATACATATAGAGAGATTCATTCTAAGGAATTGGCTCCCGTAATTTTGGGACCTGACAAGTTTGGAATCTGTAGGACAGGCCAGCAGGCCAGAAACTCAGGCAGGAGTTGATGCTTCAGTCTTGAGGCAGAATTCCTTCTTTTCCAGGAAACCTTAGGGTTTGCACTTAAGGCTCTCCACTGATTGGACAAGGCCCATCCACTTTATGGAAGGTAATCTCTCTCCTTTAAAAAAAAAAAAAAAGATTTTATTTTTAAGTAATCTCTACACCCAGTGTGGGACTCAAACCTACAGCTCTGAGGTCAAGAGTCACATGCTCCATCGACTGAGTCAGCCGGGTGCCCCGGAAGGTAATCTCCTTTATTTAAAGTCAACTTGTTGTAGATTGTTAACCACATCTACCAAGTCCCCTCGAGGTAGCATCTATATTAGCATTTGATTACGTAACCGGGCACCATGGACTAGCCAGGTTGACATATCAAACTAACCAGCATGAGGGGAAAGGAAGCAAGATTTGGTAGGAAGAGTCTCCCCATAAAGGGCAGCTCTGAGAAAGTTTCAGCCAGCCCAAGAAGGAGCTTCAGGGCAGAGTCCACGTTAGGCAAAGTGGCCAGGCCCTGGACACCCCCCTTCTCCCCTCCATCCTGCTACACTCAGCCGTGGGCTGGGAGCTGCCCAGGAAGAGCATGGCCTCTGCTCAAACATTGTGGCAGGTCCCAAACGTGGACCTGATGACAGCCTTGGCCAGAGAAGAGAAAGGGATCGGGGACCTACAGTCACTGTCCATTCCCATCTTTAATCCTCTTCTCCTACCTTATCTAACACCCCATTTCTCCCTTTCATGCCATCCCTGAAACAGTGCTCACAATCTTGGCCTCCTGCCCTCTTTCCCTTCCTTCCATCCCAGCATTTCCTTTGTCCTGTTCTCTTCGCTTCCATTATGGTCATTTCTTCTCCACTTCTCCCCTAGCTTCCTCCTGTCATTTGTGATGTCTGCTCTGCCGCACGCCCCCACCCCTGACCCTTCAAGAGTGTCTGGCTTTGCAGGAGTCCTGGACCTGCTGGAGTGTGCTGGGGGAGGCGCCTCAGCACCCCTTCTTAGCCGTGGCTGGCACCAACCCAAATGCACGCTTAAATAATGGGCACACTAGTGCCAGAAAATTAAAACACAGCATGGAATTGCTGAATTCACAATTTTATTGTCACTGATTGCCTGGTGGCTCTGCATATTGAGAAAATCTTCACAGCGTCTTCCATTTTCCATGGCTTGGTTAATGGGCAGATAATTCTAGTGGTAAACTTCTTATTCCCCTTCATCCCGTTCCTCCCCTCCCAACCAGGCAAAACAGAGAAACATAAATTCTCAGCCATCACCAACGTGCTTCGTATCTCATCTCATCGTTCACCTTCAATAGAATAACGATATTTTACAGCTGAAAGTTCCTTGCACATCATCTATCCCGACCTCCCTCACACTTTGCAGAGGAGGAGAACGAGGACAGCGGCGGTCACCTGACCTGTTCAAGGTCACATAGGGAAGTTGTGGGAAAGACAGTCCTAAGCCCAGTTCTGGACCCCAAGCCAAGTGGGTGCTCATGTCCCCCTTCTGAGGGTCTATGTGAAGAGGTAGACAGGATACATGCCCTTATTTCCCATTTACAGAAAAGGAAACTGAGTCTCAAGGCTTCCCAGGGAGGAATGGGCATACCCAGGTCTCTGGGGCTACTTATTACAATTTTTAACAGGTGACACTGTCTTTTGTGCAATACCAGAGTAGCCAACTTCCCTGTTAGAATGAGAGGTGGAGCCTGCCAACATACGCACAGAAATATAGTACCTGTGGAATTTATCACGGAATAATGATAGAGGGGGCATAACATCTATCATTTGTCTAGTGCTTCATGGTTTTCAAAATCATCTTTTAGTCATTATTCCACATGGTCAACACGATCGCGCCAGCAGGTAGTTAGGGCATGTTTCAACAGCTCCATTTTGAAGGTTGAGGAGATTAAAATGATTTGCCCAAATCACATATTAAGTGGGGAAACCAGGATTTGAAGCCCGGATCTTCTGACAGCCAGCACACTTCATACTCCTGATCTGCCAACCAGCTCATGGGGGCTGAGGGTTTCTGATAGAACAGTCTTACCCATGCAAACACTGAGTGATGTTGGCAGCGTGAGCCAGTTCTTTCTACGCTCAACACCATCATTCTGGTTCACGCTGCCCTCATTTCTACTTAAGTCAGCACAACAGCTCCCTAGCTCGCCCCCCTTGCCTCACCCTTGCTGCTCTCCAATCTGCGTTCCACGCTGTTCCACGCTATAGCTGAAGCAACCTTTCTAAAGCAATGGTCCCGCACTCTCCAATGTGTGCATATTTATCAATTACATGCATGTATTACTGCTGCCATATTAAGTGTGTGTGTATGTATGTATGTAGAGTCAGAACAATTTAAAGGGTGCATTTTTTTTTTTTTAAAGAGAGAGAGAGAGAGAGAATCTTAAGCAGACTTCACACCCAGCACGGAACCCAATGCAGGACTTGATCTCACGACCCTGAGAACATGACCTGAGCTGAAATCAGAGTCGGACGCTCAGCCGACTGAGCCACACAGGTGCCCCTAAAGGGTGCATTTTATGTGAGTAAAGGATCTAATATTTTCTTCTTATTATTCTGTTTCAGAGAGATTATTCAAAAGTACAAGTCTGATTCCTCCCGTGCTAAAAATCAACATTGACCAAAGATTAAAATCCAAGCTGAAATGTGGCTTAAGAGGCTCTTCAGGATGTGCCCCTGCTTATCTCTCAGTCCTAATTTCTTGCTATTTTTTTCCTTGAATTCGCCCTCCAAGCAAAGGAACAACTTGCAATTTCCTGCTCCTGCTCACCGTCTGCAGGCTTTATCCCCTGCCATTGCCTCTGCCCGGAATGTGATTCTCCTCTCTCCGCTTTCTTCCCGGGTTTCCTCTTTGTGCCAGTTAATACTTACTCGTCCCTCAGGTCTCCAGTAAAGCTCACCTTCCTATGGGAGGTCGCCCCACATCCTCTGAAAATGAGGTCAGGTGCTTCTGGATGATGTTTAGTGGCACGTACTGTGCTGCAAAGTCATTTTTGTCTTTCTATTTACTCGACTTAATTTCTCAGTAGACCATCAGCTCCTTGAGGGCCCAAGCGGGTGTGCGTGGACCATTCACTTTCCAGCGCTACCCAAGTGCCAAGTGTGTCAGCAACTATCTGTGGGAAGAACCCATGAATATCTGCTCTCAGCCCAAGGGTTTCTGTTTAGTGAAAAATAGGAATGTAAGCAGCCCATCAATCACGTGGGTCTCTTGGGGTGTAATATTTTTGAACCCACTTTCTCTTTTAAACTGCCCAGCAGGGTATCTGTCCCTTGTCTGGAAATAAAAATGTGGACATTACACACCCCACAACTTCCCACAGCTTCTCTGTTCACTCTTGCAATAGAAGAATCACTCACTAATGAATTGTGTGCAACCCAATATACCAAGCAAGATGTCAGTATTCACAGGAAGATGTTAGAGGACGAAAAAGTTTCCCCTTGACACTCTTAGGGTCCCTGGCTGGGTCTGAATACTAAACTGACAAAGGCAGACGAACAGGAGAAAAGCATACACATTTATGTGACACCATGGCCTTCATATGGAAATGGAGATGCAAAATATGATTAGACCTTAGTGTTGTTATGCCAAGTTTGATGAAGAGTGGATAGTTCTGGAGGGACATGATAGTTAAAGAGTATGAGGTCAGTATGCTAAATGGGGAAACTTAGCGGGGCCTGTATGTTCAGATTCTTCTTGGCATCCCCTGTGTCTTTGAAGATAAAGATGCTCCTCTCCTCCGGT
This sequence comes from Neomonachus schauinslandi, assembly GCF_002201575.2. Taxonomy (NCBI): domain Eukaryota; kingdom Metazoa; phylum Chordata; class Mammalia; order Carnivora; family Phocidae; genus Neomonachus; species Neomonachus schauinslandi. The sequence goes on along the minus strand of NC_058410.1, from coordinate 133,179,194 downwards.
ATGGGATGGGGGCACCTCTTACATGGAGGTTTTATGATTTACTTTAGGGGAGAAGGGTCAGGAGAGGTCAGTGACCTACCTGCTACTGTTGTTTCCTCAAATTCCTTCAACTGAAAATGTTGAATATTCTGAGGTGCCATATTTTGGGGTAATGTGTTCTGAAACCCATTGATACACATCTCCCTCTTCACCAACCATACTGCCTTTCTTCTGGGAGAGGGTGAGGTTGGCTTTTTCCTTTTTCTGGTCAATCTTCTCCCTCATCCAGTGCCTATAATTTCTAACCCTGTGGGGTAGAATGGGTGGGTAGAAGGGAAAAGAAAGAGAGATAGTGAAGTTCTTAATGGACTGATGTCAGAGTAGGCAGTGGGTTAGGCTCTAACAGGATCCCTGGAGGCTAGCAACGAAGAAGTCATGGCCAGCCATTGGGAAGAACAGAGGCCTGTCCTGGCAGCATTCTGCAAGAAGCTGGATCAAACCAGACAGACCCAAGATGGCAGACGCCAGGACAGGAAACCCCTGACCCAATAAGGAAGAAAAAGTGGGAAACCTTGCTTTCCACCCCAAGTAATGAATATCCCACCCCCTTGGTAACAGCTGCCAATAAAAGATAGAAACCCATCCCCCAGGGCATGCAGCTCTCTTGCTCTCTCTCTCTCTCCCGAGCTCACCGCTCTCATCTCTTTAGAGTATATGTCCTGCTTTAATAAACTTTCCCTCTTGGGTCTCTTTTCCACTGTGCTGCGTGTCTGTCTTTGAATTCATGCTTGTGACAAGACCAAGAACCTTCAGCAACTCTGTCTGGTCTGGCTGGGTTGAGGTCCCAGGGCCCGGGGCCTTCCCAGTTCACCCGGCAACACTGATACTCTGATATGATGGCATCACGACCTGTGGACCTTACAGAGATTCCAAGTTGACTTTTTCTTGTGGGCAATTCCATGTTCTCTCTTCTTGCCTCTTAAATGCTTGCAGGATGCTGTCTACAACAGCCCCAGGCTGATATTTCCAAACTGGGCTGCCTCTCAAGTCCCTAGGATGCAGACAGCTTTGACCTGCCACTGGGGAGCTGCAAGGATACAGCCCTTGTTCTGCTGACCACAGCTCACTAATGCTATCCCACGGATGAATCTGGCATAAATCCTCCATGAGTTCCCAGTTGCAGAGAATATGTGTCCAGCTCTCTAACTGGTTTGTGGAAGCTCCTCTCAGTAGGTAAGAAGAAGGGGTCAGACATCTAGTTAGAAGCTCAATTAGAGAGGGGTGGTCCCCAGGGGGAGGCCACCAAGTGAGGTTGCAGCTTTGGTTCTCTTAGATGCTCCATGGAGAATAAATACAACAAGTCTTGGACTTGCCCAATTCTGGGCGTGAAAAGATGAAACCCGAGTTGGGGCTCCAGGCACTCATCATACCATGGTGACAGAGGTATGTTTAGTACCTTTTCCTACCCTGGGTACAGGCACAATTCCATAAAAAGGAAGGATTTAGGGGTGCCTGGGTGGCTCAGTCGGTTGGGCATCTGCCTTCAGCTCAGATCATGATCCCAGGGTCCTGGGATTGAGTCCCGTGTCAGGCTCCCTGCTCAGCGGGGAGTCTGCTTCTCCCTCTCCCTCTCCCTCTCCCTCTGTGCTCTCTTGCTTTCTCTCTCTCTCTCAAATAAATAAGATCTTAAAAAAAAAAAAAAAAGGAAGAGTTTGTAACAGGAAAACCTAAGACCTAAGCCTGAATTCCCTTTCTTGATAGCTGAAAACATAGGATTCAAAAGTTAAGGAAGGTGAATGGAAGCCTTCTCTGCCAGATCTTTTCTAGAACTGGCCTTTCAAATTGCACATAATTCCTCTACTTTCCAGGTTAAGAATTGAGATAAGTAGGCTGTGAGTCTGGGTGATCGGCATCCCATTTATCAATGCTTCATCTCTTGCTTATTTAAAAGGTGAAATTTTCCATAGTGATCACACTGGCTTTTAAAAATTCAGTTAATGAATTTTAAAAATACACAGTCATCTTAAATTGACTGATCTATCCCCCTAATGCTGGCATTTATTATTCTATTTCTTAAAATGTGTTGCAAGACAGCAATTTTATGTGGAACCCCTCTAAGGCGACTATAGCAAGATAAGACTTCCTGCAGCCTTTTAGAGCTAAAAAAAAAAAAAAAATTAGGGGTATTGCTTAATCAGCAGTTTTAAAAGACTCAAATGAAGTCATAAAATGCATGCATGTCTCTAAGAGTATATATTCATGAGAATAACATGGTAAAGGCCTAACTAAAATCCTTACAGTCTATAAGTAGGAAAACGAAGGCTTTTTCTCCTTGAAAACAGCAGAGGGTTCTTTGTTTCTCGATTTCGTGGATTTATAATACAAAAAACACCCAATAATCCATTTAAATAACCATGCCAGGTCTGACACAACAATTCACACACACACACACACACACCCATAAAGAGGAAATCAGCCCAGCTGAAAACTCAGGACAACCATGCTGCCCTCACCTCAAATTATTAAGCTAACAAATTAAACAGGAAGAAGGCCCAAGATACAGCCAAAATGTGTCCTGTGCCTTCTAGAAACAAGTGTAAAATTCCTGGCTTTTAAAGTAATTCAAATTTTTACTCCTTAAGGAAATCTTGTGGCACTTGAAATGCAATTTCTTTGTTTTCTTTGAGGGGAAAGGGTGTGTGTGTGTGTGTGTGTGTGTGTGTGTGTGTGTTTAAAACTAAATGGTATTGAGGGCTTAAGTGTTTGAGTCCATGGGAAGAGAATAGACCATATGGTCTATTGTAGAATAAGTAATTACAGACTTATTAAAAATACATGTTAATTTTACTCACTGACACTCCATGATAATGGCTTCCTCAGGATCTAATCCATTCTGCCGATTAGACTTACCTATTTCTGGTGCAGGAAACTTGTTCTGAGCAAACGGCTTGAGCAAGATTCAAGTTGACCCAGTCCTATGCCAAAAGATTAAATCACTACTTTTCAGTGATGCAGACAATTTAAGATTATTTTCTCTGATGCCCTTTAAATTCTTATTTCAAACCAGAGGCAGATAAGTAGAAAAGAGGTTTCTGCTCCCCTCAACCCCTCAATCTGAAGGGAAAAATAATACAAAAAACAGTAATTTCATAGGCGGGGGTAAGACAGAAACTTCCTTGAGTTGCTTCCTCAAAGCATGTAGTACTCATTTAGGTTAACAACCCCAGAGTCAATCACTGAAACTTGAAAATGGGCTTACAAATTTTATCCCAATCCAGTTTGGGGAAACTAGCTTTGATATTTCTTCCAGTTTATCAGCGCTCCTTCTCAAGCTTGAATGTGTTTGTGAATCACCAGAGGTCTTGTAAAATGCATCTTCTGATTCGGTAGGTCTGGGGGCGCGGGGGGTAGGGGTCGGGAGACTGCATCTCTAAGGAGCTCCCTGGTGATCCTGAGGCTGCTGGTCCAGAACCAGTCTTTGAGTGGCAAAGTATGGCTAACTGACAGGATGCTCTGGTCTTGACACATACATACTCTAGCCAGCAAATGGACCAAATGGGTGTATTAGTAGATTATTAGTTCGTTGTAGATTACAACCCAGGCCTATAATATTAAACTTTATTTTCCTAGACTTTCTTTCTTTAAACATATGAAGGCTCTTAAGCGTTGGTCGATTGCACCAGAAGATCCAGACCATCCACAGGGTACCATTGTAGAATACCATTACAGAATATATTTCTCTCTGTCATAACCTGGGTGTGCTAGTCAGTAATTTGTGGTTAGTAAATAACCAAAGCTTTGTGGCCTCTGAGTACATCTAATTCAAATCAGAGCCATGTTTCTTTTTTAAATGGAAATAGATTTATTATTTTTGATGATTCCAAATAATATATGCTCCTTGTAAAAACTCAAATAATCTGATGTGTATTCTTCTAAAGGCAATTTAAATGTGTATCTCCATAAACTATGATACATCATGACATTCGAAAAGTTGAAACATCAAATATGAAATCCTGGAATGCCAAGAATAGTTTAATGCCAATAAGCTAATACTAGCAATAGATAACATGTATTGAGTGCTTACTTTGAGAAGCATCCTACTATGTGCTTGGGCTATACTATGCACTTCCCATATGATCATGGTCAAGGTTCGTGGAGTCAAGCAAGAGACACCAACTTACGAACCCCGAGCAGAAAAGGATGTGTGAAAACAGTGTCAGAATTCACTGAACTGAAGACTAGGAAAATGAACTCTGAAAATGGGTAGACACCAAGAAAGGCTGGCCAGTGGGGACCCGGTCTGGAGCTCACCATTGGAGCACGCTGGTTAGGACCTGCTTCTGACCTTACTACTGTCAGACGGTGGACCCCTGACACAGCCACCAGCCATGACTTTGCAGCTGTCCCCCGGACAGGGCAAACTGGAGGAGGCAACATTGGAAGATTCTGCTTCTCTCTGGGGCCAGAATCTTGCCTCCCCACCAGGACTCACAAAATGAAAACCAAGTCCACCACTTTTCACAACAAATTGGTGTGGCATCTTGGCATACCGAATACAGGCGTACCTCGGAGGTATTACAGGTTTGGTTCCATACCATAGCAACAAAGTGAATATTGCGATGATAGAAAGCAAATGAATTTTTTGATTTCCCAGTGCATGTAAGAGCTATGTCTAGTAAATGTGCAATAGCATTGTGTCTAAAGACACAATGTACATACCTGAATTAAAAATATTTATGTTGTTAAAAAAGGCTAACCATCCTCTGAGCTTTCAAGGAGTCATAATCGCTGACCACAGATCACCTTAACAAAGGTAATAACGAAAAAGCTGGAAATGTTGCAAGAATTACTGAAATGTGACGCAGAGACACGAAGTGAGCAAATGCTGCTGGCAAAATAATGCCAACAGACTTGCTTGGAGCCAGGTGGCCACAAAGCTCGCTGTCCACCAGGTACAGTAAGACACAGCATGCTTGTACTTGAAGATGAAGGAATTTGGGAATAGCAGGCGCAGGAAGACCTTGCTGAACTTTTCCCTGTGAGAGGTGGCCTCCTTAGACCCAGAGGAAAGGAGCATCCTTGTTCCCCGAGACAAGGGACACAGAGAGTCGTCTAAACACACATCTTCCCCAGTTCACCACACTTACCTCATACTCTGTCTTGATCCTTTCACGTCTGTCCACGACTCATCAAACTTAGCTAGAAATATGCAGTGGTCGCCACCTCCTTATGAAGATCCCCATGTCACGTAAGACTTCTGTTAAATAAATGTGTATGTTTTTCTATTGCTACTCTGTATTTTATTACAGGGGTCCCAGCCAAGGATTGAGAAAATTAGAGGAAAAAGTAATTCGTCCTCGCCCACTAGACTGGAGAGGCTGATATAATTGTTGGCATTTTCAAGAAGAGGAGTCTGGGTCCTAGAGGTGAAGGGACCTGTCCATGGCTCTGGGCCAGCCAGGGCACTCCGTCAAAATGCCTTACGGAAGTTAGAGAAATACTCAGTACTGTATATTTCCTGAAGCCTGGAAATGAAATTTTTTCCCCATTACTTTCCTAGTGGTCTAGATTTCACATCCTCTCCCAGCCCTATCCCCACTTTGGTACGAAAAAATGCTTAGCTCAGCAAAAAAAGATTAATACATCAGCAATTCTCTTATCTTGTGTATTGATTCTCAAGGGGCCAGAACAGAACCTCAAAGGCGAGTGTAAGTGGAAAATACATGTAGGCAATATTCCACCAGCTGTATTTACGAGCCATTTAGCGTGTCCCAGGGGGGCTACAGTTTAAAATCTATCAAAGCTTTGGGTTTTTCTCTTCTTCCCAAGGAGATGCCAACAACTGTTCGTTTTGCAAGTTTCTGTAAGATCTGAATGCTTCCCATGAATTGTACCTGGAATGAAAATTGTGATTAGCCTGCCTACAGATGAGAAATGCTTTGAAGTGGAAGGAGAGTAAACCTACAGTGTTTGGGTTTTTTGCTTAGTACCTATCGTTTTAATGTTCTGCATGTGCATAGTCTGGCCTCGGATAGCGCCAGTCCCCTCTGGCTTTACTTATAGTGAGTTTCATCATTACCTCCGGGCATGCTACATTTTAAGGACCAAAATATCAAATCCAATTTCTTATCTGGTTCTTTTCCTTTTTCTGACCCCTTCGCTATTTAGAATGGTCTCTGATCTCAAATAGGGCTCAAGAAATAAGCTTGCTGAATGATGCATGAACCAAGCCAGGCCACTTAAAGATGGATCCAGCCATTCTCACTGATGCACTGATTCATTCATCCAAAAAACAAAAAACAAAACATTGATGGAACACCACTCCATGCCAGATTTTGTTCCAAGATTCCAGATGCAGAGAAATATATTCTAAAAAAGCTCACAGTCCTGAGGAGATGACAGACAGGTAAACATGATCCCGGGACCATGTGGGAAGTAGAATAATAGAAACAGTGGACGTTCGGGAGCATTTCCTACTCCGGCCCTACATATGTTAATTCATGTTATCTCTAATGGTCCTCCTACTCTGATAAGTTTTATTAGCCCCTTTGTTTAAGGAAACAGACTGAGAGATGTTAAGGAACTTGCCTATGGTTACAGGGCTATTAATCTTAGGACTGGGATCCAAACCCGGGCTTTGCAGGCTCTTAAGACTCCTGTTGCTGTTGCTCTTAGGTGCACTAGGAGAGCAAAGACAGCTAATTCAGACCCGGGCGGGGGGGGGGGGGGCTGCAGGAAAGATATCCAGAGCAGATGAGCAGGGGGCAGATTCTGGAGGAGGAAGAGAAGCTCCCCTTTACCAATGCTCCTCTTAACCCCGTTAGAGCCTCAGAAAACGTGCGGGGACCCCTGAGTTGTGGGAAAAGGAAGGGGATGATCCCACCCATCTTTGGTTGCTATGGGAACTGTGATAACCCAGGAAAAGTATCAACGGGGCAGGGAGGGATCCAAGGGAACAAGCCAGTAAGATGCCAAGCGTGGGCTCCAGGACAGGTAGTCAGTAGTAAAGGTGAAGGGTCTCTTGGCCATAGTGGGTCCAAAAGAAGAGTCATTGTGGCCCAACAACATCTGAACCCACATAGCTTCAGCGTTGTCCCCTTGAAAAACCACATCACCTTCCCATTGCTTCTGCTAACTTACTTCTTACCTGGCTAACAAAATCTCCCAAAGAACTGGGTCCAAATTAAATAGAGTGAATCATTCTTTTGAAAGACAGAAGATTGTGAGTCCCATTTAGATGAATTTTTCAAAACATTTCGAAAGCTAGGATTTTTAAAACGGAATACTGATAATTATGCAACAGTGCTTCTTTCTCTCTCTCTTTTTACTTCACTATCAATTCAGAAATGAATGGGGGTACTAATAAGGAAAATCAGCTAACTGAATCTAAGATTACAATCTATACAAACACTGCTTTTCATATGTGCAGATCTCATAAAAGTACAGATTTCCACAACCCTTCATACTAACTTTCTACCCAATAAGATCACTGCGTTTTAATTAATATAAATTCCAAAATGCGAGGCCCAATTAGGGAAATTTTACTGCACAGTAGATCATGAGGCAGATTGTTGCAATGCTGTATTTGTATTGAGAAATGGTAGTGGTATCAAAAATGTTTGAAGCCGCTCAAAGCAGAGGGCGAGATTTAGTATACATATGCTATATTGTGTCAGAAGCCCTCAGTTGCCCCGGAATTATTTTGTTTTTTATCTACTGGTCACTGAGTGCGGACCCTGGGACCAGGTTTCTATAAATATGAGTGCGACCCCGGCATCGAGGCACACACGTGCCCCTGGGTGGGACCCGTCGCTCATACAGGGAAATACTGTGTGAGGGGCAAGTGCACCATGCACTCATCGTTCCCATTCTCCTGTGCTCCCTTTCTCCGGAGAGTGAGTCGAGGGCTTTGTGGTTAGATAAACCTGCCGCTGAAGGAAAGGGAACCATGGCTGAGAGTTGTCATAGCATCTGTCCAGCATCCAATTTACAGGAGAAACAGCCAAGATGGGAAAATCAGGCTTTTGTAACCAGGCTGAACTTCCTCTTGGCTTGTAGGGTCTCTGGATCCAAACGGAAAAAACAAAACAAAACATATATATATGTTTACTTTCAACTTTGCAAAACGTACATGTGCCTGTTTGATTTAACTGAATTTCTTGATGCACTTAGCTTGCTCGTTTTTCAGAAGGTGATGGGAACGGGGCATGGGTATAAGGAAGGGGCTCGCAGGACATAGCTCAGAGGTATTGAAGAGTGTGCTGGACAGTTATGGGTGGTGCGGGGGAGCCGGATGCAATTCACACTCTGATGCTGACCTTACTCCCATTTCAGAGGCCCGCCTTTAGACGGCTCACCATGTCTGCCCCCAGTACCTGACCAGGCCCGGTGCTCCTCAGGGACCGCGCACTGTCCGTCCACGAGAGTTGAGTTGCAGACTTCAGCTCCTTTCTGATCTGGAATGGTGCTCGCACCTGACACCGCTTCCCCCCCTGACGAGGGGAGGCACACAGTCCCGGGACTGTCCGCTTGTCCCCTCCTCCAGGGAGCTGTTCCCTCAGCTGCTCTTCCCCCCTACACCGATTTGACATCTCTTTTTATGCCTATTTTCTAATTAAGCCTAAGTCATGACAGATGGCGTTGTGGGGCTGATTAATGCACACTTTGGGAGCACCCTACAGCACCTGGGGTGCACATTCATAAGGGAGGGCTCCAGCTCCGGCTGAAGTGGCTCTCTGGGATCCCAACTAAATTGGAATAAAAGGAATACATGTGGTGGGGGTGTGGAGGGGGGAGGAAGGGGAGAAGAGAGAGAGGGGGGAGAGAGAGTACTCCAATACCCCATACACTGGAACCTGTTTTTTAAAGTGTCTTATTTTAATTATCTTAATTTTTTAAACCAGTCTCAATCTAAAACGAATGTCCAGGAAAGCTAGTGGATGGGCAAAGAGAATTTTCACACCCCCACTCCACTCCTGACAAGGCTGTTCTTACTAGTAAATGTGATGGTGCATGAGGAATGTAAAATCTTTACAAATGTTAGGCCCTTTATTGCATCCTTAAGATGATCTTCAAATAGAACATTCTCTTGAGTTCTCTGGTCAGCCCCTTGAAGTTCAAAGTCGTCTCTTTCTATTTGTGAATACTTCTTTTTCCTCCTTAGCACTAGCCCCTCTTCCTTCAGCTTCCCCATGTGGAATGGAGCTATATTATCTTAGTCCATATGATTTTGTTTTCTCCGTCCCCCTCTTCCTCCTCCTTCTCCTTTGTCTCCATCTTTGCATTATTATTATTGCTATTCTTAATTATTATTGACTATTATTAACCAGACCTCACAGATCGATTGTAGTTTGAGCAGAGACCCAGAAGAGATGGAGAAGCCGGGAGGCAGCGGTCCGAGCAGCACGTTATCAGACTGGCGGCCAAGTTGAGAGAAGTAAATACATTTCGGAGAAGACTGCTTGAACTTTCTTTTGGGACAATTTAGTAACAATAAGGATGATGCATTACCTCTGCCCTGGCTTCCAGCCAGACCAGCTCTGGGAAGTGTGGTCAGTCTCTTTCACTGAACTTGGCATTCGGAAATCGGGCTAAACCATATGAAGAGCTTCCCTCTGGCCACAAAACTATCTGCAAAAGAAAAGAGAGAGTGAGATCTCTATTGTTGGAGATCATCAAATAAATAATGCAGCCTTTTTCTGATCATTAAGCAAGCAGTTCAACATCCCAAGACCCTCCTGGCCAGCTGCAGACACCCCTTACGTGTGCTGACCCTTCTCCAACCCTAGGGCAACAGTGTGCAGTGTGTTCCCTATGGCCAGTCTCCCCTATGCAAGGGCGGGAGGGTCAGCCCTGCAGCGCCCAATAAGCCATGCGTATTTGGGTTGCACCCACCAGGGAGGGGGTACCTTTTTTCTAAGTCACACAAAGGCAACTTGGAGTGAACTGGAATGAGTCCACTTGTCCTCCATGTTTTGTGGAGAAAGTGATCTTACAGAAACCACTTTGTCCTTGTTCGTTTCTGGGCATGTTTTAAACCATCCGGATATTGTCCATTTTTTCTCTCCTCCAGGCAGCGTATGTTGTGGAAAAAGTGTAACCATTTGGTTTTAGACTGAACTGGGCTTGAATCCTGAAGCTGCCACTTTCTATTCAAATGGCCTTGCAGAAATGACATACCTTCCCTGAGCTTCGTTTTCCCCATCCGCAAAATGGGCGCATGATAACTGTTCTTGAAGGATTTTTTAAGGACTAGAAATAGTAGAATTCGGGACCCCTGGGTGGCTCAGTCAGTTAAGCATCTGCCTTCAGGTCAGGTCATGATCCCAGGGTCCTGAGATCGAGTCCTGCATTGGGGTCTCTGCTCAGTGGGGAGCCTGCTTCTCCCTCTCCCTCTGCTTGCCGCTCCCCCTGCTTGTGCTCTCTCTCCCTCTGGCAAATAAATAAAATCTTAAAAATAAAAAAAAGAAATAGTAGAATTCATGTATTTATCACAAAATAAATACAGCCACCGATAGTCAGCAAATCAACCAGGAAGAGAAAAATACTTTTCTTGAAGTTTCTAAGAAAAAAAGGAAATTTGTGCCCAGCCCCATTATAAACAAACTGCAGCAACTTGCATGGGTTTTTAAAAACTGTTGCATTTCTGGGTGCCTGGGTGGCTCAGTCGGTTGAGCGACTGCCTTCGGCTCAGGTCATGATCCCAGGGTCCTGGAATCAAGTCCCACATCGGGCTCCCTGCTTCGCGGGAAGCCTGCTTCTCCCTCTCCCACTCCCCCTGCTTGTGTTCTCTCTCTCGCTGTGTCTCTCTCTGTCAAATAAATAAATAAAATCTTAAAAAAAAAACTGTTGCATTTCACATTAAAGTAATCTGCATATATAAAAATTCATATTTACCAAATAAAAATATGTTGCATCCTCTTTTTATAATAATGCACGCATCCTCGTCTACTACGTTGAAAGAAGAATTCAGTTTCCAGTTTCTCGATTTGCTTGTTGCTTTCCAAGGGAAATGTATAGCTCATAATTAAGTATACCTCTGGATCTTAGAGGCGTGCATGTCTCTTACAGAAGTGAATATGACTAACCAAGGCCAAGGTCAAGTGTCTGCAAATGACAAATGAATCAGAGGTATAGAAACAAACAACAGTTGCCTAAGTAGCATATCACCAGGAGAACGTAGGGCCTAGGAAGAGAAATGCAAGTCAACACCTCAAACTTTCAAAATGGGCGTCGGGATTCATCTGTCTAGACAGTGGATTGCAGTGGAGACTCAGGTCAGTTGGTTAAGTGTCAGAGCTAAGATGGCGGCGTGGTGATCACGTGGCCCAACCCCCAGGTAAGAAAGCCACGCGGCCTCTTCGTGCAGCAAGCTGGTGCCTCAGCCACGTTCTCCGACTCCCTGATCATTGGAGGAATCGCCGTTTAATCTGCAATGATGGAAGGTATTTTCCCAAGAGACCCACATGATCCTGATGCTATAGGAAAGGAATTTTAGGTCTTCAATCCTCTTGGTCTGCACTAGTTCGGATTATACCCTCTGGCCTGAACAGGAGAGGCAATGTGGCATAACAGGGGAAGATATGACCTGGGAGATGAGCTTTCTCTTCTGTTTTCTGTAGGGCTCACGGTGTCTCCATGTACGGTGCCAGGCACACGACAGGAATTCAGTGTCTGTACTCAAGGAGCACACTTGGGGTGTGCAAGTTCAAATCTTACTAATTTAAGAAAAGCAATAATAGATGAACATGATGTTTTTTCTGATTAGCGAGGAAAGAGAGCAAAAAGGGGACAATATACATCACTGGACAGATCAGGGGCTCAGGAAGCGGGAAGAACCGTTTCCAATTCTGGACTTACCGTCACCTGTCGGACGACCCAGGACAATGACTCTTTCTGAACTTGGCTTTTCTCACTTGAGAAATGGGATAATAATGTCTATTTCACAAGGTCTTATGAAGGGTTCATAATAATATTTATTGATTGCTTGGCATTGTACCTGGCAGGGATTCACCAGGTACCTGGCAGGGACTAGGAGCTCAATGAATAATCACAGATACAAGAAGAGAGGCGATTGTGACTACAGGTGTCCTGTTGGCTTTAAAAGAACAGTGTCGGGGCGCCTGGGATGGCTCAGATGGTTAAGTGTCTGCCTTCAGCTCAGGTCATGATCCCGGGGTCCTGGGATCGAGCCCCACATGGGGCTCCTGGCTCAGCAGGGAGTCTGCTTCTTCCTCTCCCTCTGCCTCTCCCCCTGCTCATGCTCTCTCTCTCTCTCTCTCTGTATCTCTGTCTCAAATGAATAAATAAAATCTTTAAAAAAAATAAAAAATTAAAAAAATAAGAAAACGGTGTGCATAGAAGGCCTTAGCTGGTGGGCACTGGTCTCCACGAGGGGCCCAGGCCAGGAAGGCTTGGGGGAACGGCTGCTACGTGGGGCCCTGCTCAGAGGGCAGGCCCACTGGGACAGAGAGGGAGTTAGTTCTTTGTATTCTTCTGGAAAGAACACCAATACTCAAGTGACTACTATTTATTAGGCATCTGCCGGGTGCAGGCACTGAGCTAAGGGTATATATATTCTTATTTAATTCTCACAGCAGCCGATGCGTTGCCCTCCCCACTCCCAGGAAATTTCATCTTTAGGATATTAGGTAACACAAGTCTGACGTCACAGTTAATAACTGATGAAGCTGGAATTCACACCCATGGCTGACCAGCTCCCAGTTCTCCCACAGTCGCCCCACAGCAGTGGGCCTCCTCTGCTTTCTAGGACTTGATTTTCCTCCCAGGCAACACAGGACAGCTATAGAATAGTGGCTTGAATGATGGTCCCCAAAACATGCCCTCTGGAGCCTGCGAGTCTGACTTGATTGGAGGACAGGCTCTTTGAAGATGCAATGAAGCTAAGGATCTTGAGATGAGATCATTCCGGATTCCTTGGTGAGTCCTAAATCCAGTGACAAATGTCCTTGTCAAAGAGAGGCAGAGGGTGATGGGAGACTGGCAGGAGAGGTGAAGCCACGCATGCACGAGGGGGCATAAAGACGAGGCAGACGCTGGACTGGGGGAGCCACAAGCCAGGGACCACCCGGAGCCACCAGAAGCTGGAGGAGACAGGGGAAGATCCCCTCCTCGAGCCTCCAGAGGGCGTGTGGCCCTGCTGACTCTGATTTTAGACCTCTGGCTTCCAGCACTGTGAGAGCATACCTTTTTGTTGCTTTAAGCCACCGAGTTTGTGGTCATTTGTTACCGTGGCCACAGGGAATTCATACACACGAGAAACCTCCAAGCCTGCCACTGCCCGTGTTGGGCATTCTTAGCCACAGCCCAGGAACGGAGAGCCCCCCAGCATCAGCATCTAGCCTCAGGCTGATCTCTGAGCCCCCTGTTTTGTCATGGGCTTTGCTGCCTGCAGAGAGAGCTCCCTGCAGCTGGTGAGGGAGAGGGGAGGACGGCCCATCTGCAGCGCTGGCCCAGGGCTGCACCCGGTGTCCAGCATGGGACGCACCGGGTGGCCAGCCTGGGACACACCTGGGTTGTCCACAGTCGCAGAGACTCCTCTGAGTGAACCAGAGGAAGGAAGCCAAAGGAGATCTGGGGAGACAGACAGCATGGGACAGTTAGCCAGACCCTTCTGGATCCTTCTCTGGGATCGCAGAGCCCTTCCCCTCCCGGGGCTTGCACTCTGGAGAGGCCCCCTGCCTCTGCTGCTGGGTGGGGGGTTCCCAACAGCAGTGAGGCTTTTCTATAGAAATACATCTCAGGAACCCAGGGGCTGCCTGGGTGGCTGGTACCATCCTTGCTAGAAGGATCCACAGCTCTTTGGCAGAGAAGCGCTGAGAACCCCTGCAGGAATGAGGCCCCTCCCGCCAGGGCTTTGTTATTTCTCCAAATGCACAAGGGAGCCCTGTTCCCAGACTTGGGGCTCAATGCTCCCAATGCTGGCTGCCGTGGAACTCGGCCCAGTCCCTCAGCAACCACAGCACGTGGGGCCCCAAGTTTCTCCATAAATTGTCTGCTTTATAAGACTGTTGGTCCTAAGCTTTTCTGCGCAATGATAGCAGAAGCACCCCCTCCCAGATCTGCCCTCGTCTTTCCTTTTTAGAGCTCTCCCCTCAGCTTCGTGAGCTCCTCTTTCCGGCCGACAATAGCCCTGGCAAGAACGAGGGGGCAGCAGAGAAGAGCTACAGTTTAATAAAGTGGGGCCGAGGCCTCCCGCTACCTACGCTTGGGGCTCTAATAAAACCCTTTCGTTGCCCCACGGCTGGTTTCCACTCCAGCATCTGTGGACGGCTTGCCCAACTGAAAGGATGCTTTATTTGCCCTTAGGACACGGTTGAAAGCAGTCCCAGATTTCAGCCACCCTTGTGGGGTGAGGGAAGGAAGTCAGGTGTCGGACTGCATCCCGAGAAGCCAGCCCCCAGCCCAATCCGGGGACAGGACTTCTGTTCTAGAAGTTTTCAGGGTGGCTTCTGGCCAAGTTCACCTCCAGCCAGAAGTCCAGGTGGGCATCATCACTACCGTCAATCATACCCAACGTGTTTCTCTGACTTTCCTGTCGTGTGAAAAAGAGTCCTTCTACTCTCCCATCTGAAATCATGTCATAGGCTGGAAAAGAGCCCCCATAGAGGCATCCCTTTCTCCAGATCCCACCATTTCATAGCCCTTTACAGAACATGAGCCAAGAGCTTTCATCACCCTTATGTACTTTACTCAGTGAGTTGCTTGTGTTATTACTCTGTGTGTTTTTATAAAGTGTTACTTTTTTAAATTACAAAGTCATTCATGACATTGGTTAAAAATTCAAGCATTCATGACATGTTATAAGTTAGAGACTGAAAGACCCCAATAATCCTACCCTCTGGGGATATATATAACATATGCATGTGGGTTTTCTTTTCTTTTTTTTTTCATTTTTCCATCTTAGTCCTGGGGAAAACAAAAGGATGGCTGCCTGGATGGGAAATGGAAAGGAAATTCACAACAGAATCGGGTAATTCTCCTCAGCACACAGGGCTGAGTCTCTGTTCGGCCCTAGGGGGAACATTTTTAACATCTGTAATGACTTTCTCCACCCAGATAACACCTGTATTCAGCTGGCAGGGCTCCCACGAGTCCTAGCTGTTGTGAATGAAGGACAAAGGCGACCGTGTTATATTAGGGTGTGTGCCCAAGGGGGGATGCTAGGGACTGAATTATGTCCCTCCACCGAAATCCTTATGTTGAAGTCCTAGCTGCAATGGGACTTGTTTGGAGATAGCACCTTTACAGAAGGAATTGAGGTTAAATGAGGTCATATGGGTAGGGTCCTGATCCTATAGGATTCATGGCCTTATAGGAAGAGACACCAGAGAGCTTGCTTATTCTCAGTCACATGAGCACAGAACAAGAAGGAGGCCATCTGCGAGCCAAGAAGCAGTCTCTCATCAGAATCTGACCATTCAGGCACCCTGTTCTCAGATGCCAGCCTCCAGAATGTAGGAAAATAAATATCTATCATTTAGGCCACCCAGTCCATGGTATTCTGTGTTGGCGGCCCGAGCTGACTGAGACAGAGGGGAGGGAAAGCATTGCACCCAGCCCACCCAGTCTCCCATCCCTGTCCCTGCCCATTACTGATGCATTCACATTTCTCTCTCTGCTGCGCCCCCACCCCTGGGGACTCTGAAAACGGGACTGGGGGCAGGAATGTCTTCTCTCAGACATGTGTATCTGCACTCAATCTCCTTCCTCCCAGTGAGGCCTCTTAGCTTCTCCTTTCTCTGCTGCAGCCCAGATGATCCCCATGTACCGCTAAATTTGACTGCAATGGAAGAGAGCCTTGGGTCGTATTCTGGCCACCTTTGAATTAGATCGACTGTGTGTCTCGGGCTCTCAGCCAGCTTAGCTCAGATGTAAACTCACTCACCAAAGCTGAGGCCTCTGATGGCCTTGGTTTAAGATTTAAAAGTTCTGGGGCGCCTGGGTGGCTCAGTTGGTTAAGCGACTGCCTTCGGCTCAGGTCATGATTCTGGAGTCCTGGGATCGAGTCCCACATCAGGCTCCCTGCTTGGCGGGGAGTCTGCTTCTCCCTCTGACCCTCCCCCCCTCATGCTCTCTCTCTCATTCTCTCAAATAAATAAATAAAATCTTTAAAAAAAAAAAAGATTTAAAAGTTCTCCTACTCTTGCAGGTTCCGAGCCTGCTCCAAGCCTCAATGATTGAATTATTAATGATGTAGCCTCTTGCCCTCCTTCTTGTGGACTCCAGGTCTGCCTCCACAACTTCAGGTCACACAGACCCTTACAACGAGGCTCACATGTAATTCACAAACTGAAACGAGCTAAAACTCAGGAGGCAAGAGGAGTTGACAGGAAGATTTCTAGTTTTTACTGTCCATCTTGAGCAAGCATGTCATCAATGCCCCCTAGGTATGTTCCAAGATGCACAGTGTCTTTTTGAAGTGGCCATGAGCAGGAAGAAGGTCAAGCTCAAGAAGCTGAGTGACAAGAGAGGACTGCCCCCTAAATTGGTGCTTCCCAGGCTTTTCTCCTGTGACCTACAATAAAAGACACATCACCACCCAGCTGTATGTGCATACGCATGTGCGTGCCCGTGCACACGCAAACGCACACACACACACACACACACACACACATTGGAAACAACTGTTTCACTGTCTGGATGCACTCTAATATTATCTAGTCTAATCTACTCTATTCCATGAAAACTTTTGGTGGGAAAGTAAATTGACATGATGGTTAATTTCATGTGACAACTCGACTGGGCTAAGAAATGCCCAGAGAACTGGGGAGACATTATTTCTGGCTCGGTCTGTAAGAGCGTCTCTGGCACCAATTAGTATTTGAACGGGTAAACTGAGTAAAGAAGGCGGCCCCTCACAAACATGGGTGGGCATCCCCCAAAGGCCTAAATAGGATGAAAAAGCAGATGAAGGATAAATTCTCTCTCTCTCTCTGCTTGAGCAGGCACATCCATCTCCTGCTCTTGGACATTGGTGCATATGGTTCTGGGCCTTTTTGTGCTCAGACTGGGACTTACACCATTGGCTCCCTGATTCACGTGTCTTCGGACTGAGACTGAATTGTATAACCACTTTCCTGGCTTTCTAGCTTGCAGACAGTGGATTGTGAGGCTTCTCAGCCATATCTACACGAGCCAATTTCTTTTTTTTTTTAAGACTTTATTTATTTATTTGACAGAGAGAGACACAGCGAGAGAGGGAACACAAGCAGGGGGAGTGGGAGAGGGAGAAGCAGACTCCCCGTGGAGCCGGGAGCCCGATGCGGGGCTCGATCCCAGGACCCTGGGATCGTGACCTGAGCCGAAGGCAGATGCTTAACCAGCTGAGCCACCCAGGGGCTGCCACACGAGCCAATTTCTATAATAAGTCTCTCTCTAAATATATGTATATATATATGTATATGTATACCCTATTGGTTCTGTTTCTCTGGAAAAAACTAATACAATTGGTTTGATTCATAGACAGTGGCATTTGTTAGTATTTGCAAGGATATAGAAAAGAATCCATATCTGCATGGACTAATGGGTCCTCTAACGTCTGTGGTCATTGAGGACAATCATATTTCCTTCACAAGGTTGTGATAAGACTTTTGAGAGACAAATTACTTCAACCACGGAGGACAGTTCCCTGCAAACAGTGAACGCCTAATGAAATAGTTATTATTGGGGCGCCTGGGTGGCTCAGTTGGTTAAGCGACTGCCTTCGGCTCAGGTCATGATCCTGGAGTCCCGGGATCGAGTCCCACATCGGGCTCCCTGCTCGGCGGGGAGTCTGCTTCTCCCTCTGACCCTCCCCCCTCTCATGTGTTCTCTCTCATTCTCTCTCTCTCAAATAAATAAATAAAATCTTAAAAAAAAAAAAAGAAATAGTTATTATTAGTAACAGACCAATATCTAATCAGTAATTCAGGCTTTTGTGGTGTGCCTAATCCCGGGGCCCTGAGCCCTGCCACGCCTGCTTCTTCTGGAAGCTGGTCGGTCCTGTGCAGTGAGTTTGCAGTAAGGTTTGTCTTAGGTAGCTATGATGTGTGCACTGGGATGCTTACTAATAACGACATTTATTTCAGCTGGTAAATATGCTCATCCAAGACAGACTCAGAAGCAATGTGGGTCTTTCTTCTGCTCCCCTTTGGGTCACTTGCGAGGGACATGATCTTGCCAGGACCTGGCAGCAGGAGCCTGAATCCCCCTCTGTCTCAGACGCTGATGTGCTATGTGAGCTCATACAAAGCATTTCCTTTTTCTGCGTCTGTTTTTGCAATAATGGGAATGATAACACCTGCCCACCCTATCTCCCAGACAGGTTGAGAGGCATGAGTCCATTTAAAGATACAGACAGAGACTTTGAACCCTCGCAGATAGGCATCTCATCAATACAAAGGTTTTGCCAGCTACTAAGACTGTCTTTCTTTCTCAGGTGTTCCACTGTAAAGATTTCTGGTTGGTACTTCATCTTTTTTCCCGTCCTTTTTAAAGGATAAAATTCATTTCTAACTACCTTTTGAAAGCCAGTGTATCTTTTGGCCATTTGATTAATAGGAGTGGGGCCGACCAGCTTCCCAATCAAAGTGCTTTTGAATAATTCAATGCCCAATACTAAAAGAGGAGAGTGGCGGCCTGACGTGGTTTACTCTCCACATCGTGGAGAAAATTCGAGCTGCCCTTCCAGCCAGATGGCTCCTTCGCCTCCACTCTCTCCCTCTCCCTCATGCAGACCCCTACCAGCCCCATGATGGCTCTGCAGTTTGTGCGTAAACAGAAGAAAACAGTCAAGGCAACCCCAGGCCCCGGGCCCTGCCCGGGGCTCAGCTCGCAGACCCCAAGGAAGAGACATCTTTTCTAATTGGTCTGCGCAGAGGGGGTGCCTTGTTCGGATCTGCACAAAGTTGCTACATAGGCTAACAGGGATCTGCTATTGAGTGAAAAACACTGGAAAAACACAAAGCCAACCCGCATCCCTGCACAGACTCCCAGGACCTCCCTGCAGACACCTGGATGGAAGTGACCACAGGCACCTCCCCGTTCTCAGGGAAAGAGGGCTGAGCTGTGGTCCTGGGTCCTTCAGCAGCACTGTGCCTACAGCTCTGAGGCCGTGGCCTCAGGCCAGGGGGCCCACCTGGGGGCGGCCCGGCGCAGCCTCCCGCGGGACTTGGAAGCTTCGATTTACTTCAGTGTTCTCATTTCAAAGCCTGCTGTGTAGCTTCCATGAGAGATGTGTCCATTGCTTCCTTCTCTGGCCACTCCCTGTCCGCCTTTACCCCTTCCCAGTCCTGTCCCTTTACCACTTTCTGACCTCCCCCACCCCACCACATCTTCCTCCTCTCTCCTTCCCTCACACATCTGTGATGATCTCCTTGCCTCAGTATTCCTATTTGCTTTACCTTTTAAGCTCTCTGGCTTTCTGGTTTACCACCTTCCTCCAGTTTGAAGGGCATGATGAATGAAAGTATAGATGTGTGGCTTTTTCTTCTTTCTTCTACTCCAAGTGCTTCAAAGGCAAAGTCCTACCGTATTTGGTATGTTCTCCCAAAATGAGGCCAGGGGTCCCCAGAATCATACATATGATGATGTTGGTAATGGTGCCACTGGGCAGTCCCTGGCTGTGGGACTCCAGATCTGGCTGGGCCATTCTGGGACCTGGTGGCAAAATTCAGATAACACTAACCGGACTTGGAAACAGGAGGGTGAGTGCTGGTATTAGGCACGGTTGACATCTTAGTCTTCAATAGAATATGTTCTGAGGAATATCTGAAGGTCTACTCTTCTCATCGAGTCCTTCCATGTTAAAAAAAAATTGTCTTATTTTACAATTGATTTATCACACGTTTTGGTGACTTCATTCATCAGATTGTAGAGACTGAGAGGGACATTTCAGTCCAACTAACAACGACCTGTTTTACCAGAATGTCAACTTCTAAGGGCAAAAACTGTTCTCTTTTTCACAGCTGTCTTCCCCACCACTGCCTGGCAGAATACCCAGCACACAACAGCTTCTCCACAAATGCCTGTAGGATAAGTGAATGAATGGATGAAAGAATGAGTGAGTGAGTGAATGAGTGAATGAATGAATGAGTGGAATGAGTGAGTGAATGAATGAATGGACGGATGAATGAGTGGATGAATGATAGGGTGAGTGAATGGATGAGTGAATGAATGAATGGATGGGTGAATGAGTGAGTGAATGAATGAGTGAGTGACACGAGCTAAATATGGTGCCACACACCATTGCTCACCACCACAAGGAGGCTGGTGCTAGTGCTGGAAGCCACACAAGGGCACACCTCCAATCTGTTAGAACTGCTACGATCGTGTATATGTAAAGTCTTACGGGAACATGAACAAGGAACGGTAACTTCAGCGGGGGGGGAAGAGAGAGAGAGGGAGGCCTGGATAGGCATCTTTGCAAGTCACACATAAAAATTTTAACCGAAAGAAAAGCATTTTTAATTTGGGGGATAAATTATTTATAACACAATTCTCAAAATACAGTTAAAAACTGGAGAACCAAGCATATGGCAAGCCATAGGGACGGGCAGAGGGAGAGCTGCTCCTTATGGCTGTGGTCCTGGCCGGCAGTCGCCAGGCCCTTGCAACGGGGCGGTCTGCTCTCCTGGACCAGCTCTCCCAGAGCGGAAATACACTGCACATCGCCTCTTCTCCTTCCTTTCTCCTCAATCGAAACTGTGAAAAGACTTCAGGAATCAGCTTTGTTAGCCAAATGGGCGTGCTTGCATTTTTTTTTTTTTTTTGATTCTTATTCGAGCCTATGGTAATCCAAAGCATGGTAATCACTTCAGGATGCTTAATAAAAATGACAATCCCGGGGCGCCTGGGTGGCTTAGTCAGTTAAGCATCTGACTCTTGATTTCGGCTCAGGTCATGATCTCAAGGTCGTGAGATCGAACCCTGTGTCGGGTTCTGCCCTCAACGGGGAGTCTGCTAGACATTCTCTCCCTCGCCCTCTCTCTGCCCTCCCCCTCACACACTCGCTCTCTCAAAATAAATAAATAAAACCTTAAAAAAAAATGACAATCACTGGGCTTCACCCTAGACCTACTGAATCAGAATCCCTGGAGATAGGGAGGGCCCCGGGAATCTGCATTTTATGGATTAAAGCACCTAAAATATTTTTTTTTCATTAATTGACTTGAGAGCATATCCTTCTAGTCCTTTTTCTGTGTATTCATAGTCAAAGACACATTTATAAAAGGATGCGGCATTCTTTTCTAGTTCTTAAACATAAATTAAGTGGTATTGCTCTAGGCATGTCATTCAGCTCCTTCTTTTTGGACTCGGTAAGAGCATTCGCCAAAAGTTTTGTGTCAGGGTGATGAAGCCCATCACATTCTTTTAAACTGTGGTTAAGTATACATAACATGAATATGCTATATTTTATTTAGCTGCCGGTGAATGTTTCTTTTTTCTTTTTTTTTAAAGATTTTATTTATTTATTCATGAGAGACAGAGAGAGAGAGAGAGAGAGGCAGAGGGAGAAGCAGGCTCCCAAGGAGCAGGGAGCCCGATGCGGGACTCGATCCCAGGACCCTGGGATCATGACCTGAGCCGAAGGCAGACGCTTAACCATCTGAGCCACCCAGGCGCCCAACTGCCGGTGAACGTTTCAATCGTTTATAATTTTTTTCTGCTCTGCGATTGTGAATTTGTGAAGAGTGGGTCCCCATGCATCTCTGTGACTGTTTTTTTCAGGCTTTGGATCCGTTTACTAGTGCTGGCAGAGCAAAGAACCACACACAATAGAAGCTTCATGTCTCACAGTTGCTGAGGCAGGAAGTCCCGGATGAAGGCACCAGAGAAGGACCTTGTCTAGGGCTCTCTGGTAGCCTCTGGTAGCTCCTTGGCTTGTGGGAATATAACTCCAGCCTTCACCCATGCGGGGGTCTCTGTGTCTACTTTCCCTTTTATATGCCCGCTTTACTCCATATGACCTCATCTTCACAAATTACAACTGGAATGACCCTATTTCCAAACAGGTTACATTCTGAGGGGCTGGGGGACTAGGACTTCAACATACGAATTTTGAGGGGTCACCACTCACCTCACAATGGGCCTTCATCTCTAAACTTCCGTGGCCAGGCACCCCTATCAGTAAAACACATTTTTGAGCAGGTACCAAAACTAGATGTGCATTTAAATCTTTGTAAATTGCATGGATGTGCTTTTATACCAGTGTGTACATTATCCAACTTCCTTAGGTCAGCTCCCCAGGAAACAGACGCTGAGGCCCTGAGATTTGCATGCAGGAATTTTAGCAGGGAAAGTAGGGCAGGCAGACAGAAGGTCAACTGCAATGCACTTGCTAAAGAGTGCTGGTCCCTCAGGAGTTCAGGGGCTGGGATGGCCCTTTAGAGCCATCTAGAATTGAGGCAAGGGACGAGGCCAACCTCCATACTGGCCAGTCATTAGGTACAGGTTGCCCAGGACGGGCGAGGTAGCTCCCCGGGCAGAGGGCAATTCCGCAGATGCTCAGCTATGAGCCTTTGACAGCCAACCTTCCTACCAGCTGGGGACAGCCAGTGCTTTTGTCCTAAAAGGGCATTTAGTTGGTGCTCTATAGCTCTCTCCACAAAACAGACTCTCAACAAGAAATTGAAGAGGATGACATAAAGTTAAACATAAATAGAAGTTATCATACTTTCCCAATACTCAATGAGTCATGCATGTCCCCTGAGATACACAGAATCCACTTTCTAGATCACCGTTGGGTCACAGAAAATATGCATCTTAAATTTTAATGAAAACTGACAACCGTCTTCCTAAGTGGCTGTCCCACATCACTGTCCCATCGGGAGTGTGCACAACGGTCCCCATGTCATTTCCTCCTGTCCTCAGCAACACTTGATATCATCAGACTTCTTAAAAGTTTTACCATCTAGACATCTCTTCAATTTAATATGTGTTTCCTGATTCCTAGAAACGTTGGAGGTTCTTTCTCTTTCATGGATTATGTATTTATAAATTTTGCCCCTCATTCTTTTGAGTTCTCTTTTTCTTACTACTTCATGGGCATTACTTATATCCTTGAATATGAACTTTATTTCCTTCTTAGGCAGAGTAAAACCTGGTAGCCATACCCTTATTCTTTCCCTCTCTAGTTATCCTCCTGTCTTCATGGGAGGGGTATGTGCATGAGACTAACCAGAAGCTCTGGGATCATCTGCTTGGAGCTGAACGACTTGGGTCCAGTCCTAATGCTGTTCACACACCAGTTATGTGCATGTAGGGCGTTGATTTCATCTCTCTGATCCTCAGTTTTCCCGTGAGAAAAATGGGAATAATCTCAATTCCCAGGGTTGTTTTGAGGATTTAATGACATTAGGCATGTGAGAGTCTTTATCACGATGGCTTATTTTTTGGTCTTTATTATAAAGATATCAAAGTCTCTATACATTCCCTTCTTTCTGCCTAGGGTCCATCCATTCGTTCATTTGTTACCCACTAAATAATAACTTATTAATGCTAACAACCCACTGTGCTAAACATTGGTGGACAATATGGGCCCCATCCTGGAAGTGAGCAATGGGGAAAAGAGAGATTTTTTAAAGAAAGAGCTTACTTGCTAAGGATAATGGAGAAACTCTACATTCCTTCTTCTTGTGTTTCACTCTTGGAATCAAAGGGAAGTACTTGAATCCTTCCGAGATTCAAGCTAGGGGAAGAGTACTGTATTTACAGATACCCTCTACCCCCTGTGGTGAATCAGAACTTGACGTTCCCTGACCCGTGCCTTAGCCCTGCTAGAAAAGGCATGGAGGGGAGCCCGCCTCCAGTTTCCCTGTAGCAAACAGTGAATGCAGCCTGGCCATCTCCCTGGCTCTCTCTGTCTTTGTTTTTCTGCCACTGTTTTTCTGTGGCCAGGAAGCTGGGTTGCGTCAGGGGATCTGCATGTGCTCTGCGGGTCCGGCCGCATCTTTCTCTCTCTGGGATGAAGAAGGGACAGACTCAGCCTCGAAAGGAAACCATGTTTTCCAATCATGTTCTTCTCAGCCTTACCTGTTTGGTGAGCAGGGTTTGGTCCATCTTTGAAGATAAGATGACTTTCCCAGTCCTCTACTGGTCTTCAGTTCAAGCTCCACTGGTTATAAAGCCATGGTCTGTTCAAGAAATGGTGAACAATTCCATGAAATTGAAGTTTCAGTAAGTCAACTGGGTGAAAGCCCTGGGAAAGTAGGTTCCAAGCCCAGTGGGGATGCGTTTGCATGCCAGACATTGTAGTAGCGGAGATCAGTATTTAAAATAGGACAGTGCCATGCTTAGATGTGATTTTTCAGAAGGCAAAGACAGCATCAGTGTAATGGAGTGACAGGTGGCAAGAAGCTTCCTTGGTTGGCATATCCTTCTCCCTTCCCCGGGGCCCGCTTCTCTAGCCCACCACCACGCTCTCCTTATCTGAGCAATCTCAGGACTATCTGAAATACAGTGCAATTAAGCCTGCCAACTCTTGCTAGCTATCTGACCATAAGACTAGGAGACACATACTTACCGGGAAATCACATATAACAAACTGTCAGTCAAGAAAAGAAATACAAAAGCAGGATTTGCCTATGCAGCTTCAGCTCCATTTTTCAGATGTCTTTCATTTGGGTCCTTTGCTCACAATGGCTGCAGCTGGGACTATGCCGTCCAGGCACCTCCCGCATGGCCTCTGTCTCCCACTTTCCCCAGCTGCCCCGTTCAACTCTTTCTTCGGACACTTTGCTTTCTTCTGTTTTCCTTTCCCTGTGACCTTTTCCCATCTCCTATTTGCCTATCACTCACTGTTTAAAATGTAGGTTTTACTATTATTCACACACGGTGAGGCCAACAGATGAGGAGATGCTTGCCATTGGACAGAGAGCTTGTTACGGTTCCCTGGAGGAGGGGACATGCCATGCCACAGGGTGGGGACCAGGGGAGGTCACGGGGGAAGCTGCAGAAATCTGTCAGGAGACAGAAAGAATAGGGGAAAATGTAGACATACACCTTTATTGTGGTTTCTGCCAGGAGAAATGGGTGAGGCAGGGTAAGCAGGTTTAGGATTGGCTAGTTTGAATAATTTCAGTGGGCTCTGAGGCAGAGGGCCTGTCCCCAGCTGTTCAGCACCCGGCTGTCTTCATCAGTTTGGGCTGCTAGAACACAATACCAGAGAATGGGTGACTTAAACAAACATTTCGCTCTCACAGTTCTGGAGGCTGGAAATCTGGAATCAGGGGGCCAGCAGGGTTGGGTTCTGGTGAGAGCCTCTTCCGGGTTACAGACTGCAACCTCACTGTGTCCTCACTGAGCAGAAAAGAGAGCAAGCGAGCTCTCTGCCCTCTTCTTCTAAGGACACTAATCTCATTTGTGAGGGCCCCACCCTCATGACCTCATTACTTCCCCAAAGTCCCTCCGAATACTATCCCATTGAGATTAGAATTTCGGCATATGAGTTTTGTGGGGACACAAACATTTAGTCCATGGTACTGACCATAGGAGGCTGAGGGCAAGTGGATAGTGGCCCAGAGTGTGAGAGCCCCATAGAGGACATGGGTGGGGGCGTGGGCTCTGGACTGGTTGGTTTGCACACGCAAGGCATGCTTACTTGTGGGTGACTTCTTTACTGTCTGCAGGAATCGGCCAGTCCTGGAAGGAGCAGTCCCTCCAGCCCAGCAAGGCCCCATGATGTCAATAAAAATCATCAGAATAAAAATACATGATGACTACACTCATATACTTAGCAGAAGGCAAAGACTTAGCAGAACTTTTGTTCATTTGACGCCCTTTGCACACCCCTTTATGTACCACTGTCTTTTCCTTTCTCTGTGTCTTTCCTGTTACTGGTCACAAAGTTAGTTCTCTTTTAGAGCATCTTTTTTTGCAGCCGACTCATGCCCTCCACCTCCATGCTACCTCTTCTGTTGCATGTCTCATGCTGAGGGTCCGATGCTTCTGCCAGCTCACCCCACCATGCGTTCCACACTGCCTCAGGTCAGGGGTCTTGATTTCATTTCGGCCATAACTTTACCCTACACTCAGATTACCTCCCTCGGTCACCAAGTCTTTGCACTGGTCCGAGCAGAGGACAGTGTTAAGGTTTCTATCTTCACAAAGAATGCAATGCGTGTGCAGGAAAGCCGATTGTAAAATTAACCGTAATTCATACAACATGGGATCGAAATTCTTAAGCTCCTGTTCTTCCATTAGACAGAAAATGTCCTTAGATCTTGAAAATGGAAGTCTCCTGTAGCCTGTGTATGCAGATCCACACTTGATGTAAAAACACATCTGTCCTTAATTCCTAAAGGCATTGGAAAGATACATTTCCCTTAGTTTACAGCACCGCCTGTGTTTTGTTGTTTTTTTTCTACCAAGATAATTTTCATTCATTTCCTTTAGTTGTAAGGCCTCTTACCCTTCCTTCCGGTGCTCACTCTCCTGGACTCCATCAGAAGCCCTTTTTTGGACTAACTCTGTAAGACTCAGTTCATAGAGCTGTGACTGTGTCCTGCGGCCAAATGTTTTCTTTTCTCCTTTTCTGAATTGTAAGTCTTAATGCTCAAGCTTATGTCTAAGACTTTTATCCCACTGTAGAAAGTTGAGTAGCTGATTTCAGCTTTCAGTGCCTTGTATTTATGCCCCACACAATTTGGGTTTCTTCTTGCTTTCTTCTTAGAGTAGATGCTACTTGAAACAGGGATCATTGCTGGGGTTTTGGTTGGAATCACCCAGGGCCCAGTTAAAAGCAGTTCCCTGCACAGAACGAGTATTCAATACATATTAACTGACTCGTGGTGACAAAGCAAATGAAGATGCACTCGTGGTTGATAGAAACACGAAACTGTGGTTCTCTTCTCTACTCTTTCTCGATATTGGAGCCCTAATTGAGGTTATTTTTTCTTTCCCAAGTTATATTAGTTATTTTCCAGGAACCTTCCCTTAGGCAATATATTTCACAGCTTAGATATTTTCTTCAGATGTTGGAAGTTACTGGACATGTAAAAACATATATGAACCTGATGTGGTTAAACAGCCTATTATAATAAGAAGCCAATTATTCTGCCCAATACCAATGCATATTAACGTTGTATTATGTGAGAATATTTAGGTATGGGTCCATGTACACATACATCCATTAAGTAGTAAAATACCTAAATTAAAAATGGCAAGCTGAAAAAAATTCTGAGTGCAAAGGTGTGATTGCTTTGGAATAGGCAATTTAGAAAAAGGGTTTGGTCCTTAATTGGCCAAGTTAAACAAGGCACAATTACTACTAACTTGGTCCCCAAAGATTGGCTGTAATCGTGTCATGTTTAACTTGGCTGGTTAAATTACAAATAGTGTTCTCCTTTTTTGATCTGGTTCATTTGGCTAATATAATGCCTTTCTATGGCTGACTTTTTCTTTCCTGACTTAGCCCTTTCCGTGAATAGAAAATCCATGGATTAGGAAATATTTGTACCCATTTTTCTTAACAGCAAAATGTATACGTGGTTGTTGTTTTTTAACGAGCTTCTGATGCAACTTTATAAGCACAGAGTTGCGCAAAAGTCAATGGTTTATCATAAAATTAGTGGATTTGTGTCAACGCTCTTTATAAACTTGATACCTTAAAACAATCTTGCCCATTTTTGTTTTGCTTTATGTTTCAGGTGAAGAAAAAGAATGTTCTTTTTGTACTAACTTTAACTTCTTCTGTTGCTGAGAGATGAGTAGCTGAACTTATACATTCAGTGTTCAATTAGCCAGCTCACAGATCCCATACAGATCCACAAGGGCACAGGGAAGGATGGTTAAATATTTATCTCAATTTCTCTCTAAGTGCATCAGAATTCAGAGAAGGCCAATTTCTTTGTTCAGGATGGTCGGTCCCAATGCATAGCAGATGAAAAGGGCATCTAATTTCACATGTAATGCCGTGGAATCCATCTACTTAAAACAACAGGGAATCAGTTTCTCTGGTAGAGAAACATACATACACATGTGTTTGCCTTAAGCATGCATTCATTTACTCAGAAACAATAAACATTTAGGAGTGATTCTAGTGTGCCAGGTTCTATATTAGGCTCTAGATACGCAGAAATTAATAAGACACAATTTTTGCCTTTAAAGAGCCTATGGCATATACTCTATGCTTTTGTTGGGTTAGTAGCAAGCGTGCAAATCAGAAGCAAAATGGCTTGATTCCAGATTTTAGTTCTTTACTCCTTTATTTTTTTAAATTCATAACATAGGCTCAGTTTGTCTTCGGCATCTCTCTCCTGCAGATCACCAGCCAGTTGTGTTTGGCCTCCCTTCTGAGTACCAGCTCCTCTCCCAATTCAGTTTCCACCACTTTCTTGGTGTCTCCAACCTCAGAATGAACTCTTAGGAAAGAGCTAATTAGTCTATCTTGTTACAGCAAATCGTGTAATAAGAACTGTCTGTGTTACCTCTCCCATGGTTGTTTGCCTTGAGTCAGAGCCAGCAAAACCAAATGCATAGATGAGAAATGGTTTTCAGATACCTTCAGGTGTGTTATTCACTTAAGCATAAGCTGCAGAAACCAAGTCATTTTTTTAATCTGAATTCGCTGCTTAAATTCTAATACTTTCCACATTTTCTATTCCCCCAAGTCAAGACCTGCTTTTAGGCCAAAAGGTATGCTGGGGACATAGCAGGGTCAGGGGAAAAGATGCCCATAATATCCTACTCAGGTCTACAGATTGGGGATAGAGATGGTCTAGTCTGTACATTTATTATCAGAAGTAATATCCTGATGTGGTTTTCTGTGATGTGTTATTCTGAAGGAGCCAAGCTTGTGATTTAAAATGATAAATTCTCTGCATCAACATATTGCTCCATTGTAAAGTTTTGACTTTCATTAATGCATAAACAATAAAATGAATCTGTATGTAAAATGTCTGTTAGCCAAGTTGATCATTAAACATACAAGCAAGTGAGCCAACAAATAAAAACCGTTCACTACATAATGAATGGGGCATGTGGACCAGAAAGCCCAAATTTACAGAAGTTTTAGGAATATAGACTCTATACCATGAAAAATAATTTACAATTAAAGGAGAATTTTCCTTCTGGGATTCAGGAGAACGCATCTATGGGATATGTTGACATGTATGATAGGAATACCCAACACCGAAGGCATTTTCTGTTGTTTTTCCAAAAAATAATCTTACCAGAAGCCCAATATATAAGTAGGTAAAGAAGGAAGTAATCTTGTCAAAGTTGGAGAAGAAGACGCCTTGCCTCTCTCACATACATCCACACGTGGGAACATGAGCCACATACTCATTAAAGTGCACACATTCACATAAGCTTGATTTGCCCTGTGACCCCTGAGGAGGATTCGTGGAACGTAGTCAGAAAATTGCTCCCTATATTTACCCTGATGGAGCCTGAAGAAATAATAGTTGGACCTGGCTTGGTGCCTAAACTGTAAATTTGTAATTAGTTCCAGAAAAAAATGATACTCAAATCAAGATTGAGCTTGGGAGAGGGAGAGGAATCTGGTTTGGAATGTCTGCATGGGCTTATGAAATTATACGTGAAATACTGGGAATGTTGAGTCCTGGGTTTTAGCTTTGGCTACTAACTAATCTGATTACCTTGAACAAGTTCCTTAAGCTCTCCGTCCTTCAGTTTTCTTGTATTTGTAATGAAGAACTACAGTAAAAGATTTCTGTCCACAGTCCTTTATGCAGATGCTGTGTGCTACCATATGTAGGAAAATGCATTCCAAAGACAAATACTAGGATGCCTACAAATTCTTTCCCATGAACATTCAGTTTATTGAGCAATAAATAAAAGAAGAAAACAAGATTATTCTGCAAAATAGAGCCCGACATTTTGAATGACTCTGACCCATTTTTCATCAAGCATTCCCTTCTGGTGGTGGAACTAATTCTTTGGTTTAGAAAAAACTCACAACATGATGCTTCAACTTCATCAAATGTCTTAAACCACCATCCATGTGGGCAAAAGATCCAGGAATGGAACCAACCACAGCCTGACACTACAAATTCTGGCCAGTCACTGCAAGCACAGGACTTGATCCCATCCCTTTTCCAAGTGGGTCAACTATACAACATGAGCTAAGGTATTGTTGGACAAGAGGAACATGCCATTGGGGTGGGCCAAAGCCAAGTGGTGACAATTTAGAACTCCATGTACATGCTCAAGCATTCATTACACAATGATGTGAAACACCTCTGAAGCACAGAACTCCTTAGAAAGGCCACAGAACATATTCACTTGCCTTCTGCCCAAAATTATCTTGTCCATCTTCTGTTAAAGCTCTTCATCTTCTGCTCTCCTCCTTGTTTGGCTGCTGTTCTTTTTTTTTTTTTTTTTTTTAACTCAGGCCTTTATTTGCCCCCAGTAGAAACAAAAAGTTCAAGAATTATAATCTGGTCACTACAGAAAATAGTGGCTATAAATTCTGAATGTCGTGGTCAGCCTAATGAAATTGAAGTCTTATAAAAGACACACAGTGAACAGTCACATTGAAACATGTTTCAAGATGATTCCAAATATGTTTGTATACATTTCAACTCATTCTCAACTCAACCATCCCTTTTGGAAAAGATCTTTTAAGACATCTTATTATGACAAGGTACTATAATGTTTTTAAGATTTTATTTATTTGAGAGAGAGAGCACGAGCGAGTGAGAGAGAGAGCATGAGCAAGTGAGAAAGAGAGAGCACAAGCAAGGGGCAGAGGCAGAGGGAAAGGAAGAAGCAGACTCCGCTAGGAGCAGGGAGCCCGATGTGGGACTCGATCCTAGGACCCTGGGATCATGACCTGCACCGAAGGCAGACGCTTAACCTACTGAGCCATCCAGACTCCCCAACAAATTTCTGAAATTATTTAAGAATCAACCCTCCTTAATGAGTTTGGCTGACTAAAATATTTATATATAAGATTAAGACTATTTCACCTTGACATTGGTTTTTACTGATTGTATAGGTTCTAGTGAATAATCAGGGTAGTTCACATAATTTAAGATCATGTATCTGAAGAAAGAAGGAAAACATAAGGTTTGCTTTCTTTAAACCAATATTGAAACTGATCATTCATTTATTCAACATTTATATAGTGACTATGTGCCTGTTATTGTGCTGAGCGCTGAGTAGACAGGAAGGAGTGAACAATTACTCTTGTAAGTCTTCCTTGTATGGCTATTTTGGGAAGCGGCAATGCATTGTGGAGAGGGACAGATTTGAGAAGCTATATTTAGTCATGACTTAGCCTAAGTTGTAGTGCCCCTGCAATTGTATGCAATGGACTTTACTTTATCAGAAATTACTGGTACAACAAAAATGGGCCAAAAAAATAAAATAAACAAAAGAAATTGTCTAGATTTAATAAATTCCTATAATATTAGTTATTTTTACACTGCAAATTCTCTCCTGAATTTACATTTTTATGACAAAGAAATGTTATCTAATAAAATAATCAAATTGAAGTTACATGCCCTAAGAAACAGGATACCAAAATAGAAAAGGTAACAGCTCTTTCCTCTAGTTCTGGGCATGCAGAATTATCCCTGATCCTCAGTGAGCCTGAGTTTTCTCCTCAGTAACACTGACAAAAGACTTTGCTGCTCTGCTCTGGAAATAAGTAACATTCATAATTATTGTCTTCTTCCAGAACACACTACATTTGTGAGGGCAGAGACCGTGCCTGTCCGTCCCCACCACCATGTTATCCCCAGTTACAAAGCTGATGAGGCACTCAGAAATATTTGTTGAAAGATAGCATGCATTTCTTAAAGATTCTTGTGAAGGAGACACGAGAACGCATTTGGCAAATTATTTGAGCATTGTGAAACATTATTTTAAGTCAAAGAACTCACTTTCAGATTTGGCAGTTTGGGTAAACACTTGACCTCTCTTTGGGAATAACTAAGTTGCTTACCAGGAAGATTTCTGGGCCCAAAGTTTGAGAGCAAAATCTGGCTCAGTAGCTTACGGCACCAGCAGTTTCCAGCTCTGCTCTGAGATGATCTATCATTCCCCAGGCACTTAAAAACAAGTTTTCCAAGCGAAACTTCATCCAAGTCTTTGAAAGCATCTTCTTCCATTGGCACCAACATAAGATATTATGATGTCCAGTGGCTAAGGTGAACGCTCCAGGGGTTTCGCCGAGTCTGACTTTGAAACATACCATCTCTATGTAATGGATGGCCAGGATGGAAATCCACATGAGCACAATTTAAGAAAAGCTTTGGACAACCTCCTGAGAGAGATTTACTACAATTGCAGTAAATCACGTAGCTTTAATCTGTAGTCAGTCCTGCCCAGTTGCTCCTGAAGAGGGACCAAACTCTTGCCCAGCAAGCAAGCACCACATTTCTTCACCCGAGTCCACTGCACCTGCTTTCCTCCACATCGGGGGTCCATCAACATCCCCCCGCCATCCGCCAGGCAGACCCAGTGAACCAGTCGCAGCTCTAAGTGAACTTGACATTTCAAGGAAAAACATTTTCTTGAAAGGTCCCTTGGAAACCACTGCTCTTGCAAATTACTTGTGACGTCCCCAGTCCCGTGGTGTCTGTCTTCTACTCCCATCCCAAAAGGTGCGTCCTGTCTGTGAGCCCCACATCACTGTCACAGAACACCGAGTTACCACTGGCCAGTAGGCTTTCACCTGGAGACTTAGCCACTTCCCAGACACGACCATCTCTCTACCACCCTTGGGCTCCTGCCAATTCCATCCCAAGCCAAACCTTGTCCAGACAGTAACTCATGGAGGGTCCCTCTGAGTTCTCATCATTGAGTACCCGAGGGCTGGCTCCTGACACTTCGAATCACTGCCCAAATTAAACCATGAAGAACAGCAGTGTGATGATGACCACATGGTCTGGCCTCATGTCTGAAGTGTTTCATTTATGTCCTTTCGGGGACATATATATTTTTCCTACCCTCAGTGGAGGACCTACTGGAAATGCTAAGGAAAGACAACTAACTGTGAAGGACGTTCACGAGCAGCATGTAAGTTCCAAGGTTTTATGATGTGTCTGACAGAACCAGACATAGATATCTTACACTGGGTATTTATAATTTCCCAGAAAACCAGCGCTACCCTGCTCCCACCTGGAGCCCTGCTACTTGGTACCCAGATGTCACACTTAACCAGTGACCTTCAGTTTCCTTTTTTTCTTTCTGGAGGTAAAGGATTTGCTGGGAGGGTTATGGTTCCCCAGGGGAGCAACAGTAAAGCCGAAGGATCTGGGTGCTGGGTGAGTAATGGGAGACCGAGACAGGAGATGTCCTCCGTGCGTGTGTGTGTGTGTGTGTGTGTGTGTGTGTGTGTGTGTGTAGAAGGCAGGGTATGTTCTGAATTCTAGTAGGGAAGGATTAATTTTTCTGAGGTGCTAGGGAACCCAGAAGAAGGAATATTTGATAGTAATGGTTAGGTTTATGGTTAGGATAGTAATGGTTAGAAGTTGTTTTGTTTTGTTTTTAAAGATTTTGTTTATTTGTCAGAGACAGCACAAGCAGGGGGAGTGGCAGGCAGAGGGAGAGGGAGAAGCAGACTCCCCACTGAGCAGGGAGCCCGATGCGGGACTCGATCCCAAGACCCTGGCATCATGACCTGAGCCGAAGGCAGATGCTTAACCGTCTGGGCCACCCAGGCATCCCTGGTTAGAAGTTTAAAAAAAAAAAACTTTAAAAAGCATTTCTGAGGGTTGACAGGTTGTTCCTGGAAAAAGGGGTAAAAACTGAGATGTTTCCCCTCCCTCCCAAACTCACCTCCTTCCACAGCCTGCTGTTTGGGTCCTTCCTGGAAGGGAGCAGAATTCCCCTTGCCATCCACCAGCCCAGGGCAGTCCCTCGTCCCCGCGGTCCTGGGAAGAGGATGTGAGGAGCCCCCTGGCTTCTGAGTCAGGACCGTGGATGCTTCCAGCCTCGACAAGCCACGACTGCCCACGTGGACACCGAGGGAAGACCTCCAGGTGCACTCAGGGCCTGGGACAAGGCCAGGGCTGACAAACGCCGAGCAGCTGGAAGAGTAACAGTGGGACTTGGGAAGTGAACTGAGTCACCTTCATGATGAAGTCAAGGCTGACATTTTGCTAGGACAAAATGACATTTTATCAACTATCAGGAAAATGGGCCACTACTGCTTGGTCCTGAGGGATTTGTGCAGTATTTATTTTTATTCCCAAATAATTCCAGACTTAGAGAAAAGTCGCAATGGAACAAAAAAATTCCCATAGCAGTTTCACTTGGCTTCTCCAAATGTTACTATTTTGTCTTTACCATGTTGCTTTGTTATTTCCTCTGGATGGATGGGTAGATGGATAGAGATACACACATATATATGTGTGTGTATGTAGATATGAAACTTTAATAATATATTTAATAAGATATATAATTTTCTGTTCTGAACTAAGATTACATTGTAGGAATTGCGTCTTTTCACCCCGAAGTCATTTAGATAATACCTCATTGGTAGACCTTGTTCAATTCTCTTTAACTTCCCTAATAATCTACTTCATAGCAAAATACAATAATTGTTTTTTTCTGGTTCAGGGTTCAGTCAAGGACCACGTGCTGCATTTAATTGTCCTGTTCCTTTATCTTCTGTTAAACTGGAATAGTTCTAGAGTCTTTCTTTGTCTTTCATGAACTTGATAGTTTTGTAGAATGTCCCTCAATTTCGGTTTGTCTCATGTTTCCCCATGATTAGATCCCGATTATGTTGCTTTGGGCAGGAATGTCTTAGAAGGGATGTGTCCCTCTCATACATTGTATCAGGATGCACGTGGTATCGATTTGTCCAACTAGCGTTGAGGCTAATAATTTTGATCACTTGGCTAAAGTTCAGTCTGCTGGGTCTCTCTACTATATAAAGTTGCTGTTTTCCTCTTTGTCGTTACTAATAATTTTATGGGGAGATACTTGACAGTTAAGTCAGTATCCTGTTTGTAATCAAGCTCATACCCACCAGGTTTAGCATCCACTGATGTTTCTGGCCTGTATCAGTTGTATTTGTGGTGTTGGCCAGATGATAATTTCATCATTCTTTCCACATTTCTTAGTTGGCATTCCACTTTCCTTTCTCTCCCATTTAAAAAAATTTATTTATATCAGTGTGGACTGGTGGATTCTCATTCAATAGATCATAGTCTGTTAAGGTGAAATTTATTTTTAAACACCGACAGTAATACATTTTTATCAAAGAGGCCATACAGAAGGATCACTTGACTTTTTCAAAGGTCCCTGAGATACATTTTCTTAGAAAGTACTGAGAAATGGAATTTGTTGTTAGATGTTGGTCACACACAACTACCCAGTTTGCGGTTATCCATAGCATGTGGTGTTAAGAAATAATGTCTCCCCCAAATATCCAAGATTTGGGATGGTTTTTACCACTAGTGAAGGAATTTAGATGTATTGGGTTGAATGTACTGACCAACTTGATGACCCTGTAGATCAAGTCCGTAAAAACTCAACTGATTTTGGAACTCATTTGACATGCATAGAAGGCAATTCACTGTTCATGGAACTGTGAATTGAAGATGACCAAAGGCTAGGGATGAGGGGCCTTCTGAAATGACTTTTGTTGGCATTCTAGATTCTAGAACTCTGTCCTTATATGACCCTCCTATCCCCCTTCCCCTGGCTTTCTCTTTGATCTGCCTCTTGCTCATCTCTTCCTTCTCATCACCTCTCCCTTTTATTACTTTTTCCTTACTCATTGGCTTGTGCCTCAGGCACCCAAGGGCATAGCTTTATCTGGAGGGTTGGGTCTCAGCTCTGAAGAACTCTTCTTAGAACTTAGACGAGGCTCACTTGTGTATTATGATTTCAAAGAACTGTGAAGGATGTGGTATTGCCCAGAACTCTTTGTTGGCAAGCAACAGAAATCAACTCAAACCCGTTTAAACACAAGAAGACATTTATGATAGATATAAAGCATCAGAACAAACTCAAGAGAGAAATGTCAACAGGTTTTAGAGAGGGCTTAAATCACACTGAAGGGCTGTCCAGATCTATGTTTGTCATCTCTGTCCCTGTTTTGAAATCAGCTTCATTATTTTCGCTCCTCTCTGCCGACTGATCTCTGCCTCTATGGTCCACATGGAAGAATATGGCTGCCCCTTGGGATCCAGAGTCTACAGGTGATCGTGACAGGGAAGTCCAGAAAAAGAGGAAACTTTGCGTATTAGGCAAATAACCAATCAATGTCCCCTAGACTTATTATCCCAAATTTTCTCTCACTATGTCTCAAATTCCATTATTAAGGAATCATTCCTTTGTGTTAGAAATCATTCTTTGGACATAATAAAATAAAATATTAAGCAATTTAAAAGTAAATTTTGGAAAAAGAAAAAAGTAAAACCCATGCATAATCTATCATCCAGTGATACTGCTGTAAATGTGGTGGTGTATATTCTTCTATCCTTAACTCTATCAGTGTGTGTCTGTGTTTATTAATAACGTGGGTACAGTATTATATATATGTATATGTATATATATATATATATATATATATATATATATATATGTTGCTTCATCACTTGCTTTCCCACTTAGTTATTCTCATGTTGACTTGCCATTAGCATTTGTTCTAAAACACAATAGTTAAGTAGTTGTGCAGTCTTCCTTCCTATGGTCAGAGCATAATTTAACCAATTCTCTGTATATTAGACATTGTTTGGGGTGTCCCTTCAGTCCACAAGCCAACCCAGAGAACTAACTGTCTTTGCTCCATGGTTATGATACAGGTTTGACACCATCCCTCTGGTCAAAATCCATCAGCCTAGAGTGGACCCATGATCTAAGTTCAGCTTAGAAGATTCTCTCCCCCAGGAGTGGAATTGGGGTCTATGGATTCCCAGTTTTAGGTGGGGTTGTGCACCATCATTGGTAGCTGTGGGGCAACCAGACCTTCCCATGGGGAAGAGAGCAGAAACAAACAGTTGATTAAGACACAGATGAATGGAACAGACTTTTAGAGTGAAGCAGGGACAGAGATGAAAAAAAAAGTAACTTCTTGGGTTCTCTGTGATTTTTCAGTTTCCACTTTTTTTCCTATCTCAGTTCTCAGTTGCCATTTTTAGTGCTGTAGTGGGCTGAACAGTGTCCCCCCAAAATTTATGTCCACTCAGAACCTTGGAATATAGCCTTACAATAGGGTCTTTGCAGATGTAATTTGTTAAAGATCTCAAGATGAAATCAGTCTGGATTTAAGGCAGGCCCTAAACCCAATGATTTATATCCTTATAAGAAAAGGAGGGGCACAGAGACAGGAAAAAACCATGCAAAGTCAGAGGAAAAGATTACAGTTAGGCTGTAACTTGAGGCCCCCAGGAGCTGGAAAGGCAAACAAAGATTCTCCTTTAGAGCCTCCAAAAGGAGTATGGCCCCACTGACATATTGATTGCAAACTTCTGGCTTCCAGAACTGGGAGAGAATAAATCTTTTGCTTTAAGCCATCTAGTGTGTGGTACTTTGTTACGGCAGCCAGGGGAAACTAAACACAAGTCCTTTCCTGAGGTTCCCCTAAGAGGGAACACCTGCCTTGAGCCTCCTCCCACGGAGTCCCCTGCCTTGGCATCTCTGCTCCACCTCTCTTCCAACCAAGCCCTCCCCATGGAGGCTAAGGGATGTGCCCATCTGAAACCCATACTCATTTCCGGACCACACTCGGGGTAACCAGGATCCCTGAATTCCCAGCACAAATGTCCCAGCCCACTCGAGGGCCTGGGTGGACCCCTTCCCTGGGTGGGTCTGTCCTCTCAAAGGCATGTCACCTTGCTGGTATATGCACCCCAATATCCAAAGAGTAGGCGAGAGTGGTTGTTTGCAGGAGGTAAGGATGGACTTGAATGGGTGGGCTAGTAAGTCCACGCAAGTGTGATGTATAAGCAAGATCCCTCAAGATGCAGGGCAGACCATGAGGTGAAAAGATAAACAAGGCAGGTCACATCCAGGGACCAAGGGGCCCAGGACTAGAGTCTGGCTCTCCATGTGCAGCATTTTCTGGCACAAAACCCTGAGAAGTCTGGCATTCCAGGTTGTTTTGAGGGCATATTTGCCAAGGTAGAATGTCAAAACATTATGTTTGCTTGGTGTATAATTCTTAAATAATCAGACATCTGGAATGTGGACCTTCATTTGTCCCCTTGTCCCAGGCCACAGATATCAAAGGCAGGGCTCCCCTGCTCCCCTGACATAAACATGTCAGTTCCACAAGACATGTTTATGTCACCAACCCCCACACCTTTGCTTAGGCTGGCTTGTCTTGGCTTCTGTTTCTTGACTCTATATAATCTTAGTGCACTTTTTTTTTTTTTAATTTACGTTATGTTCAGTCTGTGGATATAAATCACACTACAATGAACCCAAGTGCACACAATTTTGTACATATCCCCAATTATTTCATTAAGATAAAGTCCCAGAAAGGGAATTAGTAAGTCAAGGGGCTAACAGATTAGGATTTTAATACACCAAATTCTCCCCCATAGGCAGTGTAAAAGAGAATGCTTCTTCTTCCCATCCCTGCCAAGGATTAAGCCTATCTTTCAAGGTTTTTTTTTTTCTTTTAACTTCAAATGCTTTAAATTCTTAATGTGCATGAGTTAATCCGATCACTCTTTTGCTTGATGGAACATTCTAGAAAATACTAGGCTCTCAGTTTGGGGCTATGCAAGACTTGCTACAAAGGCTTAAAAGGCGTGGACAGGGGAGGTCAGTAAGACATCTCTCAATTCTCTGCT
This sequence comes from Neomonachus schauinslandi, assembly GCF_002201575.2. NCBI lineage: Eukaryota > Metazoa > Chordata > Mammalia > Carnivora > Phocidae > Neomonachus > Neomonachus schauinslandi. The sequence continues at coordinate 133,140,489 of NC_058410.1, read as the reverse complement.
TTGCTCAGGGGCCAGCACTGCCTTTCAATCTTGAGGATGTTGGAAATGTTTATATGTAACCAAAGGCACCTTTTAAGCAGCACTTTGGAGGAAGAATCCCAGGGTCCTCTACATGTGATCTGGTACATCTTATTTTTGTTTTCTGGAGAGGTGGATGGGATATTGGTGGTAAAATGATGGAAAGGCACCAATATCTTTCTGCTTCTGGATGTCAGGAGTGGCTTATCTTGTCACCCCATTGCAGGGAATAGAAGGTGAGCGTGAGGAGGAAGAGCATCAGAAGTGTCACGTGACCGGTGTGGAGGAGGGGGACTTTTTTGAAAGGGGTTGACAAGGGCTATAAAAAGCATGCAGGTTAGCAGGGGGAAGAGTCCTTATTTCAAAACTAAGAAGAGTTGAAAGACCAAAGGTATTAATCCTTGAGTCCTTTCCGGGCAGTTAAGTTCAACTAAAACTCACTCTTCTATTCTCCCCAAATTGTCACACACACACACACACTCACACAAATGGGCTGCACGCCATTCTTCAGCGTCTGCCTGTGGGAAACAAAATCAATATTGTGCTGTCCATAAAGCACCTATTTAATTTAAAATTGCATTTTATAGTCCATTTACCCCACCAGAGTAGCCCTAAGTCAGTCGCGTCTTTCTGCTCATTTACAAGCTGCAGCCCACTTTCCCTTGTTCTCCTGGTTGGTGGTAAACCTTGAAGGGGGCTTTGAAACACACAAAGAAAGCTCCAAGCCCGGAAACTGCAGCTCCCAGACCCTGGCTGGAAACGAACCGCGCACGCGCACACGCACGCATGCGCACACGCACGCACACGCATGTTCACCTCTCCAAGCCCGCATGCATGCCTTAGCTTTTTTGTCCTTCCAGGTCAAAATGGCATGAAGGAAGGAAAAATAAGAGATAATGGCCCCAGACGAGGTGCAGGTGTGTGTGTGTGGCTTTGTGCCCCCCCCCCCCACGTTCTGTGTTGGGCACACGGGTTATGATGTCAGGACTGCAGACAGAGAATCAAAGCGATGTCCATAAAGTCTATTCTCTGCCTTAGGGGCCTGTGTTGTACTCGAGTAATCCTCTGTGCCTTGGTCAATTGATTCAGCCCTTGCGTGGTGTATCACGGTGTAATTCCTTCTTTATGTAAGAAAAAGAACACTTTCACAAAACAGTAATTATGCTGAGCTAAAACAGGCATTACAAACACCTGTTGTGTGAAGCATCCATGTATAGAGTTCAGAGGTTTCTAGAAGACCTTGTTTATAGTTACTACACGTGGCCTCAACAAACTCGGCCTGTAAATGCATGTGGGTAGGAAATTTAATTTTCTTTCTTTCCTTTGAATTCCATTTCTATTCTGAGCCTCCATCTGTCCAGGTAGATGGAACGTATTCTCGGTCAGTTTAGGGTCCCCTCTTTCTCCTGAGGTTGCATGTAAATTCCAGGGTGATGCTGTCCTACCAAGATGCCGGGTGGGGTATAGGTCCCCGTAGCTCTGCATTCACGCTGGCATGCGCTGAGGTGCCCATCGGCTGGCCTGATCCCCGAATACCCACCACACAGATGGCCACTCCCATGACCACATCGTTCTGCCTTCTCCCATTCACGGGGTTGTTCTACGACTCTTACCCACCCTGGGACATTGAACACTCTGGAAAACCCCCACCACCTCCCTGCCTCTCCCAGGTCTGTGGTATTCTTTAGGGGCTTCCACTCTGAGAGCACCCCCTACACAGCCTTCTCTGCTCTAGAGTCTACCTTCCCTGCCAGAGTCACCTCTCCCTTCCTTCAGCCTCAGCTGAGGCTCTGTGCTCCCTTAGCAGATGCTTTTCCTAGTGACCCGGTTTCTCTCCTCACTCAGCACTTCCCTCAGCTTGTGGAATCCCTTCGGATCTACAGAAGCTGTCATGGATACCTTGGGTGCATCAGCCAGATCACGGGGATCCTTCAACTGTCACTTTGGGTCAGTCCCTGGCTCTCTGTGCCTTTGTTTTTAATGGCCTGCCCCTGTGACCTCCTTCTGAGTCCCACCTTGGGACTGTTGGAGCCACTCTGTCTGAGCTCACGCACATGCAGAGAGGCTGCTGTCTCTAGGAGTTGATACCCAAACACCCCCCTCCCAGCGTGCTTTTTAGCCAAGACTGATGGGTGAGGGAATATGAAAGCCCAGCTCTCTTATCTCAAGTTGGCACAAACTCTGAGACATAATTCGTGCTCAGAGCTCCCTTGTGGGATCAGGCTGAGGCAAGCAATCCCACTCTTGCAGGGCTTCTTCCTTCATGCAGTGGACACAGTAATATGCCACCCAGACCCTCTTTGGGACTGAAGGGCGCATCCCCCAGCTACTGGGGGGGAGTGCTGCCCACTGCCAGCCCTGGGCCGGGCACCCTTGTGAGATCTGCCACAGCTGAAGAGTTGCCTCCATCCAAAGCCATGCCCCACCTCAGGGCAACCTTCACCCAATGACTGGTTGATGCCGGACTATAAAGACCCAAATGCTTTCCCCCAGCTCCGCACGATGCTGACTGGCCCCTTCACTTTCGGAGCTCCTCCCGTGGGCAGCTGAGGCCTTCACAGAGACTCCGCTCAGTGCAACTTCTTCTCCTCCCCAATCCTGCGGAAGTCCCTCCCTTCACAGATGGTGACACTGAGTGCGTTTTCCCCGGAACATCCTGCCCCGGGAAGGAACAGATGCACGCAAGGTTTAGGAACGTAGCTGTGGGGACACACCAGTGTATCAGTGATCCAGCTTGGCCACGTGGCAGGCATGTGGGTCCATTCGGGCTACTATAGCAACACAGTTCCGGAGGCTGGGAAGTCCATGATCACGGTGCCTGCAGATTTCAGGGTCTGGTAAAGGCTCGTTTCCTGGTTGGTCACCTTTTTTTTTTTTTTTTGGCTGTAAGTTCACCTGACAGAGGGAGTGAGAGATCTCTCTTGGTTGTCTTTTTACAGGGGCCCTAATCCCCATCATGAAGGCTCTACTCTCATGATCTAATCACCTCCCAGAGGCCCCGCCTCCTAATACCATCACCTGGGCGGGGGGGTTAGGATTTCAACATTGAATTTGGGGGGAACACAAGCACTTAACCTTAGAGCACCAGAGGTGCCATTTTGGGCAAAATGCTCCATTTCTCTGTACCTCTGTTTTCTCATCTGTAAAATAGAGATGGTAACCATACCTATCGTACTGGGTTATAATGAAAAGCAAGAGATAAAAACATGCTTTAAATAGTGCCTGGCACACAGAAAGTTTCCAGTAAATGCTAGTTACTTTATTATGCATATAAAGTCTTTGCAGTTTTTTTTTTCTGAGGGCGAGATGTTGGAAATTCAGCAGCCTGGGAAATGCTCCAAGCATCACCTACGTCACTGCTTCTTGAGAATGAATCAGGTAAAGGGAAGAAGAGGTGGGGGGGGGGGTGCGGGGAAGGCAGGAATTGCTTAATATTTCAAAGTCCTCTTCTGCCATCTGTACTTAGAACCTTTCATCTTAGAATAAGCTTATGCGTGCACCGTGGAAAAAGTCATCTGGTTATCCTAAGAGAATCTTTACCAAATAGAAGTCAGAAATCATAATGTTTGATGTCCATTTTCAGATCCTTAACATGGTTTTTGTTGTGCTATTCAGTCAAACTTAGAGCTCTGACCAGCGCTATTTTGACCTGGATCCCAGGACAAAGACACCATCAAATTAGTCAAAACCGTATAGAAATAGCTTTCGTTGGTGGGAGGGGAGGAGAAAGCAGAGGGTAGTTCTCTGTTAATTTATATCCGACAATGAATCCTCCCCCACAAACAGTGTGGTTTCGGATTCTACAGATGTGGACAATGAAGCCATTTTCTCCCATGGTGGGTGCGCGCGTAATGCTTAGCCCTAGACTCAGGAGAAACCGTTCCTTTCTGGTGAAAACAACAGCTACAGGGACTGTCTGCTGATTGAAAAACTGGTCTGAGACACTCGCCCCTCGTAACCTTCTTAGCTGTGAGAATTGTGCAATTCTAAAGCCAGCAACTTTGGGGGGACACCTTATGGACAATAGTGGCAGGAGAAGTGTGGCTTGGATTTGGAATAAAATATTTATAATCTCTCTCTGGGGGCAACAAGCTTAGCACAATGAATCCATGGGCTTTGGCTCTCCTGAGGTATTTTTCTCATTCTCCCTGGCACGGATAAAATCTAAACTGTACTTAAGAAACGGTGTTAAATGTGTTAGTTGACTGAATCTGGCATTTATAATGCAATTTAGCAAAGTTTTATATTGACAGCATGACATTTTTAAAGGGCCCTTTCTGATTAACAAGGTTCAGAATCACTCCCTTGATTATGCTTGCAGAATGAGTATAAAACGCTACAGGCTCTGGAAGCGATGAATTGGGGCTCTGTTAGCGTTAGACACATTTTGCTTTCTTAGTGACCATTTTGAGGGAGGATCCGGCTGGGGCTACATTTTTTAGGACAGAAGAAAATCTGTTTTTTCATTTAGGGGGGACTCTCTTTGAGAAAAAGGCCTCCATGGGCAAAAAAGAGACTAGATTCCAAGCCAAGACAAAACAAGTGGTCCTCATGGAGGCTCAGACGCCACCTTCCACTTCCTCGTCTGGATGAAGCTGAGTCTAAAATATCCAGCTGGGGGTGGGCAGGAGGGAGGGAGGGGCGCAGAATCTCCAAAGAGCACATTTGAGAAAACTCTTAATTTATCTGTGCTCTGTTACCATTATTATTCCATTAAACTGTTCTCTGCGTGGCCGCTAAATATCCGACGATCACCTCTGGGTCTCACAGAGGAAGGCGGGGAGACATGTCAGTGATCTGTTACCCACGAAGCCACTGTCCGAGTTGGATCGGAGTGGAGCCAGAGGTAAGGGTCCACCCTCCTGAAGACAATGATCTCAGCAACCATCTACTGATCAGCTGCCCACGTGCTAGATACCACGTATCCTCCCCGTCACTTTATTTTATTGTGGCAGAATATACATAGCATAATATTTACCGTTTTTAGTGGACGGTTCAGAGGTGTTAAGTGCATTCACACTGTTGTGCACCACCCATCATCCATCCCCAGGACGCTCTTCATCTTGCAAAACTGAAATTCTTCACTCCTGAAACAATAACCCCTCACCGACCTCCCCCCAGCCGGTGGCAACCACCACTGGACTCTCTGTCTCTATCAGTTTGACTCCTCTAGAGACCTCATACTCCTCTAAAGTCATACAAGATTTGTCCCTTTGTCTGTGGCTTATTTGGGTCAGCTTAATGTCCTCAGAGTTCATCCATGCTGTCTCAAGTGCCTGAATGCCCTGCCTTTTCAAGGCTGAACAATATGCCTTTGTCTGGATGGACCACGTTTTGTTTATCCATTCATCCAGCGATGGACATTTGGGTAACCCCACTTTTTGGCTACTGTTGTGCTCATGGATGTGCAAGTCTGGGTCACCTACTTTACCCCTGATTCCTAGGATGACCCTGCAGCCAAGATGTTGTCCCCACTTTATAGGTGATGAAACTGGTCTCCGGAGACGTGACCTGTGGAAGGCCATGTTCCTCGTGAGTGAGGATGTGACCGTGAAGCCTTGGCCACTGCTAGCCTCCCCGCCTCCATCCCGGGGTTCAGTGTAGACCATGCCCTATGTCCACTCGGCATCAGCACTTGTGTTAGACAGCAAGTGTCCTTCGGGGCAGTCTCTCTTCTTCACCATCAATTGTGACGTGTTTCCCTATTTATGGCTTGACCAGAAGCTGGCAAGAATCCAACAGCAGACCCTCAGGGAGTTTGGAGATGTCCGATGCCCCCACCTTCTCCGCATGCAGGGAGAAGGTGATGAGTGTGAGCTGGTGCGCTGAGATCTGTCTTGACAGAAGAGCGAGAGAGCTTCCACACTCAAAGCTGTGTGACACAGAGAGGAGAGACCAGCCCCGGGAGACAGCCCCGGCATCCAAGACTCATTGCTGCACTGTAGGCCAGCAAGGCCTCGGGGAAAGGGGTGTTGAGACCAGTGCAAAAAAAAAAAGGATGTTCCCGATACCTAAGATGACATTTCAACCTCCCTGGGCCTTGGACTCCTTCCTGGTGATTCAAGCAATGCAATGTTTAACCTCAACAGAGTTTAACCTAATTTCTTGTGGGCAAGTCCAGAATGATCCGATTTGCAGAACCTGACTTGAGGAGGTTTTGTTTGGAACTAAGGAGGCAGAGGAAGGAGGACAGCAAGTACCCAAGGGACAGAGAACGGGCATGTGAGCAGACTGCTGCCTGGGCTTCCCTCCGTAGAGCGATGTCAGCCAGGGGGTTAAGTCAGGAAGCTGTCAGCTGGGGCACTTAACTCACAGCTGTGAGCTCGCTAGAGGGGGCTATCCTGGTGGCGGGGCACGGGACACCCCGCCTGCTGTCTGGGGTCCCAGATGACCGCAGGGAGGCTCCTCTCGGGCACTCCAAGCCCAGGCCTCTGGGAGCACTCGGGGACATGGGCATTTTCCAGGAAACACGAGGCAGCGGCAGAGGGGAGGGAGCATCACCCAACTCTGGGGGCAGAGACTGTCACCCAGTGGAGGTGACTAAAGAGGAACGAGACGGCAGGTGCTCGATGAGGAGAACCTGGCAGATGGGGCCTGGGGTGAGACTGTTGGCGGCCCGACTTGAGCGAGTGAGCCAAGACACAGAAATCAGGGCCTCCGCGGTGCTCCTGTGTACCCTCGGGTCCCCACAGCCTGTGGTCAGGCTTTAAGAAATTGGATGACCTTTGACATTCCTCCCACTTCCGCATGCTCCAGCTCGACACTGCGACATTCACAGTGCTCCACAGAGCAAAATGCCCAGGAGGATCCCACCTGGGGAGGCACGAAGTCAGGCAGAACACACACCATAAGCACCATGACAATGTCAGTTCCTTGAAAACCAGTTTTATAACATGTTTCTGACGAGCCCAGGACACATGGCTTCGTGCAGCTGATTACAGCGCGGACGTGAGACCCCCTGGGCCCAAGCGCAGCATCTGAGCTCAGCAACCCCTTCCCATCCCGTCATCCTGATGCATGGCATCCAATCCCCCAGGCACCGTATCTTGCCATGTCCACGCAGCGCCTGGCAGCATGTCACAATTAAAGGACCCATCAGCATTTCCATTCTAAATACCCCCTTTGAAGGATTTATTATTTGTCCATTAAAATAAACTGAAGGCTTGCTGCAACGCAGGACCTCAGCGTGTAAGCGATTTGTTGGAGGGGTTTTATTTGGAGGGGGGTGTAAGACTAGGTTCCAACCTGACTTATTTGTAAGCTAACAGAACACACCATCGAAGGGGGAAATTTGACAATCAGTATACACCTTTTTCCCTAGCAACAAGAGCAAGTGACAGTCAAGGAGTGCAAATCGAACCTAGAAAGAACCGTCAGGCACCTTTCCTCTTCCCAAATACCAAAGCCATGCTCTCTCGGTGGCTCAGGCCCAGCGAACTGCCCCGTTGGTTGGTTATCTAAATGACAAAGCTGCAGGCAGATGGTCCCTGTCCCAGGCCCCTTCTCAGGAGTTTTCCCAGGGTGGGCTGACGTCCCCCCTACTCTGCTCAAAGGGCCGTACCCCAATAACAAGGCCACTGTTAACAGTACCTTCTCCATCAGAAACTCCTGCCAGCGATGACCCCTTCCTCTTCTGTGATTATTACCGGGGAGGAGGACCCAGACCCAAACCACATGTCACCTCTGACACCAGAGACCATGCTTTTCGTGTCTGTGTTTCCGGGTGGTTTCAGCGGGGAGGCTTGGACTGTTTTTGTTTGTTTTTGAAACTGAAAGATGTGACTTGCCTAACGCAGAGCTGGGAAAGGGGCTTCCGCTAGAAATTTCCAAAGATCGTTGTCAGTGCGTTTTCTTAGGCCAAGTTGGCGGGACGGAGACGTGAGACAAGAGGAGAAGAAATCCCAGCAGAAATGAAGCCAGAGGCTGACCCAAAGATGGCTTGATGAGGTGACGAGAGCCAACAGTAGTTCCTTGTCCTGGTAGGCGCCAGACCCTATTCTAGGGGCTTCTTTTGTATGTCACAGTGATCCTGACCAAAGCCTTGTAAGCGTGGAACCACTACTCCCCCACTTTCATTGAAAAGGACCCCAAAGCCCCGAGAGATTGAGTGGCTCGCCAAAGACCCACAGATGGGATGGGTTGAAGCAATGGTGTGGACCCAGGCGCTTGAGCACCAGGCTCTTCGGCCAGCAAGCCCTGGCCCATTCCCCTTCCACTGCCACAGAGGATCCTAAAAGGAAGGGCAACCCGAGCAGATTTTAAGGAAAGAGTAGTCTGAAAAGAAGCTTGTCCGCTGACTTCGGCACTCACAGGAAGTGCGTGTGTTGGAGCATGACAGCACGAGGGGGCTGTGTGTCATATGCCTGCCTGTCCCTCATACTTAACCTCATGGCCTTCGGAACTGAAAAGACTGGGAAGAGCACATCGGGTCCAGAAATATGAGGTGACCCATCCATAGTCCATGTCACACAGCCTGTTGGTGACCCAGTGGGGCCTGCTGCCCAGCTCTCCTACCTCGGTCCAGAGCTCTCCTGACTACAGAGAGGCACAGGTGAGCCTCTGACAGAAGGAAAAGTAGAGGCAGAGTTTGCCTAAGTGTGAGGGAGGACCAGATGACACCATCCACGAGGGAATGCGCATTAGCCCATAGTGTCTGGACTTGTGGCTGTCCGGTCTTCCAGCACATTCTAATCCTCATGTAGGAAACACATGTGTTACTTTTGGCAGATGGGAAGAACGTAAAGGGGGTGTTATGCCTCACTTGACTTGAGCACCCCATCCTGACCTAGGATGGACCACCCACCCTCTTTGTGGCTGACTTACAAACCTTCTTGTTTTTGTTTTTGTTTTTTAAGATTAAATGTATTCATTTGAGAGAGAGAGAGATAGCGAGAGAGAGCATGAGCAGGGAGGAGAAGGAGAAGCAGGCTCCCCACTGAGCAGGGAGCCTGACTCAGGGCTTGATCCCAGGACCCTGGATCATGACCTGAGCTGAAGGCAGATGGTTAATCGATTAACCCACCCAGGGGTCCCTCAGACATTCTCGTTTTTAAAAGAGGTTTAATTAGGAGAAAGTGACATCAACAAATATCGTCTAGGCACTGCTCCAATGTGCCTGGAAGTCCCACTCCTTCCCAGCACCTTGAAGTCTAAGAATAAAAATATGCTCCCCCCACCCCCCACACCACCACTCCAGGGGTCACCCAGAGTTTCTGGAGAGGGAGCAGAGAAACTTCTCTGCCTCAAGACCCAAGATTTCTGATGTTTGGATAAACCTCAAAGCTTCAGGAGTAAATATCTTCCCTTAGTTAATTTTCTTCGTTATTCTTGAACACCTGCAACTGTTCTTTTTACCCACTTTCCTGTGGGGAAACCTATCCCATATTACTTTAGAGGCCACTAGTGCCCCACACATTTTTAAAGCAGAGAAGGGGAGTCTCCCTCTTGCAGGGTTCATCTCTCCAGTCTCTGTTTCCTACCCAAAGTCTAGTCATCTGTGTCCTTTTGGGGAACTGCCTCCACTACAGGAGTTTGGCTTCATTCTGAAGGACCACGGTGGAGGAGGGCAGGAGAGCTCCTCATCATTCTTCCTCCCAGAGCCCCCGCCCCCCGGTGAGGAGGCTCAGAAGGCATCGTGGCTGGGTGTGAGAGGGCCAGGGTCCGAATCCCAGCTTAACAGCTAGAATCTATGTGGACAGGTTGACTAGCGCGGTTCCTCAGCTTCCTCACTTGTGAATTAGAATACTAATGTCCCCTTCGTAAGGTCTGCTCTGAGCATCAAATGAGATGATGTATGGAACCTGCCTGGCACATAATCGGTCCTCGGGAAATGTTGGTTCTATTCGGAACCTATAGCAGAGGGAGGGGCCAAGACTGATTTCAGGGTTTAGGATGCCCATCATTCTCTTTCTCTCTGTTTCCATCTGAGACACAAAAAACTATTTTTCTTGCCCCAAGAAGAAACTGAAGGCCATTGCTCCCACCGTTTCCTGCTTCCCTCAACTTGTGAGAGCCACCGACCGCCTCCATTTTTGCACTCAAAGGGCTAAGTAACCGGCACCTCCAGTTGTCACAGGCAGAGAGACAGAAGACTACCATGAACACCTCTAGAGAGCAACTGACTCGGGCAGACTTATGGGCAAAAGCTTTGAGCAAGCACATGAGGGCATTCTAGGATTCCTTACTAAATCACACAGTTTTCATGAGAAGCCTGAAATAGAGGCTTCCATGGGACAGAGATCTTTGCCGGGTGATGTCATCGATGTATATATTGGGTGTATTGGATATGCTTATATACATAATTATATATATATATATATAGAGAGAGAGAGAGAGAGAGAGAGAGAATGTCCAGAAAAGTGCCTGGCAGATGGTAGGTCCTCAAAAATATGTGTTGAATGACTGACTACTTCAGGGGCAGGATGGCTTCAAAGGCAACCAGCCTCAGATCTGATCTCCACCTCTACCGCTTATTAGCAGAAAGGCTTCTTAGAAATCACTTACCCAAAAAAAAAAAAAGAAATCACTTACCCTACTCCACCCTGTTCTCTCATGCCCAAAGAAGAGAAAATCCCATCAACATGGAGGATAGTCTTATAGATGAGGAACAGTACACGTGAAACATGGAGCAGGTGGAGAAGAATCTAGAGGGGTACCCTTCCATGGTGTGCCCGAGGACCTGGAGTCAGGAAGATCTGGCCCACGCTCTGGGGAGACAAAGTCACCCCAACGCTGATGACCTTGAAGTGCTGTGCACCTTTCAACCCCCCCCCCCCAAGGCACAGAAGGAAGCCTCCACATCCACAATTCTTGACCCCAACCAGAGTTTCTCAAGGAAGATGATGTTTTTGTAATAAAACAACTCATCTTCCTACCTGGTGGCCCTTGTGATAAATGATCCATAAGACCTTGTCCTCATTATCGCTTGCCTTGTCCTTGCAACTGGTTCCCTAGACATCCCCTTGCCTCTCATCTCTCTCCCTTTCCAGCTTAGATGGTTCAAGGCCAGAGCTGCCAAGAGGGGATGACCCCTAAGGTGGGGAGCATCTCCCGTGGGGGCTGCTTGGCTACATTATGGACTCTAAATATGCAAAGCAATTTGCTCAACTACATACCAATAGGATATCCCACTTTTAGAAATACCCTGCCTTGCAAAATCAAATTATTCCCACCATATCAACATTCACAGTCTGTTTGCATTAGTATGGCTTGATAGAACTTGTATCAGTATAAATATTACTTTAGCTTTTAACTGCTAATTATATCAACATAAACTTAATTTATAGTGATAATCACAGTCGTAATGTACTGCTGCCAAACATCACCACTGATGCTTTGAGGCATCGTGTAAACTCAGCCATTAGCAATCACGTAAATGCTCCCCTTACTCATTATGATACTGGCTAAAGAAGTTCTCTAATTGACTTCTTCCCCAAGTCCATAGTAGGCAAGAACAACAGAAGCCTAGACAACGTGGATCAATTTATTACAACAAACCCCTTTCTTACAATAGCCCCTGCTGGTAAATATAAAGTTGCAGAGGAGGACCTCAATCTGGCATGAGCTTATTCTCAGTTTTGAACTTAGTTTTGGTCACATTATATCACTTGAATCATAACACTCTCACTCAGACAAATGCCAAGTAACACTTAGTTCATGCAGCATGCTACTTCTTTCCCCCTAAGTCAGGATGTATAAAAGAAAATTTGCTGCATCTGAAACTCCTACTGCTTTTTAAATTCAAAATTCAACATGCTTTACTTATTTCAACTATTGCTCCTTTTCTGGGGTAGTTTGGTGATTATTTGTTGTTTTGGCCACCCAGAATCCACTTTCCCATCTTGAGGCAACACTACCTCCAATTTTGCTTGGGGAGGGCCCTCAGCCACCACTCCCTGCCCATCATGTTCTCATAAAGAAAACTCCACCTCGGGCTCCAGGAGGGAAGCCTGTGATCTAGGATCGTCCAATCAACGTGCTCCACCCACATCCTGTCCACGGTGATTCATTCAGAGGTGGGCACATGACCCCAGTCTGGCCCACGAAGCTCAAAGTGACTCAAGAGGAGGAAGCACAATTATTTTTCTCTGTATTGGGTGTGAGGCTCAGAGGAAGGCACGGTGGGGTTCCTGCCTCCATCTGCTGACCCCGAGAAGGAGCAGACCACCCTGGAGAACACAGCTTAACTGGAATAGGAGAGAAACATGTGCTCTGGATGTCCCAGCCTCAGAATCAAAGGGTGTCTGAAACCAGCCCTTTCTCTGCACTTTTCACCTAGACGAGTCAAGAATCCCATTTTTGCTTCCCCCACTTGGGCTGTTTGCTATCGCTTGTGGCCAAAATAATACCAAGTGATACAGGCGGCGGGTGGACATTGGGTATGATTATGTACATTTCTAAGATGAAGAAATATGAGCATGAAGAAATAATGTCCAGTCAACAGTAGGACCATGCAAATTAAACACAGAAGGGTGGGCAGATCCTGAATATCCCCAAACCAGAGCACCCTGCAAATACAAAAGAGTTTGAACAACATTTAAATATCAGAGGTTAGAGTTGCAGGGACAAAAACCCATGTCTTTTCCTTTTCAGACATTCCCGATTCTCCAGTTGGTTTGGTGCTAAAGGAAGCAAAATCTCTGGAGAGACAAACAGAAGCTTCAGGAGAGATGTAGGGGATTCAAGGGGGCTCAGCAGGGGGAGGTGGGAGTCAGCAAAATGATCAATTCCAAATTCAGAAAAGTTGGAGAGGGAATAAAGGAAAATTTGAGACGCGAGAGACGAAAGATTCTCTTGTACTTGGGAAATCTAGTTTAGTGCGCAAGGCCGAGCAAGTGTGAGGAAAATCAAATCCTCGGGGCTTTTGAAGATGCGGTTTTTCATCTCTGAATCCATATTCCCAGCACCCCACCTACCGCTCTCTGCGTGCCAGTGCCGGGCGTGTTATCTGTCACGGTCCCCCCAATTAGCACTTTGAATGCAATCACAACAATGGAGACCATGCCCTCATCTGCCAGGGGTGGGCTGGTTTCTGCAATTAAGCTAAAGTTCAGGTTTTGGCTAATAACAGAAGAGGAATGTGACAGCAAAGGGAATGCTTACTCATTAGCTCATGCTAATGGGTGCTGTAACCAACCAGGCACCAGCCCGCTCTTGTGAGAGCCAGGCACGCAGTGTCACTCTGATCTCAGAGTGTTTGCAGGTTTATTTCACAACATTACCGAGGTCTGGCAGTTATCTAATCGGGAGTGGTTTTAAGGGAAAAGAAAGGGGGTAATCTTGTTTTAAGTGCCAGTCTTAGGTCTCAATATTTTATGAAATAGTCATTAATTTTCAATACAAGGCTGATGGTGATATTATGAGGTCAGCATGTTTGCGCAGAAAAATGTTCCTTGGCTGTCCCTGAGAGTTGGGTGGATGGAGAGAAAACAATTATCTCTTATTTATATAAGGCAAATGGTAATTATCACACCAGTCCTGGGTGTCTGAGGAAATAGGTCACTGCAAAGAAGAGGACGGATGGAGTGGGACAGTGGGTGATAAAAAAAAAAAAAAGTGCAGAGCATGAAGGCACTTTGCCTGTTGCAGAAACAATAGAATCCATCCATCCATTCGTGGATTCATTCATTCCATGAACAGCAGGTATTGAGCACCTACTAAGTGCCAGGCCCTCGGAGAGGTGCTGCGTGTTCAGGAGCCAAAGAAGCCAGAAACAGCCTTGCCCTCTGAGAGTTTATATTCTTTTGGCCAAAGAGAATTAGGTCTCAGGAGATCCAATGAGGTCTCGTAGGCAGGAAACGTGGTAATGGAGCAATGCAGCTACCCAACGGGTCTCTCGTTGCGTCTCTCGCTCGGGTCACCCCATTTTAGGCACTGGCAACCTAGAAAAGCATTGACTTTCATGTAAACATTATGTTTGAGCATTCGGGATTAACCTACAGGCATTGATGCAGACTTTGTTCTTTTTAGGTCAGTCGGATCAAGCAGGAACGCCAACCCGATCCTCTTTGGTCCTGCTTACACCCTTCTCCTCTAACACGTGGTCACAGATCGCGCTTAACGCAAGCCGTGCTCAGCTGCCTTGCAGGTTGGCAATAGGAAACGCACAAAGGACGTGTGTGGATAAGATCATTTTTGTCATGACTATACAATCAACAGCTTAGAACATATATACTCGAAGCAGAATGGGTCTTTTGTCAAAACCGATAATGTCTGTGAAAACCCCTTGACCGGAGTGAAGGACGACACAAATCTACACTGCGATCGGGGTCATCTGTCGTGGGGGTCATTTCGGTTGGACTCTCTATTAAGACAGCTGCAGATGTGCTCCTAAATTGATGCTTCCATTTTAACTATTAATAACTGAACGCAAGTCCCAGCTTCCCTCTAGAGCACCATCTATTCAAAATTAATTTATTAAAAATGCATCCTAGTCATTAGTGCTAAGCAGATTTATGAAAAGCAGATCATCTAGGATACATCAATGGGCAAACCCTGAAGTTTATGTCTGTGCCATGTTTTCTATCATTTGTGGAGAATCCGGGCCATGTGTGTCAATATTTGTAGACTACCATTTGGAGGTTATTTATTTCTCTTGGTCCATTTCTCCTGGTGATGTGGCTTTCCACCATTGTCTAGCAGGTGGTAGTTGGCACCAATCCATTATAACTTCAGTTTATGCTGAAAATATTCCACTAAGTGAAGGCGATGTTCAGATTACAGGCTGGGTATGTGTTGAATGCTAGGGAGAGTCTTAAAATTTCTCCTCACTTTTCAATCATGAGCATCCTGGCTTTTAATTTTTTGACGTGTGTTTTTACTGTTTTCTTTCCCTTCTTTTAGACTGTCAGCTGATGTAGAGACAGCTGGTCATGTCAGCCACAATGTATTTTTGAAAGGAAGATCTTTCATAAGAACTCAGGTAAAGTCTTGTGTAGGATTTCTCTGGTAACCGTTTGATCAGTGGGGGGATGGGTTGTGGTAGTGGGAAAGCTGAGAGAAAAAACCCCAAGCCCTTTTTGTTTCAAAATAGTAATCCTACAAACAGGTCATGTAGGGCGGAGTGCTGCGGGCTGAAATTGCGCTTTCCTTGAAATTATATAATCCCATGACTTAAGTATTAGGGAACATGTAAGCCAGTTTTTTAATTTTCGGTAGAAAATTATGCTCCTCTGTCATTGAATTTTAGGGCTAAAAAGAGATCACAGAGATCCCCTGGCCTGTTTGACACCTGAGCATACTAAAGACTGAGGACATTGAATGCATGGCTCATGGTCCTAGAGCTATGGTGATGTCACGCGTGCTCAGAGCCAGATCTTTCCATAATGTCCTGGCCTCCTACCACCCTGCTTATCATTCTTTGTGAGTCTGAGCTTTCTCTTACCTTATCCTCCTGCTTATCAATGGGGAAGAGAGAAATGCAGAATTTTAGAGTTGGAAAGAACTCATTTGCTGATGTATATCACATAAACACTTACTTAGCTAACATTTGTGATGTGCCAGGCATTACGTTAGATATTGTGGGAGCTAATGTGACTAAGTCATTTCCTTGCTTAAAGTTTCATAATCTGGAGGGTGTGTGTGTGTGTGTGTGTGTGTGGTGCAGGGGTGGGCATGGGGGTGGGCAGGGACAGTTGCCAAGGGAAAACGGCAATTTAGAACACTCACTGTTATGAGGGATGTGCTACCATGTCTGTCCCGAAGTAGTGGGAAGCCCAGGAGAGAGCGGGCTCTCCACCTATATCTGTACCCCAGGCTGCAGAATCGTCCAGGGAGCCTTATTTTTTAAAAGTACGGCTTCCAGCACACATCCCAGAGCCACTGCATTGGGATTTCCAGAGCTGGAAACCCAAAGCTGCCTTTTTAAAATGCTTTCTACATTGTTCGGCTTATCAACCAAGTTTGGCAACCATGGTTCTGTTCTACCCAGGGGTAAGGGGGCTGGTCAGGATTGATTTCTAAGCACAGTATCTCTTGCACTAAAACTTGAAGGCTGAAGAAGGATTTTCCAGACAGTGAGGGAGATCCTAGCTTAGTCCAAATTTCCTTGGCCAGTCGTTGTCTCCCCAAGGCCGTCTCTGAGCTCCCTAACAGAACAAAAGCTGATGGGTCACTGTACCCAACACCTAGGCGTTCAAGCTGCAGACTCCTCTGATCAGGGATCCAGGCGGTCAGCAGACTAAAGCCTCTTGGGGCAGAGCTCCTGAGACAAGGGTGGGGGAGTGGTCACTGACTTCCTAAAATATCGGAGATCTCACTGGAATTAGAAATTGGTCTCGCTGGCGTTAGAAGGAGCAATTCCAAAATCATTGTTTGCATTCCCTTGCTAATTCATGGTAAACTGAGAAATAAAGGACAAAGAGGTGGCTTTTCCCTAAAGCTCAATTTACTCCATTTTTAAGGCTCTCGGTAAAAGGGTCTCTACTGTTTAGAGTTTTGGTGGTGAATAACATTTTCTAAATGTCTCTATTTGGAAAAAATTAAGAGTTGTCCATTAGACATCCGTGCCTGAAATTCATGAAAGGTTTTTATGGTCTCTGAAACCCAGAAGTCTTGGAAGAACCACTCCACATCTTCTAGATTATGTTCTGTTCCACCCTTTGCCCTCCTGATCCCTAAAATCACACAGCAGATAACCCCGAACCTTTATGACCTGCGCCTTTTGGGGGGTAGTATCTGAATGAATTTTTATGTCTTTTCAACTAATTTGATTCACTATTACTGAATCAGGCAATCAATCTAAATACAGGCATATGTGAAATGCCTTATTTAAACTTGTATTAAGAACATGATCATTTATTTGAACCCCTAAAATCACAAAGCCAAATTTTAGAGATTTTACAATTTCTTCTCACCAATACACATAGAAAGTTGTTCTTCTTTCTCCCCAAACCAGTTTCCTCTGGAGAACTTTTTTTTTTTCAGTCCTAATATTCGATGTTATCCACGACTCCAGAATTCTAGATCAGCGAGGAAGACTTATCTCCCTCAGGGCCAGGGGGCTCGATTTATGTGGATATGAATAAGATTTACGGTGTGTAATAAACATTACTAAAACGTGACAAAAGGGTGAAGATTTAGAGACACTTACTAATTTAAGCTGACACTTTAAACATTCACTGCCTTTAGAGCAATACATATTTCAGGTCTTTATACAGGTTTCCAGGCAGAATGCCTATTAGGGAATGGAAATCATCTGTGTACCTCTCCCTCTCTTCGCACGTCCCCCCACTCCCATTTATGGCTCCCCAGTAGCTACCCTATCCATCAGTGTTTAGTGGTGCCTTTATGCTCAGCACCTAGATATTAAGCAAATTAGAATCTTAATATATGAGGTGTGACTATGAGGTCTAAAAGGAAATAGGGACGCAAAAACATAGTAAAAAAAAAGAAGAAGAAGAAGAAGAAATACTGGCCGTGACTTCAGTTATGGATGCTCTGTGAGAACTCCCAAGTTTTAAAGGGCTGAAATTGACATCGTGCCAGTCTTTCAGAAAATGCTACGCGTGCTCTTTTTCCTCTTACATGGGAAATTATACAAGTAAGTCTACCAAGAAAACATGTCATGGATTTGGAAAGTTGGTGCTTGGCCAATTTTCACACATCTGGTTCGCCGGGCAGTCTCTGCTCATCAGCTAATAAGGACTTACGTGAACCCAGCTTAGTCCAGGGCCGGTCCCTTGATCCGCATTTGATCTCACCTGGATGCCAGCCCTCAGCTCTGGCCTGGCCCTCTCCATTCAGGCCTCTTTTATTTCCCACACAAAATGGTCTCGTGTTGTTAAATGGTCTCTAATTTTTCTAATAGTAGACAGTAGAGTTTCTTGCTGGTTTTCAGTAAGCCTGCTTTATTTTGCCTCCCTAATTTGCTCCCAGTTGAATCTGATTGCATTTACTTGGGCAAAAGGGAGGGGCTGTGGCTACCCAGAAAGCCATGGACTTGAAGTAGTCCTAATGATCTCATGGGGTGTTGTGTGTAATGCAAACCCCAGGTCCCCTCCACTCTGTGTAGATGCCAGTCTCTGTGACTGACATGTACTTAAGCACGCAGGGCTGTTTTTCAGTGTGTGATTTACTTTCTCCCTTTAATTACCCTGGAGATGGCAAGCCGAGAATATTTGAGGCTTAGTTTTCAGGGTAAAGTGTATTCCCTGGAACAGGTCAAAAACAGCACCTTGTCCCTTTGGGACCTGAGCTAATTCAGGGAGGAACTCTATGACAGGTTCCAAGATGGGCCTATCTCTGCTTTGCTAGTAATTGCAAAAATACATACCTAGGAGAGGAGTCATGGTAGTGAATTATGGTCAGCAGCAGAAGAGAATTTAACTCATACGGAGGTAGCCCATAATGTTCAACCACCCATATTATAGAGAGCTATTTTTCTCTCTTCTCACTCAGTGGCATCCAGGACCCTATGCGCGGAGGGGCTCCGTGTGGCTTGCTTTCCTGACTCAGAAGCACCTGCTGCAGGTCAGTTACCACCACGCCTTTATGAAGTGAAAGCTGAGTTTTGAC
This sequence comes from Neomonachus schauinslandi, assembly GCF_002201575.2. Classification (NCBI taxonomy): domain Eukaryota; kingdom Metazoa; phylum Chordata; class Mammalia; order Carnivora; family Phocidae; genus Neomonachus; species Neomonachus schauinslandi. The sequence continues at coordinate 133,121,958 of NC_058410.1, read as the reverse complement.
GCCACCTCTGATCCTCATAACCAACATGAGCACTGTCCAAACTTGGCAGCACAAGACACGGGTCAGGGCTACAGAGCTGGCAAAGCTGATTTCTTGTAGCTGGGGGCTTTTGTGTACCCCTATCCTTGAACTGTTCATCCTGAGGGAGCTTATTTTCTTTCACCTTTATAGATGCCGCGCCTTATCTGCCATCAGGTAAATACACGCCTGGAATGATTTTTTTCACCAGTGGAGGAGTTGTGGTTTGCCTTTTTTTTCCCCCCAGGGCAGAGAGAGGCTCATGCTTCCCAACTTCACCACGGTGCCCTCTCACATCTGAGCCAAGCATGCCATGGGGAGGGCCTTTTCCTTGAAAAATGGTCATTTCTTTATAGTACAGGGAGTTCTGTGCTGTGATCAAGTATGTATCTAGTACCAGTCCAGTATGTATTGGTTATAAATGAAGCAAATGTTTTCCTGGAAGAAAACGTCAACAGTTAGCGGAGCTTAGGGCTAGGCTCAGCCCTGGCCACATTCCCGGAAGGATCACTCCTCATCCCTTGATATCGTCATCAGTATTTGGAGGCAGTTTGGCAGAGTGGGACTCAGGCTTTAGCATCAGAAAACAAGCTGTGTGATCTTGAGAAAATTGCTTAATGTCTCTGGATCCACAGAACCACCACAGGGTGAGGCCACACAGTATCCAAGGTTATTTTTGGTCCTACACATCAGTGATTCAGCACTAACAATGGTTGGCAGGCTGTTCTGGACATGTTGTACAAGGAACAGTATCTGTTTATCAGGATGTTTGGGAAATTGTTGTGCTCATCTTTACTCAATGACTTTGAGTTATTCCTATCTGACTATTTTTTTTTTCTTCTGTTCATTCATGATATTGACTGGCTCCTTTTGCTTTTCTCTCAAAGCCAGATGAAGCTATTCTGGCTCATCCTTAAGCAGAGGTGCAAAAACGAGATCCTCAAGGCAAACGTAGTAAGAACTATTGAAAAGGAATTGTGAAAATCAGCACCCAGATTAACAGATGTAATTTAACTAAGCAGGCAGGGCCATTGTGAAAATGCTTCAAAACCAAGGCCCCTACAGCTCAGGCAGAACCAGAGTGAGGACTTACAGAAGAAGCTAGTGCATGCTAGATCAGGTCCCCGCGCCAGGACCGAACCACTGTCTGAAATGCTGACCTCCTCCAAGTATTTAGGAGTGGAATAATATCTTATTAAACCAACAAACAAAAAAACCACAGTGGAGGGGGACGAGAAATGTAAATAGGAGTGGTACAATATTGATCACTGCTGAACCTGGGTGATGAGTACATGGGGTCCTTAGTCTCTTTACTTATGTGTATATTTCAAGTTTTCCGGTATAGAAAGTCAAAAAGAAAATCAGCCCTGTAGCAGGTCTCACTCCAGAACTAAGTTAGAGGCCACAGAAAGAGGATGGAGTCTCTGGAAATCAGTCTGGCCAAAGTCCCCAAAGGCACCGAGGGGAGAGGATGCTGAGTGTCCATCCTTCTTCCATTAACTGCTCTGGGAATCTCAGAGCAGCCCGTAATGATTTTACTAACATCAGTTCCTCCTCAGAGAAATGGAATCATTGCGGCATCATATCTGAAGGTAGACCATAAGCCTCGATGAAATTTATTAGACAAGGCCCAGGAAATTCTTTTCTTCTGCTTCATGTAAGTGCACTTGACCTTTCCTTCTCCCACTGAGTGGTTGTGTGTGTGTGTGTGTGTGTGTGTGTTGTGGGTTTTTCCACTGATGTGTCTAACATGGACTCGGAAGATTCTCAGCAAAGTGAGATTGGGTGAAGAATGAGGACTCATTGCTAAATCCTCCTCTGAGTGTCTGTTTCTTTGAGGAGCCTGTGAGCTACTCATCTTCATGTCCCCCGACCTAACATGGAGCCTGCTCCCTGCAGGGGCAGAGGGAATGCCAGCTAAATGGGGCTATGATGACCCTACAGAATGAGGTTTACCAGATGTTCCTACGGGAAACTACACTTTCAATGCAGCCGTGTCAATTAAAGAGCACGTGCTTTGGAGTCAGACCGGCTGAGGTTCAAATTCTCCTTCACCACTAGGCAGGCCAGTGGCACTGAATCTGCAATCTGGTCTCTGCATCTCCATGATATGGGGTTCATACCTCTGCTGAGCTACGACATGCGGGCTGTGGTGTGACTGTGAACCAGAATATGAACATACTTTGGGAGGGAAGGTACATTTAAATGCATTACCTAGTTGTAAACCTTTGCGAGGATAACCACAAGAACGGTGCAGGTGTTTTAAATAACGTAGACAATTTCTTCCAAGGCAGCAAATGTCCTAAGGTATTTTTTTCATCCCAAAGTCTTACAGCTGTTTAAGTCCAAAAACCTCAAATTTGCTTAGAAGTAAAGATTAATTGATAATTTCTTCCCACCCTAGTTTAAAAGAGAAAGGATAGAGTCTACATTGGAAAAATGCATTTGAGAACCCACGTTAGGACTGCAGAGTCTGATGTCAGAGGTCTAGGGGGAGCATGGATTGCAAAAGTAACCCGGTATTTCTTCTCCCCCTTTTCTGACTAAATGCATATTATTCAACTACCTCTCTGATTCTAAGGGAAAGCTCCAGATGTCAGTCCTTCTCGCCAGAGAGGAAAAAATAAAGCAGGGTTGATTTCCAATTCTGTTTCCTTCCCAGCCTTCCCTTAGGTCAAGGTAACCCCTCCCCATGGCAGGAAGAGATCCTCCAGCCTTCAGATCCGCCTGATCTCTGAAGCAGTTGCCCTGGTCTATGTACACCCAAAGCTCTAAGGCTCCCCGGACATTTGTCAGCTGTGGGTGTCACTGGAGGCAGTATAGAGTGCTCTGCTGGAGTTACCACCATACAAGGCTGGGCATTGGAGAGAACGAGCCTCTTGCCTCCTGTTACCATCTTTGCAATGAATGAGGCGGATCTGGGGTGATGTTGGCCATGAAGCAACGTTGCTAAATGTTCTCTTCGCTGGAGAAATGATGATATAAAGAGAAGTAGAGGGCTGAGCTCCTAGCTATAACTTGCGGGCTGACCTTGGACATAACTTGATGACTACAGCCCCAAGCTGCTGCGTGTCCCAGGCTGTATCCTTCGGCTTTGAAGGTGGGCTATCCCGCTTTCAGCCCCATACCATTGATTCTGGAAGGGGGCAGGCAAATTGTGACCCAGGCCAGCAACTCGCAGCCATTTGGATAGAGGAGCACAGGGTTGTGAACAACCTTTGCCCATCTTACCAACCTCCCAACCAGACCTTCAAACTCCCCCTCCCGAGACCCCCCTCCCCCGCTTCTGAGCCCCAAGAAGTCCGGAAGACACAGAGGGAAGTCCTACCCCTAAGTCAGGAGTACCTTCCCAGGAGCAGGCAGTCAACTCCTGTCTCAACTTCTTCCTCTTCAGTTCTCCATCGCTCATCGTTTATGTCCAGAGGCATGTATTTATCTGTGAACACTAGAAGACTCATCCATTTATTTACTGAGAGATATACCAAATATCTATTAAGCACTTTCTGCATGACAGGTACCTGGCCAGGCACTGGGAAAACAACAGTGCAGGAGATGCCTTTTTACCTTCAAGATTTTTCCAGGCCAAGAATTTTTGTGTTTTTATTTGTTTTGGGTCTTTTTGTTTGTTTTTGTTTTAATTTTGTTTGGTTTCAATTCTTTGTTTCAGTGCCGAGGGAGACGCCTCTGTAACTTCAGGATCTTTCCAGACCAGGAATTTTGTTGATTTGTTTGTTTCAGTGCCCAGGATGGTAAACTGACCCTTGCTGGTGGGGCGGGGTGTCCCGGTTATTACTACTGGAAGTGGCCAGGGGCACCCACGTAGAGCAAAGGACTCAGGACAAACCAGATCTCACAAGAATGTTTCTCTGCCCCGCTTGCTTCTCCCAGGAGGTAACATCTAATTTAAAGGAACAACAAGAAAACCTTGGGATAGAAAGAGAAGGAAACGTCCCAGAGGGACGGCTTGCAGCCTGTCGTGCAGGTGGAGAAACATGGGGTAGGGGTAGGGTAAGGAGAAGATGTCATTGGTAGGCTGGGCGGCAAAGTCTGGGAACTTTTAATACCTTTGAACAGGTTTCCAAGTAGGACTTCCCCTTGCCCTCTCCCCATTTCATCACCCCCAAAGTAATTCTAGCTGCCTGATTGAAACATCCCAGGGCGCCCAACGATCACCCGGCTGGGATCAAACAGCCCTTGGCTCACACACTGCACTCCAGGTACAACCCCGAGCGAGGACCCATGAGCCGAAAGAGCCCGGGAGGCCCTTCCCCTCTTGGCCAGCAGAGGCTCCGTGTCTCTAGTCTCCTGTTCTCTAAGAGAGGGCATCTGGCAGAAAGGCAGGACTGAGGATTGAAACAGCATCATTAAGCCCTATGCCTCTCAGGGGAGAAACCCCAAGATCAGTGACAGAACCAGGAGGGGGAGAAAATGCACTGATCAGGGAGGGAAGAGTGCCTTTGCATCCTGTTCTCCCTTCACAGTTCCCCACCCCCACGCCGTAGGGGGTGCCTGAGGATAAAGGAAATGACAGCCGTGTGGGGCCTTTTCCCGGCTCCCACCTTAACCTTTCCTCTGTACAATGGGTCTAGTCAGCCCTAGCGCCTCCCTCACAGGGTTAGTGCCAGGATTAGAGTTAATATACATAAAGTGTTTAGAACAGTGGCAAAGACTGAGTCAGCATTTATATAAATGTTCTCAGTTTAACAGGTCTGGGTAGGATACAGATGGCACGAAAAGTTTCACCGAAGAGTTATGAACGTCAGGACTATATACAGAAGCGGTGGCAGGTTTCAGCAGCCCATGAGGGGTGGTAAAACAACCCGGCTGCGGAAGGGGCAAGGCAGAGACTGGTGGGGGGGATGCTCCGACCTTTCTCGCCTCCCATTACCTGTGGCCCCATTACCCACACCAACCAGAAGCTGAGGGCAGGGCCAGGTGATGGCGCCCAGGGGGTCAACCTCTTGGGGGGCACAGAGCACGGGTCCGACGAAAGAAACAAACCAAGAATAACTCGCACAGCCATTCTGTGGGGCGGGTTGGGTGTTAGTATTAATATCAGTGTTAACCAGTGCCAGTTAATATTATTAACATGGGTATGGCTGATAACAGGACCCGTTTCTTTTGTGATGGAGTTGAGTTTTGTTCTTAGACAGCTTCGCGTATTTTCCTGTTTTTAAGTGGGGCCTGACTTTCTGTTGGAAGGATGTGTTGACTTCGCAGTTCTCATCTGGGCAGCTGCCAGGAATTGAAGAACAACCAGAGCCCCAGGGGATTAGAATGTAGTCCTAATTTGGAATCTCAAGGCGCTCCCCTGCCTGGAGCGCATCTCCCATCCTCAGGAGCCTCGATTTCCCTTAACACGGAGAGGAAAAAAAAAAAAAAAAAAGAGTTCTAACTCTTAACAGCAGAGTTGTGAAAAAGAAGACCCTGCCAGAACTGTGCAAATACGAAGAATTGGCAGATATAAAATTCTAAAAAATTTCTTAATAATATGCACGCGTCCTGACTTAACAAGCATGGCATATTGTGGCTATCCTGTTAAACAACAAAAAAAAATCCGCTGATCATTTTTCACAACTTATTTATTCTTGGTGCCTATTTCCTTTCCAAGGAAGGAAAGGGGATAAAAGAACTTTTAACATCTTTTTTTTTTTTTCCTTTGCAGAGTGCTTTTTACTTTATTCCCCAAATTCATTTCTACACGAATCTATTTAGGGATCTGCTTCCTGATGTTAAAAAAAAAAAAAAAAAAAAAACCTAAATTATTTCCTATAGACTTTTTAGGCGTTTTGTTCACCTAAATGTATATATTGCTGCTCTAATTGAAATTCCTAAATAGTCACTTTCTGAACTGTCAAAATTGTAAAGCTGTTGATGGGTGCCGTACCAGAGTTTCCATGACAACGAGTTTCATTGCCTAGGCGACGCTGGTCTGGTGATATCACCACTGAACTGGCTCAACTCCTGAAACTTGGCGGCTCCCAAAAAATGTGCAAGCATGTCCTGAAAGTTTAACGGGCTTTTATTTTTAATGGCTGGCACCAAGCTCGGATCTGCCAGCACTTGGGAAGCGGCAGCTCTGTTCTGAGGTTCATTGTGTAGGGGATGGGAGGTTTGACAAGCATGCTGATACTACCAGATCCTATTTGGATGGTGACTTTTTATGTGACTCGTTCCCAAATAGCATTCCGTCAGTCACTGCGGCTGGGGCGGGAGTGGAGTGAAGTGACAGAATCTTAGTTCACTCATGAGATCACAAGATGCTTTTGAATCTAAGTCAAAATTAGAGACTGTCTCGTAACTCTTCGATTTTTTTTTTTTTGCCTTTTTTCCTATTCTTCCTTTCTCTCTCTCTCCTTCTTTCTCTCTTTTCTTTCTTGCCTGAAGAGACAAGGGATTCTGGAATCTGGAAACACCATGATTTGCACACTTTGGGGGGTCTGTTCTATTTGGGTGGGGCATTCTTCAACTACCTCCCATTAAACTGTTTGTGGGAAAGTTACATTAAAAATAAATCTTTCTTGATAAGCAGTTTTTATTTGGTGCGCGGTCAGAAAGGACCCCGGGGAAAGGGAAACCATGTAGTTCGTCCTTTTTTTTTTTTCCCCTCCCTAATAGAACTCAAGTGTCTTCTAATTACATCCGGATGATCGTTTAAACAGGGTGGTCCATTTTAAAGCAGCCACATTTAAATCTACTTTGCATGAAATGAGCTTGCTTTTAGATGAGTTTGGCTGGCTCAAGAATACATCACGAAATGCAAATCTGATGATAAATAAAGCTTTGGCTATATCATGGAAATGGGGAGCATTTCAAAACATGATGTTAGCGCTGACTGCTAAATGAAATGGCATCCCTTGAACACCCCTCAGATTTTAAACATTTAAATGTATGCTACTGAATCAAAGATGTCCACTTGATATGCGGCGATTCGTAAGTCACACAAAATAAGAAGATGAGGTGCAAGCTTTCCCTCACGAATTAACACTGGTGAAAATATGAGGGTGGCAAAGGGCTGTTAGAAGTCGAGAAAATGAGGAAATGGCTCTGCATACTTATTTGAGGAGTCATTTTGAAGTAAGTAGCAGGCAGAACGTGAACTGCTTCCTGTGAACCAGTTACTCCACATGTCCTTGGGACCCAAGGCTGTTGAGTTCTTGCCACTCTTTGGCTTGGCTCTCGTGAGGAGAGAGGTAATAAACAGCGTAGGATATTAGGTAGAACTACAAACAAAGCAATGGGCTTTTAAAAAAATAATCAGACTTTATACATACAAAAAAGGATTAGCCCCTTTAAAGTATGAGCCTTGCTGATAGCCCATCTAATTGTTACAGTGATGCTGCTAGGGTTCAATTGTGGTTTTTTTGAAATGCCAATTTTTTGTTTTTTGAGATTGTCTTCAGAGACTGCAATCCATCTGTGGCACATATTTCTAATTATCTACCCAAACCCATTCTTTCTTCTGTAGAAGTTTAGAAGCCCAGTGTGTGGCTTCCATAGTTAAAAAAAAAAAAAAATGGCCCTTGAGCCCAGGACTACCTAGCTGGTAACTATCGGGTTTGGCCATAAGACTAAGTTCTCAATGGAACATGGAATTGTTCTGGGTCATTTCCAGATCTCAGATTAAAACATTGCACACCAGTTCCTCCCTGACTTTTCCCATCATCCTGAACCATAGGGACCCAGCACTGATCACGCCCTAGGAAATTGCAGAGCACCAGAATAGAAGGACCTGGGTCCCTGAATGACTGCATCGAGAAGATCTACCCTGCCAGCTGGGTTCTCTCCCCTTGAACTTGTTCAGAGAAACATAAATGTCCTTTTTGGTTTGTTTTTAAAATATCACTGCATCATTGGGTCTTTGATTATAGGTTCTACTAAATATAAGCAATGAAAATGGTAACTGGAATGAGTAACAAGACCTTCTTGAGTCAGTAAGTCCTTGCATGGGTGGGCGGAAGACATTTCATTTGTTCACAGTTGGTCCTTTCTTTAGACTCACCAAGCGAGTGAACCAGGAGGACACAGAAAAGTGCAGAAGGCAATGAAAGGAATTCAGATACAAGAAAAACTCAAGAAAGCACAGTCAACATGAATCAGGCTCCATATTATAACTTTTTTAATGCAGGATGTGATCCTTTTCATTTTTCTTCCAGTGAGCCTCGCTTTGACACTCTTCTCTAAGTAACAGAACTCTGAGTAACTGAGACGCTTCTGGGAAGGGCATTTTGTGAGGCTCCGTTGCCAAAACTCTAAACCATCAGAAGGGTCTCAGTGGGTCCATGTTTCAGTTATCTACTGCTGTGTAACAAACAGCCCTAAACATAGGGGCTTAAAACTACAAGATTTATGATTTCTCACAATGCTGGAAGTTGACTTGGGTCAGTGGGGAGGTTCTTCCACTCCACCTGGTGTAGCTGGGGTCACTGACGTGGCTATATTCCACTGGGAGATTGGCAGGAGCCAAGATGGCAGGAGCAGACATCCAAGATGGTCTCTCATCCTTCAGGATCTCTCTCAATATAGTCTGGTCATTCAAACATCTCACTTAGCTTTCTGAAAGCATGGCAACTGACTTCCAAAGAGAGTGTTCCAAGAGAGAAAAAGTGATAGGCCTTGGCTCAGACCCTTTGGGATGTCACTTTCTTTGCATTCTGTTAGTCAAAGCAAGTCATACGGTCAGCCCACATTCACGGGAGGGGCAAGAGATCCACTTTCTAAGGTTGGGGGCTATTTGCACCTGCAAGGGCGGGGTGAGGGTGGGGTTGGTGGGGGTGGTGGATAGGTGTTGGTGGTGGCCCTGGTCAGAACCCACCTACTATAGGAACATCCTGAGTGATACAAATGTCCTCTTGTTATGCATAATGAGCCCCTTTCTACCAGATCTGAATTTATGGTAGCGAGGTGACCCATTACAGGGCTGGCAGATAGCTTTGGGATTGGACTGTGCCAGACAAACCACCACATGATTAGAGGGTTGGAATTTCAGGCCTGCCCTCTGACCTGTGGGGAGGGGAAGGAGACAGGAGATGGAGTTCAGTCACCTGGTCAATGACTTAATCAACCATACCTACGTAATAAAACCTGGATTAAAAAAAAACAAAAAACAAAAAACTGAAACCAGGAGCCTCAGAGAGCTCCCTAGTTATGAATATAATTATTGTACTGGGAGGGCAACTCACTCGGACTCCCTGAGGAGAGGGTGTGGAAGCTGAGTTGCCCTCCCCCACCCACTCCCCAAGACCTTGCCCTATGTGTCTCATCATCTGGATGCTCCTTTGTGTCCTTTATAAGAAAATGGTAATTGTAAGTCTAGAGCTTTCCTGAGTTCTGTGGGTTGTTCTAGTGAATTCCCAAATTGGAGGCAGTCATGGGAACTCTGAATTTGTAGTCACCTGTGGCTGACATCTGAAGCGAGGGCAGTTTAATTGGGGACCTTGCCCTTTAGCTTGTGGGCTGTGGTGGTAGCTCTGGACAGTTAGTGGCTGGATTGGACCGAATTATGGACACCCAGTTGGTGTTGGATCACAAGTCACCCTGTGGCAGAAATGTAGGGCCCAGGACGCAGAGAGCTCCAGTTAAATGGCTCGTACTGGGGCTGTCCACGTGGCTTTTCATAAAGGTTTAGTTTTCGCATCGGTTAATGTTGGTCAAAGAATAATACCTATATTTAGGCCTAATTGGTAGCTTAAGCATATAGGAGAAACACTTTATGAACTGAGAAACACAAAGCAAATATTAGCTACTATTATGGCCCAAACTCTAATGCATAATCAAAAATCTTATTTATAACCCAACAAGAGCTTTGCGGCCAGATTTTTTACCCTTTTTCAAGTCAAGTGAGAGAAATAATGAATGTAGTTCCCTAAAGCTAGAGATGTAAATTTGGTTCTATGTGTCTTTTGTGTGCATGTCTGAGATTTTTTTCAACCAAGTTTTTTCCATTCAGTTTCAGGCAGAAACTCGACAATTTCTTCTCATGAATCATCTTTCTGTGGCATTATTCCACACCCGGCAGAAAAATTATGTGAGGCCATGGTCTTTGCTGGCCTGCACTCAAAGAAAACATGCAAAAACTGAACTCCATGTGGTCTTTGAGTCATTCCTCAGATCCTGAATTCTCGCAGCCTTTGAATCTGAGTTGGGTTAGTGGGAATCCCAGCTGGATGCCGTGGAGACTCTGCAGAAAGGATGGGAGATGGATTGGTTTGAGTAAATAGGGGGCATCTGCTCCCAGTGACTGCTATACCCACTCATGAAAATGGGACTCCATCCCCGAAACTAAGGCCAAATGAGGCCGCATATTTATTTTTTAATAATTAAGGCTCTCCTTAGTTGGATGCTGCTTTTCCTGGTCCAGTCCACCCCCGTCCAAAGATGGTCAAGCACAGGTAAGATTTTACAAAGCAGCAAGAATACATTGGGAATGGACTGTGTACCCAGGACCATTGGGATTAAGAAAGATGAGGAAAACACCGAACAACTGAATTCAAACATATATTGACTACTTTCTTTTCACCAGCATTGGGGAGGTATGAAATAAAGTCTCTGACTTCAAATTCTCTATATATGTGTACACACGTGTATTGGGAGAGACAGTGTATAAGTACATAAGTATATTGGTACTTGATGTTATTATCAGCAAGGTCTTACAAAGGAAAATTCAGGAATACTTCTTTAACATTCCATGCACTAGCTTCTTTTCATAGATCCTGGGACCTCAGACTCTGGACTTATCTTACCCACCACTCACCAAGTCTGAACTGGTGTGCCGAGTGAACCATTTCTTTCTTGTTAAATGACCTCGCCTCATCATGAAACCATAGAAAGAAAGCTTCCAGATCATTTGTCTCCATCCCAAAACTTATAAAAATGAGATAAAAAAAATGTTAAATTATTTTGGCCCATAAGTTTCAGATGGGGTTGTATATTTCCCTAAAGGGTCAAAAATAGAACATTTATTAAATGGCAAGTTATTAAAAAACCAGCACAGGCCCCAGTTGTCTTTCAAAAGCTCTGATTTACTGCATATGTCTCCCCTGAGAAAGGCCTTTTTTAAATGTTCATTTCCATTTTAAGAGACTCAGGGCTTTGATCTGTTGGGAGCATTCTTTTCCTCTCCCTGACTGGGGCCCGTCAACTACTCCAGGCAGAACTCTCAGAGCCTGGATTTTTCCATGGCCTTCCCTGGCAGCCACACGGCATCTCCTGTATCTGCAGTCACCCTAGCTAATTTGGAGGTGAGAACTGGTGAGTCCCTCCACCAGGGGACGTGGAGTCACGTTTGTTCTTCACACCTCAACAAAGACCCTACTTCCAGGAGGTGAGACAAAGACGGGATGGGGCTTGGGACCCCGGTACCCCACAGTGGCTGCCAGGGCACCGTTTAAATTATTTCCAGAATTTGATCACGTTATTCCAATACCATCAGGTCACCGCCATTGAATACTGGAGTAAATGTTGCTTCTGAAAGGTTCACGTTGTTGATCTACTTATTTATTTAACTTCACGTGGGTGACACCAGAATGTGCGCGGGTCCTGCTGACCACGCGTCTCTCTGCTCTTGACAGGTTGGAAGATAAAGCGTGAAGTGGGTCACTTTTAGTATTAAATCTGTGGCCCGGCTTTGTTTGCACATGACACCCTGCTTCTCCCTAGGGAACTACTCGGGTGCCCACTGAACCTTAACACAAATGAGAGAAAGCCCCACCTTAATGGGCGGGTTTAGGTTCCTGCCGGGGTACCCATCCTGCTGAGCCACCCAATGCTGGCTTTTAGCTCCCACCACCTTACAACTGTAGGCACCGTTGTGCCTGGACTCCCCTTTGATTCCCCAGCTCGTGTCTGCCCCAAACACACATGCACACATGCGTGCGCGAACACACACACTTTGAAATCCCTGGAATAGCACCACGTTTCTTCCAGAGCTAAACCATTCATTAGACTGCCACTCTTCCCTCCTTTCTCTCCTTCCTCTTCTCCTCCTTTTTCTCCTCTTCCTCCTCCTTTCTCTCTCCCACTCCCTCTCTTCTGCAATAACACGGTGAACGTTTGTATTAGCTTTACATCCAGCCAACTTGAAGATTCACCTGCAATCGTTTAGGACCGGGCCATACTGAGAGGTCACCGTCATTCAGCAGTTTATCACTGAGCTGTTCCTTTCTAGTCTATTCCACATGCTAAACGATTGTTAGTAGAAATAGGATCGGGGAGGGTGGCGGGGAGGGGGGACGGAGGCAGAATGAGCAATTGATGGAGTTGAGCCCACCTGCCACGGTCTCCCACTGCCATCCTTCACAGGTAAATGACACAAACAGGCTTAAAAAAACAACTCTCCTATTTTCTTGTAGCACCTTTTTTTTTTGTTTGTTTGTCAGATTACATGTTCAATCAGTTGTGACAAATTGCTGCAGTATGCAAGGTAGCACATAATCCAGGGTAAAGCCTGGGCTCTAGGGTAGAAAGGAAAGCAATCCGAGCCATTCTCTGAAGCTGTTACCCACGGTGGCGGGAAAATGCCGTCACGAGGGGGTTTTTTCCAGCTGACTTTCTATGGCAGGGAGGGAAAGAGATGGTATTCCCCAAGAGCAAGTGGTTAATTTTATTTTATATTATGTTAGGTTAGGTTATGATTTTATTTTATTTTATTTTATTTTACTTAACCAGCTGCAGGCAGTCTGTGGAAAAGTGGGTATTACCATCCTGGTACGTCTCTAATTAATAAGATCAATTGCTGCTGTATTTTCTTTTACAAACTCATTTAGATATGTCAGGGCTGCAATTATTTTGAGAATGATCTGGCTTTATGCTTATTCATCTTTCCTCTTCCTCGAGGAGAAAATAAAACTGTCAGCTTAAACGCCCTTTGAAGTCTGTTTTAGATCCTTGATTGAAAATTAAAAACAAAGTCTCTAGCCTAGTGCCGTTTACAGGGTCAAAGTTCTTGTCCTCAGATTGGGGTGCACGCGCGCGCGTGTGTGTGTGTGTGTGTGTGTGTGTGTGTGAGCTCCGTTCTTAAAAGGGCCACATGCTGGCTTTCTACTAACGTGGTACCCCTCCTCCGCTTTAACACCTTGGACCTATGAGAACTCTGGAGTCTCCTATTATTTTATTTTATTTTATTTTTTTTTTTTTTAAAGATTTTTTTTTATTTATTTATTTGACAGAGCGAGACAGCGAGAGAGGGAACACAAGCAGGGGGAGTGGGAGAGGGAGAAACAGGCTTCCCACTGAGCCGGGAGCCCGATGCGGGACTCGATCCCAGGACCCTGGGATCATGACCTGAGCCGAAGGCAGTCGCTTAACCAACTGAGCCACCCAGGCGCCCATGGAGTCTCCTATTATTTTAAAACCGAGAAGCACCGGGCACTCATTTGGCTTCTCCGGTGTTTTTCGTCTCTGAGAAGGAGGTCTCTCCAAATGAATGTTATAACCCTTGTCGTAGACCTGGGGGATGGTTTAGGAAGCTTTGCTCACCACTTCCCTGCCTCCTGCGATAATTCCCCACTGACTGAGTGTGCCGGAATCTGTCCCCACTGCTGGAGACCCAGCCGTCACCCCCGCTAACTAACAATCGCTTAGCATATGGAATAGACTCGAAGGGCCCGCGCCCCCTTCTCTGAGTCTGTGTGTGCCCAGCTCCAGCCGCTCGGCCGCAGAAAGGCCGAGAAGCCCCGTCTGGTTGTTCCTCCCCCTCGGAGAAGCCTCCCACGGATGCAGACAAATAAACTCCGTCATCCCCCCAGCGCCAGAGGAATGCTTCTAGACTCCATCTGGGGACGATGAACCCAAACTGTTTCAAAGGAGATTTAAACCTTTTCTTGGAGAAGACAGAGGGGCTGGCATGAGGCTCGCAACTCAAGGAAGCGGCGCGGGGAGTCCGTGCTGCCGACTCTCCCAGGCCATACCCGGCCGGCCTCTCCCGCCCCGGCCTTCTGTCTGATTTGTCTGTAAGGTTTTCACATTATCCCTCTGTTGACAAATGAATGCTTTTCTGGAAAAGGAGGTATTTCCAGAAGCAGGCAGACACTGACTAGGGCACAGTAAGTGCTCAGCAGTGCTTTGGCTCACTCGATTCATTATTTGAACGGGAGAGGCCTGGAGGTTTTGCGCTAGCATTACGTTCCAGGTGATGATAAATGTAGTCTGGCCCCGGTGGTAATAAGGGGATTTCTAGCCAGGTCCTGTCTAGACCACAGTTTGTTAGGGAGTGAAAACCATGAGGGGGGCGGGCCAGCGTACCCCACTCCTCAGAGAAATTGTCCTCGGGGAGCTCCAGGCACACTGCAAGCCCAAACCTGCGTCCGGCCCCTAGCTGGGGTTGCTATAAATAACATTAGCCTGTCTTTCAGCAAGCTCTGGGAAGCTTATAAACTGAACACGGTTTCTGTTGTCTGTAGTTGTGCATGAAGCTCAGTACTGTCAAGTCTAATTATTCTCATTAAGGCCTGAAAGTTTTAGGGATTAATTAAGCAGAGAGCAAAAGCTCAGGCAGAACAGCAATATTTTCCCCCTCAAGGATTAGCCGTCATTCTGGTGGGGTTTTCCTTGAGCACTGCCCATTACTTTATAAGATAGGAAAGTGTGGAGCTCACATAATATGGAGTAGAAATAGCCTACATTTCGCATGTGCTATTCAGCCATGAAAACAAATCCAGGTCCTTGTGCCCAGAACCCAGAAGCCTCGCTAATGAGAACCAGGCAGTGGGGCTAATGAGAAATTCAATACGTGATGTCTCTCCTTCCCATTTCCTTTCCATTTACTTTGTACACGATCCGATGTGTGTAGGAGTCTGAGTCGAAGCTAGTGTTCTCGTTATTTGGTGGGGGATCTTAGAAATGATCTCATTCTATCCCCCTCTTGCTATAGATGTAGACACTAGAGACTCAGGGATCTGCTCCAAGGGCCACAGTGATTGACAAAGCTCCTTTAAGAGACCGTGGCAGGAAACTTCTGGAAGCGTTGATGATCATCAAGTATATTGGGATGGTGAGGGTCCTCAGCACTGAGGGCTTGCTGTGACCCAAACCTCTGCAGAAATGAGATGGTCCCACAACAAAGAAGATGAGGGTGGTCAGGACCTGATGTGCATATGAGTCCCAGGGAACTCTGGGACTTCACAAAGTGTCAGCACATGTCTTGTTTGCTGTAGGATGTCGAGGCTTCCTGAAGAAAAGGAGAAAAGGGGATGGATAGTTGGACCCTGGGCCTGCCAGAGGTTTTAAAAAATAAATAAATAAAAGGACAAACAGACATGGGAAACCCCTCTAACCTTATCATATTAGCTCAAGTCTGCAGCAAGACAGATTTTCAGGGGGCTATTTCTGCCGTTCATCTCTTGCACTTCACACAAAGGCACCACTCCTGTTTGATGACTTGAAATAGCACCATTCCTGTCTTCTGTGCTCCCAAACCCATTCACTCCCTTATCTGTTGAGGCTGGCCTCTGGTGCAGGCCTAGAACTGAGCCGGAGCAGTGCCAGAATCCCCAGGGTTTATCTGTGCTGAGTTGTGGCTTGCATCCAGTGGAGGTAGGAGCATCACTGCTCCCCAGAGCCTGCCATACCTTGCTGGCTCCTCCTTCAGCCCAGATTTCCTCCACTAATCACACCCAAAGACTGCCCAGCATCCTGTAGGTGGCTGGAGAGCACACCCTCTATAGATGTCATTTGGAATATAGCTGGGAGGAATGAGCTTGGCCGCCATATTGGGTCAGGTACCTCAATATATCCTCCTTTCTTGCCTCTGAGGAACTTCTTTTGGCTCCTCAAAGAAGGCAGTTGCCGAGGCTGAATTCGCTGGGCAGAACTGTGCCCCAAGAGGACTGGGGGTGAGGCTGAGTGTGACAGCAAAAATGGGAACAGTAACTATCCAACAGTGTTGACAAAGGGGGCCGAGGGGGGCAGCGGCCACCACCACCATCATCAGCTGGGCACCAGTGCCTTGAAAGCAACACGTCTTTCTAGCTCCTGTGCTCATAAAGAGCCATCATTCCTTCTACAGTTCTCCAGGGCACTTTACTCTAATTCTTTTTGTTTTCTACATTCTGTATTTGCCTGTATGTCACTTTATGAGCTATGTCATTGCCTCGTTCATTTTTTCTTCCCCGTGGCCTGTGCTGTGGACCGAATGTCTGTCTCCCTGCAAAATTCAGAAGGCCTAACCACCAATGTGATGGCATTTGGAGGTGGGGCCGTTGGGAGGTAATTCAGGTTAGATGAGGTCGTAAGAGTAGGGACCCCCACGATGCCATTAGTTCCCTTTTAAAGAGAGGGTGAGACAGAAAGTCTCTTCCTCTCTCCCTGCACTCACCAAGGGAAGACCATGTGAACGAATAACCAGGAAGAAGGTCTCACCTGAAACCAAATCAGCTGGCACCCTCATCTCAGACTTCTCAGCCCCCAGACTGAGAAATAAATGTAGGTCATTTAAGCCACCTAGTCTGTGGTAATTTATGATAGCAACCCGAGGTGAGTAAGACAGCCTGGCCCAGTGATTGTTATATAAAAGGTGCTTAGCAAACTTGCTGACTGACTGGCGGAAGTCTCTCTCCCCTGCAAATAAACAGTGGCCCAATAATTAGTCCATAAATACAATTTCAGCATCCTGTAGGAAACACAAGATGCTGAGCAATGTGGAACAATACGTTCTTTGCAGAACCAAACCAAAGGTCCAAGTAGCTTAACACAGTATTCGTGTTTTTCAAATGGCTATGTGTCATTATGCATGCAAATCTAATTAATCATATTTCCAGTGTATAAATCGAATAACCTGAGAGAAGAAATCAAATACAGACATTCATGCTACTCATGCATGGACGTCTTTGTATCTCATGGATTAGGCTTTAAAGCAGAACCATCTAGCATGAGGGATGCTAAGGTGGGAGGGATGTGGGCTTTTTAAATTTTGAAAAAACTGAAGGGTAAGAGATACAGTAACTTGCATGTGTTAATAGGGTTTTTTTTTTTCTGTATCTTTTTGATGGTGAAAATGAAAGAGAAATCTTTCTAAATAATACAACTAATTGACAGATCTTTTGTTATTTCCAAATCTACTAACAGAGGCTGGTGACTTGGTTACTTCTGAAGCCAGAGTAAGGAGCATAATATAAAAGGACATAATACAGGGTGAGAAAGAAGTAATATCAGTTTTCCTGTGCTTATTAATTACAATAACTCCTTAGATGTTCAAAGCTTGTGTCTTCCTGTCTTTTTGTTTGTCTTCTTTCTTCAATTAGTTCTATACAGTGAATAGCCTGGTTAACACGCGTAAGATGGGCTTAGTGTACTTAGCCAGTGACACTGTAAGATTGACCAACTTAGCAAAAATGGTGTTTTCTGGCCACTTTAAACTTCTACCATGTACGTAGAGATTCACGTGCACTTTACCAACAATATATTTTCCTTTCTCTTTTTAAACAGCATTTTTGCCCATCCATTTTTGACCACATGCCTTTAAGTTTGCTGTTGCTAGGGAGGCAGGATGTGACAAAGGACTCTGGAGCTTGCAGCAGTGGGAATCTGGGCAGCTGAATGCCAGGGACACTTTCTCTTCATTGGTAAAGCCACATCTGGGTCCCATGCTGGCTCCTTCCCCCTCCCACCCTACCCCATGCCCTCCCTCTCCTGCCTCCTTGAACTCAACCATTGACCAGACCAGTGGCTGGATAAGTGAGTGAAGCAGGAGGGGGTACCCCATCAAAGTGCACAGTGAGTGGCTAATACTTACACTCATTATTGTCATGGGGAGGGAGGCACATCTCATCTTCCCATATTTTTCAAGTGATGTCAGTTATCTGGATTTTATGTGAAGGTGCTAATTTCTTAAGAATTGATACTGATACAAGTTTTGGAAATACAGTGTACAAACTAAATAAAATGTCTCTGTGGGCTTCTAGGCTATACCTCTGGTTTAAAGGAAGGCCAGCAGGTGCGCCTCTTTCTGCCCACCACCCTGAGGCTTTCCACAGACTCACTCAACATGCATCTTTGGACGTCAACCATGGGCTAGGCACTGTTTTGTCCTGGGCATACTGCAGGTAAAATTCAGACCACCTGGTGGTGGTCTGACTGAGCACATTCACTAAAGAAAGACAGATGGTAAATAAATGAGTAGGAAAAATACACAGTGTATCAGAAATGCTTTAAAGGAAAAGAAAATAGGACAAAGACAACAAGGACTATGGGATGGGGTTGACTTTTGAAGAGGGCAGTTGGGGAAAGCTTCAGTGAAAAGGCAACATGTCAGCAAAGACCTGGGGAGGTGAGTGAGATGCATAAATAAGGGAGGTAGAACATTCTAGAGAGAGAGGAAACAGTGGGTGCACAGGCTCTAAGGCATGTAGCAAAAGGACCGAGCCACAGGAGATGCATAAGTGGGGAACATAGTAGGAGAAGAGGACAGAGAGATGGGGGTGAGCCACCGAGCAGCCCCTGTGAGACATGAAGCCATGGAAGGCTTGGAGCACAGGAGAAACCTGTTCTTGCATGTTCTCCCAGGTCACCCACCCTGCAGAGAGCAGACAGAAGGGACACTGTGACAATGTCCAGGTGGGAGATGATGGTGGCTTACAATAGAGGACAGTGCTAAGGTGGAGTGAAATCTTGGAATGGTTAAAGGAGAATACTTGATAGCCATGCCCGTGAAATTCCAGGGGTGGAATGTCCCAGCTCCTGGGTTTTTTCAGTCACCTGATAAAAACAAAATCATTTTGTAAAGATTTTAAGTTGAAAAGACCCCAACTGTCCACTTAGCTGCCTTAAAACTCTTAAGCATCTTTATAGTTTGGCTCCTTCCCTATTCACAGAGAGGCCTGTTTAGGAGGCTGAGTTAAATATGTGCATCTTGTGAGACACTCAAAGGGGAATGGACAGATCTGTAAGTAAGCCCTGGCTCATGCACACAGAACCTAAGACAAATCAAAATAAGCTGTATCCCCTTCTCATTTATTTCTAAATATACTTATGGTTTTTGTTATTGTTATTGGTTGTTACTGGGTTTTTTTTCCCCAAGCAAATTGTAATGTTAGAGATGGCAACCAGTCTGAAGAAGGAGAAGGAGGAGCAGAAGGGAAAGAGAAGGAGAAAGATGAGGAGGAAGAGGAGGAAGAGAAGTTGGAGGACCTACTGGAAAACAAAGCCTCAGGACCGCTCCTGTCTCTTGCCTCTGACTCCACCAGTTTGTGGGTGTGTAGAATGGGAATTGCAGACTTGGGCCATTCAGAACCTCCAAATGTCTCTAATTAGTTACAGACTTGACATTTGATATAGATGCTATATGCCACAGCATTTCCTGTTAATTAAAATTCATCCCATAACTCTGTGGGTAAGAGGATGTAGTCCATATTCCAGATACTCCCAGGGGGTGCTTAGTGTGTTAGTCTACTTGGGCTGCCATAACAAAATGCCACAGACCGGGGGCCTTAAACAACAAACATTGATTTTCTCACAGTTTCAGAGCCTGGAAGTCCATGATCAAGGTGCCTGCAAATTCAGTTTCTGGTAAGAGCTCTCCCGTTGGCTTGTAGACTTTGCCTCCGTGTCCTCACGTTGCCTTTTCTCCATGTGTGCACAGAGGGAGAGGGATCTCTGGCACCTTTCCCTCTTCTTATAAGGCCACCAGCCCTGTCGGATTAGGGCCCCATGTTCATGACCTCATTTATCTATAATTACCTCTTCACGGGTTTTAGCTCCAAACACAGTCACATTAGGGGTTAGGGCTTCCACATGAATTTTGCGGGACACACTTCAGTCCATAACAGGCAGGAGAGACAACAGTCCTGCTTCTTCCCTTCAGACTGAAGCGACTGGACACATTATCTGGGCAGGTGGTACCTCCTCCCCACCCATAGCAGAGGCTCAGGCGCCCCATTTAAAAAGGCGAGTGATTATCTTCTCTTAACTCAGGGGAGTCCCCCATGTTCCACCTGCCACTCTGACCCTCTTTGGGCTTCTACTCTGGCCTGGCCTCACCAGTGGTATTGAGCTTCGTTTCTCTTACTTTGCTGAGATGCCCTTGGCTTTCCACCCATGACCCCACAGCATCCCTCTGTACATCCTGAGGCTGCCTACTGCAAACTCTGTGAATCTGGGTTTTTGTTTTTCGGTTTTGTTGCTTTTTTCGTTTTGGGGGAGGTTTTTTGGCTGTGGAATCCCTCCAGGTCCGTGCAAGGAAAGCCAGAGGGCCAGAATGCCTCAGAACACACCTGTCAATCAGTGAGGAGCAGAGGGTTGCTGGATAATGCCCAGCTTCCTTGCCCTTCGGTTGGAGTCAGTCTGAGGCATGTTCTAAAGAGTGTCCTGGTGGGATCAAGCTCCAGTTGTCCACAGAGACAAATGACTTAATAAAGCCCCCTCGTTGGCTTCCTTCCCTTCTGTCTCTCTTCCCACTCCCCCACCCATGCTTCCTGGCATCCCTTCCTAAATAAACCGTTTCCTTCTGAAGTCTTGCCTCAGTGCCTGCATCCCAGGGGACCTACACCAAGATACCCCTCCAACTGATGACAGTGCCTACGACCCGCCCAGCCTCCGACTTGTGCATCCCCAAGAGAAACTTCTCCCTGCCCTGTTCCCTGACTGTTTACTGACCCCACAGGGAGGTCCTTCCAGTCCAGGCAGGGCTCTCAAGACAGCTCCCCAACCCAGCCACAAAGACACTCCTGGGTCCCCCCCGCTTCAGACTCCTGGCCTTGCCAGGCTCCCCACTGCTGGGATGAGCAAGGAGCCCAGGACTGAAGGAGCCCAGATTTTTCGAGTCCCTAGAGGCCCATGGGCACCCTTGGGCTACTGAGCTCCACATGCAGCTGAAAGAACTGAGAGCAGAGCCCCAACGGTGGGGTAGGGGCTCCTCTGGAGTAACAAGGGACCCCTGGCGGTCAGGGCTGATGCTGATCATAATTTGGATATCTAGTGGTAAGGCCTTCTTATGAGGGGATGGGCTGGTAGTGTCTGGGCCGGTTGTCCACGTTCAGAGCTGTTCTGGTTGGTCCAGCTGCCATGGCAGCACCTTTGACCCAGCTCTGACACAGGTGCATTCCAGAGCTCGGAGGTGGAGTTTGGGCCTTTCCATCAGAAGAGTTATCCGGAGTGGGAGCCAAGGCGTCCAGAGATTTCTGGAAACACCCTTCGGGTTTTGTTTGTTTGTTAAAGATTTATTCATTCATTTGAGAGAGAGAGAGAGAGTGCGCGTGAGTGAGGGGAGGGATGGGGGGCGGATGGAGAAGCAGACTCTCCACTGACCGCGGAGCCCGACACGGGGCTCGATCTCACGACCCTGAGAGCATGACCTGAACCGAAATCAAGAGTCAGACGCTCACTCTTCCTCACTGACAGCCCCTAACACCAACCTCAACCAGCCAGGAGGTGTCTTTACAGTGGCCAGAGTCCCTCACCTCTGTCCCTGACGCCACGTTGAGTCTCTCCTGTCAGAACTGCTCCCCCCAGCCCTTTGGTTGGGGTCAGCCTTTCTTTTCCGGGAGGATGCTGACCCCCGATCCCCCTGCCCGCGGGCTTGATTCTCTTAGACATGAGTCCACAGCAAAGTAAGTCCCAGGAGGGCCGGAGTGGGGTCTTATGTTCAGCACCGCCTCTCCAGAGCCTGGAACACAGCCTGCACATAATCAGTGCTGAGTACAATTTGCTGTCTAAATGAACGCATGAAGTGGCTCATCGCTAAGGCTCCAAGCAGTGGCCTGGCCAGCCCAAGGCCTGTCACCACTGCCCTCCCCTCGTCTGGTGGGCTAAATGCTTCCCCATCTCCTCCTGGGTACAGCGGGACCCCGGGGAGGCTGTGAAATAGGATTTTTGGAAAGAAAGCCAAACCCGGCAAAATTGAAGAGGTTGAACTGAACCAAGCGAAGATCAGACGATAAGAGGGGTGAATTCATTCATCAAGGGGAGGGAAGCAGTGACGAAGATGGAGAGGTGTGACCTGAACGGGAGAGAGGAGGACAGGACTGGGGGACCAAACAGCACGGGGGAGGGAGAGCACAGAGTTCTGGATTGCTCTGGATTTCTCCAGCTCGAGACCGGAGGACAACACCACTCACTGAAATCAGGAGCATGTTGAGAACAGATAAGAGCACCCTCAGGCCTGAAGTTCAAGTCTCAGCAATGTATACAGCCTGACTCCCTCAATATCAAGTCAGAAATATATTCAGGCGTCTGAGTACTTTGATTGAGACCTACAGATACGTATTTGTTAACTCAGGCCATGAAATGTACACCCTACTGATATCTAATTCATGAAATATATACCTTGAGCTCGCCTTCCTTCTAGAAACACATGTGACCTTTGTAAGCACACAGGATGCACACGGACCAGAGGGGCCAAGCTGGAGGTCACAGCCTGGTAGGGTTTGCTGCTTTCTGCTAGCTGCCATGGGGCCATGCGGGCCAGAAAAGGCTCCTCTGGTCTGAAAACATTTGGCATATTCAGAGTGATTGCTTTTCAAAGACGCTGTACATTCCAGTTCATTGTTCTATCCCATTTTCCATTCAGAGGCAGGCGTTGAAATAAAGCCGCACGTGTGCTAATCCCTCTTCGGGTGGGGCTCAGTCTTCCTCTGACACCCTCCTTGGCTCGAACTCTCACCCTCCTGGGAGTCTTCCCACTTTCTTCCCCTTTTCATTTTGCTTTCTGACTTTGACCGCATGGGTGTGGCTTTACGCAAAGCAAATCCTTCTTGGAGGCAGGGCTCTTCCCACACACACGTGGGAATGTGGAAGAGATTCGTAGCATCCAAACACAAATCCCAATCCAAATCCTGTAGAAGGAGGAACAGAGAGGTGAGGAAAGGTGGCAAGTCTAGAAGGACCTTCCAGACAAGCTCCTGTCACGCTGGCTGGGAGGTGGAGGCGAGGAACAAGGGAGCCCCTGTCCTCAGGGTGGTTAGAGCCCCATGGGCCATGCTGTGCCCTGACGTCCCCTCCCCAAGGAAGAAGTGTCGTCCCCGCTACATTGGAGCTGAGTAAGCTCAGGCGGGGAGCAGTTCCCACATTCCCAAAATTCTCAGGTCCCCCGACTCTGCACACCTTTGATCGCAACCACCCGCTGGCCAAACAAGGGATGATTCTATCAAAGATTTTGAATGATCCTTATAATCAATGAAGCAGAAAAAAAAAATTTTTTTTTAAGAATCAGAAATCCAGTTTAATGTGAGTTTCTAGCTTCCCTTTATGTTTGAGATTGAGGTTACAAAAAATAGCTTGAAAATTTAACCTGTTCTCCAATATCGCTTGTTTTATCAATAGAGACTGGCCGTGACAATGGGTTTTGAACTCTAAATAAACATCCTGGTAAGCCAACAGGGAGGAGTGGGGCTCTTAAACCTGTTCAATAAATGCCAGATCTAACATCGTAGAAGGACCACAGATTTAGAAAGGATACCAGACCCTCCTCTTGCCCGCTCTCTGCCTTACCCGAGGTCCTGTGGTCCGTCTGGTCACGCTGTGACCCCACGCCATACTCCAGTCCCAGGCAGGCATGGTTGGCAACATTATCAATAGGCTGTTCCAGAAGAACTTTTTCCAAATTTGCCAGGCAAGAAGAGCCCAGACTACATGGGGGATCACCCTTTTTTCCCCTTTCTTCTACGTGGTAAGGAGGCACCTTGGAAATTCAAATGCATTCCCTTAAAACTAAAGAAATCCCAGGGCTGCTCCTGGGTGGCAAAGATGTGCAGGATGAGAAAGTCTGGTCTTCAGGCAGCGTGAACTGAGTCGAGGGTGAGCGGAACACCCTGAGAAACCACGCCGCGGAGCACCCACTGTTCAGGCAACGTGCTGCCTGCCCGCTGGAGAGACAAGGGAAAAAGCCACAGCAGTGACAGGCTCTCGAGAAAGTGGAGTCACCATGAGCCAGAGTGGAATTTTCCCAGGTGTGTAGTCAGGACAAAACCCAGGCGGCGTGTCCATTCAGCCTCGCCCCAGGCATGGGGATGCTGGGAAAGGGCAGAAGCCACAGAAAGAGGGCTGCTTCCTGCTCTGTGGGAGAAAGAGCCAGGCTCAGGCTTAGAGCCGACCTGTAGGAAATGTCAAAGGAACAAGCCTAGAGCGAAGTAGGCCCTGGTTGAGTCCCGGCCCAGGAGTCTGACTATGTGGCCTTGGGCAAATCACTGAACCTCTCTGAGTCTCAGTTTCTCCATGAGCAACAAGAACTGTGTCAAAGACTTACTGTGAGGATGATGTAAGATGATACACGGACACACATACACACACACATACACCCCTAACACAGTGCCTGGCACATAGTAGGTGCTCAGTAAATATCAGTTTTCTTGTCACACCCTAGATCCTCCTTACACCTTTGAGGCCAGCCCTCCGAGGCAGAAATTCCTACCAGAGAGAACTTCATTCATAGGTTAAATGTCCTAAGCATAGGTCTGAATCCCACCCATTCATTTAGAAGCAAGACCAGAAATAGTTAGTTCCACAGACTTGCCAGACATATGCGCCCTGCACTGCAAAGGCACTGAGGCTGCCTTCATGGGTTCCCACCAGCATTCACTCACGCCATGCAGACCAGAGCCTCAGAGCTTTTGACGTTCTGCTAAACAACCCACCCTTGCGCTCTGCCCTTAACTTCCACCGGCCCACCGTCGAAGACGCCTGCTCACTTCTGTTATTCTTTTGCACGTATTTACCCCTCCTTAGCCCCTTCATTCTTGCCTTCCAGGATCTAGGCTCTTGCCTAGGTGTCCTTTGCCCCGACATGGAAAACTCGCTCCTGCTCTCGACCATTGCTCCTCCTCCTAAGTGGAAGCCCACTACCTAGCTCTCCTGTGGATGGGGGGAGAGCGGGGGATTTTTTATTTTTTTTACATGGAAGTCTTGAAATTCTGTTTCATTTATATTTGCATGTGCATGCAGAGCCATGCCAGCCTTGCTCTTTTTCTTACCTTTCACTCTTTCCAAACTGTAATATATGTATATATATATAGACACCACTAAGCGCGTCGTAAACCCTGGTAGCCATGCTCTGTGATTCCTTTTTATTTGGATCCACTGCTTATCCAGAAGTGGGTCCTTAGAAAAGGGAGAAGCTCCACATGAGTTAAGGGGAAGAAGTTGTCGGATTCTCTTCACAGAAAACATGTGGGAAAAGCAGAGTCCTTCTCCCCGCCCCTGTCCCAGCTTTTGATCTCCGCAAGCTCTGAGCTCCCAAGTGAGCTCTGTTCAGTGTTTACCTCCCTGAAATAAAGGATGAAAGGGCATGGAGAGAAGGGGAGGAAAACGTCCTGGCAAGCTAGAGAAGACAGCTGGTAGGCCCACCTTCTCCACCCCAGGCACACGACTTGAAGGGATCTATCTCTACATAGCTCCGAGGGAAAGGAAGCTGTGTAAGAAGAAGCATCTCCTCCACTGGTCCCTCAGCTATCAGTGATTGAAGAAAAGGAGCTCCGGGGCACCTGGGTGGCTCAGTCGTTGGGCGTCTGCCTTCGGCTCGGGTCATGATCCCAGGGTCCTGGGATCGAGCCCCACATCGGGCTCCCTGCTCTGAGGGAAGCCTGCTTCTCCCTCTCCCACTCCCCCTGCTTGTGTTCCCTCTCTCACTGTGTCTCTCTCTGTCAAATAAATAAATAAATAAATAAATAAATAAATAAATAAAAAGAAAAGGAGCTCCAAGAGCCAAAAACTCTGCCCAAGGTGAGGTGATGTCTAGCTCTCACCTGACGAGACGTCAGCTAACCCAGCGCCATCACTCCACAGCTAACCAGGAAGTCTAGTGTCGCCCTCTGAGGGTGCCACGGTCCTGGCGTGGGACCAAACCAATGGGAAGCCCGTTAATGTTATGCTGTCTCCTGTGATCTAGACCTAAAATGGAAATGAGTGTGTCACTCAGAAATGGCCAATATGGCACCAGCCATGGGCCTTGGATCTGCCACCATTGATTCACAGTGGTGGCGCAGCACTGAGTCCCAACCATGGGTGCATCAAAGGGTTTATTCTCCGCTACTGCCAGCCCAGGGTACAAAGGGGCATGGTGAGTTGAATGTTAGCCCCTAAATAAGATGTGTCCATGTCCTGACCCCCAGAAGCTGTGGGTGTGACCTTATTTGGAAAAAGGGTCCTTGCAGATGGAACTAAGGTCAGGATCTCAAGCCCAGAGCTCCGCTTCTGGTGACTGGTTGATGCAGGAGATGATGGTAGGCTGCAGACAGAACCATATTGTTCCCTACCACCTGACTCCTCAGTAGGGCTGCCCATCTCTTAGACTCAGACCTTAAAAATCTGATTTCCTTTCTTTATGGTGCCCTAAAATTCCGTATGCAGGCTCTTTTCTTTGCCTCTCCTCTCTTACTTAGCACATCCTGCATTTCCTAAACCTTCCCTTCCCTCCTCGGATTCCCCGTAAGCTTTTAACGTTTCACTACATCACACCTCTACCATATTGAGAGTTACATGTAGGGCCATGGAATGTTTTGACTGAAGGCGTCATCAAATATCAACAATTTTCAATACACTCCATGTGTTTGTACACATGAAATGCAGGTAGACACAAACACACGAGCAACTTGTCAATTTCTCTCCTCCGGCTCCATTGGGAAGATAATCTGGAGTTCCTGACACACTACATTTTGTCGTACAGGCATGGCGAAAGAGGAATGGTGATACTCAACTTGCCATGATGGAAGAATCAGGTTGTAAAAACGTCTTATCAATAAATAAGTGTCTGTTGCTCCTGGGGAGGTGCTATGCCCAGATCAGGGCATATATTGCGATGAGATTTAACAGTAGTGTAAAAATTCTGCAACCTGTCATTTTCTCAGCTGCATTTATGCTGTGCCCACAGTCAGCACAGAATGACAGAGAAGCGCCGAAGTCTGGGCGAAAAGCAATTAGGGTGAATTAAAAAAAAGGAAAAAATCAAAATAGTCTCGAAAAGATAGCACAGAACAGGTAGCATTTTGGGAAGATGTTAAGAGGCTTAGAAAAAGGGAATAGACACTTTAGGAGTGGTGGTAAGCATGTCTTATCTAATTCAAATGTTTAGAAAGCCATTTGCATACAGTACCTGTATTAATCAGATACTTGATTGAGCAGAGGCTTCTCATTCCTTTCTTCCATCAAACTGTCTGTCATGACACTGGAGGAATTCACTCTCATTCAAATCAGTAGCAGAGAGGACGGTCCAAAGCCACAACTCAATGAAATAATTTGGCACTCTTATTAGGAAATCATTATATTTACCAAAGGAAAATCTCATTCTGACTGCAAACACAGTAAAATCAAATAATTTCAAAGGCTGCGTGGGAAATGTTAGTCGCGCACACAGTCTCCCCAAAGAAAGACAAACTAAACTGGTGATTCCAACTCTAGATTATTCAGAGTTGTAGGTGGATTATCCAACATGATTGCTTCTATTTGTCATTCTGAATGACTCTCTCATGGCACTGTTGGTTGGCGATTCAAAAGCTATTCTGAGCTACCAAATACCCACCTTCCACTGTCCTTTGTATGTAGAGGTGCCAGTAGGACTTGGTTTCAGAGACACAAGGAAGTTTACTGAAGATCAGGGTTGGTGTATGGGAGGGCTTTTCCTCCTGATAAAAGAGATAGGCAAGGGGAAAAGGTGAGCTATCCTATCTCTTCCCTTTGTTTCTGTCCTGTCCATGGTTTTGATGTATGAGTTGAAATAGCCATTTCACAACCTCAAGGTGGCAAGGACAAGGGACAGAAAGCTAATAACTAAGGATGTCGGAAGAAACTCCTGGCTCTGAAGATTCAGGTGAGCTGTTGAACGTACCCCAGCCTCCACCTCCCTCTAGACTTTTTTAAAGATTTTATGTACTGATTTGAGAGAGAGAGAGCACGCGTGCACATGAGTGCAGGAGGAGGGGCAGAGGGAGAAGGAGAAGCAGACTCCTGGCTGAGCAGGGAGCCCACTGTGGGGCTCAATCCCAGGACCCTGGAATCATGACCTGAGCCAAAGGCAGACGCTTAACTGACTGAGCCACCAAGGCGCCCCCCTCTAGATTTCTTAAGTGGAAAAGCAAATGCCTATGGATTTCAGGTACTGTTTGGGAGTTCTGTTACTTGTAGCCCAAAGCATTCCTAGCTGACACACCGTGCAGCAGAGGTCCTGATGGGCCTAATATAGGTGGTAGAAACTGAGTGTCTGAAGAAGTAGTGTTGCAAGTAACCCCATGCATCTGTTTGCACTTTGAAGTTAAGTTTGCCTAGGAGCAAAGACAGAGATGGGAAGGGGTAGTATGGGGTCTGTGACCTTGGGCTATGGAGAGAAGGCAGCAGCAGAAGGAGTAGTTAGAAAGCCAAGGAGCTTCGTGAGAATGGGGGTGTGAGCAGAACCGCTTTGGGGCCTCAGTTACAAAGCAGAGCACACGCTGAGTGAGGAGCTCAGCTTGGCTCCAGCCAATTAAGATGGTAGGAAATGCAGCACTTTTGGGTCACTGGGAGGACTTGCAGCTTTGCAAGTCCCAGGAGATGGCACCCTGGGCAGAGAGTGGCCACAATGAGGTACTGCTCTCTTGGGCCCTCAGAAGCATGGGACGTTTGCATGAGAGTAGAACCGGAAGATGAGGGAGGGCTGCTCAACAGACACTGGGAACAGAAATGTTGAGTCACATGGTATGCATAGGTTCAGCTTTTGGCCGAGACTGCCATGTCATTTTTCAAGATGCCCACCAACTTACACTACATATATAGCATACAAGAATTTCAGTTGTACCGCACATCCTCACCAACACTTAGTATTGTCAGGCTTTTTAATTTTGGCCATTATGGTAGATGTGTAGTGATGTCATATTATAATTTAAACATGCATTTCACTAAAGACTAATGAGATTTAGGGCGCCTGGGTGGCTCAGTTGGTTAAGCGACTGCCTTCGGCTCAGGTCATGATCCTGGAGTCCTGGGATCGAGTCCCGCACCGGGCTCCCTGCTCAGCAGGGAGTCTGCTTCTCCCTCTGACCCTCCCCCCTCTCATGCTCTCTCTATCTCATTCTCTCTCTCAAATAAATAAATAAAATCTTTAAAAAAAAAAAAGACTAATGAGATTTAATACCTTTACATATGCATATTAGCCTTTTGGATATCTTGCCCCTCTCTCTACTGTTGCCTGTCTTTTTCTTACAAATTAATAGGATTTCTTTTTTTTTTTTTCTTTATTTACCCTGGATAGGTGACTTTTGTCAGAGAGATATATTGCCAATATCTTTTCCCACTCTCTGGCTTGATTTTCAGTGTCTTAACATTTTTTCCCCCATGAATAGAAATTCTTTTTTTTTAAATAGTTGAATTTAACAATTACTTATTTTATGGTTAAGCACTTTTTTTGTGTCCTGTTTGAGAAACAATCGCTCACCTTAAGGTTATGAAAATAGGCCCCATTTTTCATCTAGAAGTTGAATTATTTTAGCTTTCACTTTTAGGTCTGTAATTTTCCTGGAACTTGTTTTATATACATATATAGTATAAAATAGGAATCAAGATTTTTTTTCCATGGGGATATCTAATTAATGCAGACCGTTATGGAAAAAAAAATCTTTTAATGCACTGATGCATTAGCTTTGTCATAAATCAAGTAACTTTATATGAATGAGTCTGTTTTTAATATTTTCCTCTGGTACATTACTTAATATCTCTATTTTTCATAAATAGTATGCTCTCTTAATTGCTGAAGCTTTAGGATATCTCTTACAATAATGAACCCTCTAATTTTACTTCTCTTATTTAAGGAGTACCTGGTTATTATCCTTTGTATTTTCATATAAATTTTATAATCAGCCTGTCACTTTGCCCAAAAAGAAAAAAAGACAAAACAAACAAAACATCCTAAGCCCTGAGTATTTAAGATCTGTTGGCATCTTTTATAATATTGAATCTTCTAATCCATGAACATAGTATATGCCTCCTTTATTTAGATCTTACTTAATTTCTCTCATAATGTTTTCTTGCACATTTTTTATTAGGTTTACTCTAGATATTTGAGGCTTGGGGGATGCTATTGTAAACAGTATGGATTTTATTTCCTTTGTAAGTGTCATTAGTGTATAAGAATACAGTTGACTGTGACAGTGTACTCAGTTGTATTGCTGAATTTACTTAATAATTCCAATATTTTTCTATAAATTCTTTTGTCTTTTTCTAAATGGACAACCATGTCATCTACAAATATCAATGGTATTATATCTCCCCTTTGAAACTTAATTGCTTTTATTTGTTTTTTCTTGCTAGAAATTCTGGTATAACATTGAAGAAAAGTGATTCTGGTATTTTTTCTCATTCCTAATCTCAAGGGATGGCTTTCACTACTTTACCTTTAAGCATGATGTTTGAGGTCGTTTGTTGTGTATATTCCCTTTACCAGATTAAGGAAATGACATCTATTTTTATTTTGATAAATAAAAATTTTATCAGGAATGTATATTGACCTTTATCAAATGCTTTCTCTACATCTAATGAGATGGCCACATCTTCTTTATTCTATTTCTACTAGTCTATGTCCTCTATTATTTGATATTCAATTTCTGTTTGTCTTTTATTCTATTAATATGATAAATTACAATCTCTATCTTTTGATTATTAAACCATTTCTATATCTCTGAAATTGATCCAAATTGATTGTGATTTGTACTTTTTATACATCACTGGATTTGACTTGCAAATATTTTAATAAAGAATTTTAAATTTACACTTATCAAAGAAATTCACCTGTGATTTTTTTGTCTTGTGATGTTCTTGCATTATTTTGAGTCATATCTGGCTTTCTAAAACAAGTTTTAACATGTCTTTTGCTTTCTTATTCTCTGGAAGAACTGTGTAAGATCAGTATGATTCATTTATTAAAATTTAGAAAAAGTCCAGTTGGTGAAACTATCTGGGCCTCGAGTTTGTGAGGAGAAAGTGTTTAATAATATACACGATTTTAATAGATTTTGGGCTCTTCAGAATTCCTATTTCTCTCTGTATTCATTTGGATAAGATCTGTTTTTAAAAATTATCAAATGTATTGGCATAAAGTTGTTCATAATATCATCTCATTTTTTTAATGAATAAGGAGAATCTGTAAGATGTCCCTTTTTTTCATTCCTGTTGTTGATAATTTGTATTCACCCAGCCCTCTCTGTCTCTCTCTCACACACACACATATTCTCCCTCTCCCTCCCTCTCTCTCTCTTTCATACACACACTCTCTCTCCCTCTCTCTCACATTCACATACACCCACACACTCTCTCCCTCTCTCTCACACATACTATCGCATACTCTCTCACATACTCTTTCTCACTCTCTCACTCACACATACACTCTCTCCCTCTTTCTCTCTTACACACACTCTCACAAACACTCTCTCACTCTTTCTAGCTCACACACACGCTCTCTCTCACTCTCTCACACACACACATACACACACTCACACACA
The DNA here is from genome assembly GCF_002201575.2 of Neomonachus schauinslandi. Taxonomy (NCBI): domain Eukaryota; kingdom Metazoa; phylum Chordata; class Mammalia; order Carnivora; family Phocidae; genus Neomonachus; species Neomonachus schauinslandi. The sequence goes on along the minus strand of NC_058410.1, from coordinate 133,090,558 downwards.
CACATACAAATACATTGTCTTCCTTGGAGTTTATTAATTTCATTCATCTCTTTGAATAGCCAACTTTTTATTTTGCTTTATTATACATTTGTCATCTATTTCATTAAATCCTTATCTTTATTACATAAGCATTTAGTTGTGTTTATTTTTCTAACTACTTCATTATTCTTCAGCCTTTTTCTTTTCTAATATATACAGTTGAGGCTATATAATTCCTTTAAGCACACACTCTAATAGGCCATATTTTATCATCATTTCACTCACTTTTGTTATTTATTTCTGGCTTAATTCCACTGTTGCCAAAGACTGTGACTTCAACTATTTAAAACGTGTTGAAATTTGCCTTATGGCCCAGCATAGAATCAATTTTGGAAAATGTTTCATATGTACTGGAAAAGAATGCATGCCCTGCACTTCTTGGATGCGCCTTCTCTATATATTACTAGGTCAAATTGTTGGACCCGTTGTTCAGTTGTTCTAGAGTCTTACTGACTTTTGATTGTTTATCATTCACTTGCACTGTTAATGCTCCCACTATGAGTACAGAATCTTTTAAAATTTTTTTCTATTTAAATTCAATTTAGTTAACATATAGTGCATTATTAGTTTCAGAGGTAGAATTTAGTGATTCCTCAGTTGCATATAACACCCAGTGCTCATCACATCACGTGCCCTCCTTAATGCCCATCCCCCAGTTACCCCATCCTCCACCCACCTCCCCTCCAGCGACCCCTCAGTTTGTTTCCTAGAGTTAAGAGTTTCCTTAAATAAAAAATTAAAAAAAAAAAAGGGCGCCTGGGTGTCTCAGTCATTAAGCGTCTGCCTTCGGCTTGGGTCATGGTCCCAGGGTCCTGGGATTGAGCCCCAAATTGGGCTCCCTGCTCCTTGGGAAGCCTGCTTCTCCCTCTCCCACTCCCCCTGCTTGTGTTCCCTCTCTCGCTGTGTCTCTCTCTGTCAAAGAAATAAATAAATAATTTTTTTAAAAAAAGAGTTTCTTATGGTTTCCCTCTCTCTGTTTATATCTTATTTTATTTTTCCTTCCAGTCCTCTATGTTCATTTGTTTTGTTTCTTAAATTCCATATTGGCGTGAAATCATATGGTATTTGTCTTTCTCTGACTGACCTGTTTTATTTAGCATAATATCCTCTAGTTCCTTCCGTGTTATTGCAAATGGCAAGATTTCATTCTTTTTGATGGCCAAATAATACTCCATTATATATATATATATATACACCACCTCCTTTTTATCCATTCATCTGTATAAAATTTTAAAGATATCATTTTATTACCTTCTGACTTCCATCCTTTCTTTTGAGAAGTCAGGTGTTAGTGTTGCTCCTTTGAAAGTAGTTGTCCTTTTTTTTTTTTTAACCTGGCTACTTTTAAGATTTTTTCTGTCTTTAGTTTTCAGCAGCAGTATATCAGACTATGATATCTCTAGATGCATTTGTCTTGTGTATTTCCTGTTGGGGTTTACTAAGCTTCTGGAACCTGTGGCTCGATCTTTTTTTCAACTTAAGGAAATTCTGGGGCATTCATTTTTCCTTCTGTTTCATTCTCTCTCCTCTCCTTCTGGGATTCTAATTCTAAGTTGGGATTTCAGTTGTGTGTCTGTGAGGCCTTTTCCCTATGCCTCACAGATTACACGTGGAGAGGACTCAGCGACCCTTCCTGCCCCAGGTGAACAGGCCTGTTGGCACATTTGTAGCCCATTTCACCATGTACACTCTTTGGAAAATTCTTCCATAAATTTTCTCTGTGCTTTACCCAATGCCCAGCCTCTGTCTTTCTCCTTAAACACATTCCAAGATATTTCCTTGTGCCAAAGACAGTGACCATCTTGCTCTCTCTTTTGTGGCCTGACAGCCTGCTTTTACAATTGTTCCCAGGAAGGGAGGGTCTTGGGTTTGTCAGTTTGGGGCTGTCAAAGTAGCATGCCAGGAAAAACAGTATCATTAGTAGGGAGGATAAAATAATGCAAACCTGGAGTTAAATGAACCTTTTCCACCATGGGAAGAGAAGACAGCCACAAGCCCTTCCCATGTTCAGGAAGGTTCATCTTGGTCTTTAAATGATGCCAAACATGATTTGATTTCTTTAAAAAAAAACCATTGTCGTAAACACCCTCTTCCCCAAACAAGAGAAAAAGAAGAAAGTCAATCTGTGTACTCTGTATATATCTCCTGGTGTTTGGCTCATAACAACCCAGTGACACAGATTTATTATCTCCATTTTAAAGCGGAGAAAATGGGCTCAGATAACAGAGGCAGTAAATGGAACACGCAGGGCTTGAACTCGGAATTGTCCATCTCTTTTCAAGTCTAGGCACTGCATGAAAATCCCACCTCCTTATTGTTCTCCCTTACCTTCCTACTCTGTCCTTTTTCTTCCCAAAACACATTCAGCAGATCAAGTAAAAATCAAGTGACACAGGACCAGTGTCCCCTGGGCCCACATGGACTCCCCACATAGCTCTGACTGGTGAGGAGCGGCATCCCGGCTCCCCCAGCAATGGAGTCCCGACACCCCCCCACCCGCCTTGGATTGTGATGGCTGCCACCCTTGGCTTCTCCAGCACACTCACCCTTTCGCTCCTCGGTGATTCAGCAAGACTTCGGGGTCCATCTTCAAGGGCTCTTTTCCTCACACAACAATGACAACTTGGTGAGGGCAAGACACTTGTTGAATGAAAATAGAGACGCTTAAAAAACAAAAAACAAGCCGAAGCGTGGAGAAAGGGTCACAGATGTGGGCAAGAAAAGGAGCTTTGGACCAGGAGTCGGAGTCAGTTTTGTGTGTGTGCTCAGAAGCCCCTGGAAGGGTGTGAAGAGGTGTTTGTGTGCACTTGGTTGGCTGCCAGCGGGGACAGAACCAAAGAAGGGGCCCAGTGGGTTGGCCAAGGGCGGGCGGGAGAAGGCAAAGGGCCCTCGGGTGGGGAGGCAGAGTGGGGCCTGTCTCTGTGGCGGTGCTCCGAGCTGACTGACACAGGATTCCGGGCAGGCCACCCCCCGCACGCTCATCATCCTGCCACTCAGCCTGAAGAGAAGCACTGTGTTTACTCGTCCGGAAGGCCCGGCTCAGGCTGGCCTCTACCTCGTTGGACAGGCCTTCACAGCCATCAGCCGTCAGCATTCCAGAAGCCTGTCACACGGCCCAACACCCACCACAGTTCCTGGGAACCTGAGAGACCCCAAGTTGCTTCTCAGCCTGCTCAGGGCCCCTCAGCGCCTCTCTGCTCCTTCCCGTGCCCTCCCAAGCTGTGCTGCTGAACCCATGAGCCCCCCCCAACGGAACAGAGAGCCTCCCGCTAGACACCCAGCAGCCAAGGGGGTTCCCCTTCTCCACTGCTGCTGCCTCCAAGTCAGGTGTGAGGGCTGGGGGCTGAGGGGTGAGGCTGCTAATCAGTTAGGAAACCCTGATTGCATCTTAATAACAAATGCAAAGCACCCAAGAGCAGCAATTTGCAGTAATGGGAAAAATCAGCAGATCCCTAGGGGTTGACAGGAAGTAAACACTCTCCAGGCTCAAACTGGGGGGAGGAAAAATCATCTGTGAGAGTGCCCTGGCAATGTTTAAGGCTGCTGGTGCTTTCAGTCCTGAGAGGGGAGGGCTTGGTGTTAAAAGAGAACGAGATTAGACCCTGGGAAGGCGAGGCTGAGGCTGGTGTGGAGCCTCCCCACTCCCAGCCTCCCAGTGTGAGAAGAGTACACTCTCTCCTGGTCCCGTCTGCCGAATGCCCACCAGAAACAAACAGAAGAGACCACCACTGACTCAAATCACCCCCGGCTGAGGGGTGACCAGGAAAAGGCTCATTGTTCGGTCTCAGCCTTGTGCTTAATGTACGCACAACTAGTCAGAGTGGGGCTGGGACCTCACCCTAAAATATCCCTACCCCTCCAGGAGACTCCTTTCTCTTACACCCTCCCGGGAATGGAAAGGAGAAGTTATTCCCACTGGAAGCAAAGGTGAAATGTTTTTCACAGCATCCATTTGTCTTCCTCTTTGAAAACGTTCCCAGCCCTGAATACACATATTTTCCTTACATGTAATTTGATTTGGATGGTTTCTTGACCTGCATCCAAATCGAGCTGTGGGTAATTATTACTGTCACTATTGTTATTAATACTGATATTTATCATAATCTCACAAATGCCAGGGACAGCCCTTAATCTTGCTGTTTTGTTTGGCTGAGAGGAAAATGTGACACACTGGCCTCCCTCCCAGTTTATCCTCTTGTATTCACTTTTACCCAACTCCTACTAGGTGAGTAATTAGCCCAGGTACTAGTGATCTCCATTCAGCTATCACCCTGAATTGCATTCGGAGGATGGAGCCAACTCCAGCAGGTGGGAAGTGACAAGAAGTCAGATTTATCTCAGTAGAGTGAAAAAATATCTAATCGCTAGGGCTTCTAATCAGATGCCTTGTGAAGTAGTGAGCTCCCTGTCACCAGAAGTATTCAAGTAGAAGCCACAAAGATCCTCCTTCAGAAATGCTATTTAGGGAAGTAATGATTAGAACCTTGGCTCCCAAATTTAAGATCTATCAGAGTCACCAAAAGGCTTGTTCTCAAATTGTACGGCCCCACTCCCAGAGCTGCTAATTCAGTAAGTCTGAGACCGAACCGCATGCTGAGAACAGCATTTCTAACACATTCCCAGGTGATGTTATGATGCTGCTGGTCTAAGGACACATTTTGAGAACCACCAAGCTAAGGGGAACTCCAGAACAGATCAGTTAAAGATTTTATGATATGACAAAATAGGAATTATTTGAGAAGAAGATCAATAGTGACCAGCTCAGAGTAAAGGGATAAGGTGTGACAGTTCTCTTATGGACTTCGTGTGGATGTTTAACAAGAGGACAACTCAGTCTTCATCTTTTAGCACTGTCGTTCTCCACAGATAACCTGATTTGCCCCGCAGATGCTTACACGTTGGCTCAGCGTATCACTGGAAATTTTCCACTGCCCCATTTGGTTCAGGTGGGAAACCACACATATTCATACAGAGAAGCCCCTGGTTTTTACTCTCTCTGCAATAACTCTACGCCTTCTGGCTTCACTGCCCTAACAGCAAAAATAGAACAACCAAAAAAATCCTTTCCCTTGACAAGTGATGAGCCAACATGGTAACATAACCTTGTCTTGTGATTTCTGTTGCTCTGCTTCTTTCAGGAGCTCTGAAAATCCCTGGAACATTTTGTAAAAGCCACATATGAGCCCACAGGCAGCTAACCATAAAGGAGAATAAGGAGAGAAGAACAACCCAATAATACCTAGCAAAGCGCTCCCCTGTATGTGGGCTTCTTGACTGCAGAACGTTTTCCTTGCCCATCATCATGTTTGATCCCCACAAAACCACGCAGGATAGAGAAGACTGGTATCGTCACCTCCATCTTACTGATAAGAACAATTTGAGAGTTTCTGAATTGCCCAAAGTTCGCCCAGGTACATCAAACATTGTAGAAGAAAAAAATCAGGTTTTCTGACGCCTGGATCCATCTTTACAACTACCTCACCAAGCTGCTCTTGAAACAAAGCAGTAGGCAAAGAGGTGAGGCAAGGAAGATGACTGAGGTAATTGGAAATTTGCAGCAGCTAGATAGAGCTACAGCACCTGGACAGCCACCAGCTCTCCTTCCTCCTTCTCCCCAGTCTGTCTGGCAAGCTTCTTCACCTACCTACTCCCCCACCCAACCACCCATCTATCCATCCATTCATCCGCCCATCTACCCATTCATCCATCTATCCATTTACTCACACACCCATCTATCCATCCA
>NC_058410.1:132956005-133084676 GCF_002201575.2 Neomonachus schauinslandi | reverse complement strand
CATCCATCTATCCATTTACTCACACACCCATCTATCCATCCAACCATCCACCCACCCATCTATCTATCCATCCACCCACACGTCCATCCATTCATCCATCTCATTTTAAAGATAAAGAAACACTCTCTCTCTCAAATAAATAAATAAAATCTTTTTTTAAAAAAAGAGGGGGGAGGTATTGCCTGGGTGATTCAGTCAGGTAAGCAGCTGCCTTCAGCTCAGGTTATGATCTCAGGGTCCTGGGATTGAGCTGGGTGTCCCTTCGGCCTCCCTGCTCAGTGGGGAGTCTGCTTCTCCCTCTCCCTCTGCCCCTCCCCCCACTTGTGTCCGCTCTCTCTCCCAAATAAATAAATAAAATCTTTTTAAAAATTGTTTTAAAATAACGATGAAGAAACAGGCCCAGAGAACTGAAGTGCTTTGCTCAAGATCACACAGTTAGTAGCAGAGTCAGGACTGGAACTAAAATGCAAGTCATCTTCTGACTCTCAATACAGACTATATACTGTGCTACTTTTCATGAGAATGACAGCACAATATGTGGGTAACTTTGCTGAAGTCCTTTTTGCCTGTGTTTTCTGCTAGCTCATGTCTCCTCCCTCTGTTCTAGAACTACCTTGATAGTTTATGCTTATGGCCTGAGTGAAGGAAAAAGATGTAAGAACAAAGTCACCCCTAGAGTATTCCAGGTGCCAGACAAATACTTCTGCAGGGGGTGGGCAACTGTCCATATACACTGTTTGAACCCCCCCAAATCAGCATGTCCCTGGTACCAGCAAGATGGTCCAATCTCATATAATTCTAACAAAGAAATACTGCTCCATCCAGTTAAAGTGATTTTCTCACCAAGCTCTCCTTCTAGAATCAGAGCCCACCCCGGGAGCCTTGGATAAGCCTTTAAGTGCAAGGTCTGGGACCCCTCTGGTATCTGGTAGACCCTCACATGGCATAAAGGGTCAGACAGTGCTCCAAAGGAGAGAAATGGGGTTGGGGCCTGCATACCTTTCATGGGCCAGAAGAGGATTTAGAAAGGTTAGAAGAGGGGCGCCTGGGTGGCTCAGTCGTTAAGGGTCTGTCTTTGGCTCAGGTCATGATCCCAGGGTCCTGGGATCAAGCCCTGCATCGGGCTCCCTGCTCCACGGGAAGCCTGCTTCTCCCTCTCTCACTCCCCCTGCTTGTGTTCCTGCTCTCGCTGTGTCTCTCTCTGTCAAATAAACAAATAAAAATCTTAAAAAAAAAAAAAAAAGGTTAGAAAAAGACATGTCAAATTGTGGGGCCCCCTGAGACAAAGGGCCTGGGGCAGGGGTTCCTTTTATCAAGGTCTTAGGCCAGTCCTGCCTCAGACCACAGGGGCAGGGGAACTAAATACAACCTTGGAGACTCAGGGCATGAAAAACATATGATGATATAAAAGCAAGATACGTATTTCTGGGCTTGAGGAGGAGGGAAAGGGGATTTGAAAAGGAGGGGAAGAAAGGTTAGGTGCTAATGGGTCCTGAGTTCTGCTCAGCCAAGTAAGGAAGTGAGGGCAAGTAGTGACAGAAGCCCGAGTTACAAAAGGATGCACGCCGGGGTCTAGAGCAAGCCATGACGGCTTCCCACCTCACCCTCCACCTGATTCTGCCATTCCTGGTGAGGTGAGGAGTGGAAGAAACATCTGTGAAGTGTATCGAGGTGGCTAGGCTTGAGGAACCTCTCAGAGGCCCTCCCTCAGGGTCGATGGGGACCAGTGATGTGTTTTCTCTGCTCCCAAGAGTGGTGAGGATATGGTAGAGGGGGAGAGAGACAGAGACAAAGAGAGACAAAGAGACAGAGAGAGTGTGGAGGAGAGGGAGAGAGACAGAGACAGAGAGACAAAGAGAGAGAGAACACTAGCAGGTTTGGTGATCAGAAATGAAGGAGTCCCAGCAGAGACACAGTTAAGGAAGAACGGCATCTCAGCAGAGGCCAGACGGGAGAACAGCCAGGCTAAGAGGACCTCCTGCTCCCCGAGCCTCTGCATTTCAGTGCTGTAGGCCTTCTGGAGAATAGCTTCAGCCATGAAGAAAGAGAGGAGGATCCCGATTTGGCTAAGAGTAAGTTTTCACCACCTGGCTAAATGGGGGTTCAAAATAGAAGTTAAATTGTGACCAAATGCCAAAAAAGAAGTTTAAAAACTACATTTTTTTTACACATCTCAATTTTTTATTTAGCTTCGCACCTAATCCTAGAGGCTCAAGTGAAAAGCAACAACAGAAATCCTGGAGAATGTGAACAGACAAAGGCTCCAGGAAGCCCTGTGTCTTCAAGGCACCGGTGATGATGGGCAGAAGAAAAGGGCTTCCGGAAATCCTTAGGTGTCCTGTTTTTATCTTGGGATCCTCAGCCCTGGTCTCTTGAGTGTCCTGGGGCCTGTGATGAGGAAGAGGACCCCATCGAAGGAACAAACCCTTTGCTGTCCACTCTGTCACCCCCGTACCAGCCTCTTACAAAAGGATGTGAAAAGCATTGAAAACTGTTTTCAAGCATCTCTCCTCAGGTGTATAAGGAACACTAGTGGGTCTTGAAGGCTGTGGGATCATTGGCTTTGTTCTAGTCTTGACAGGTGTGAAGCAGGAAGCTAATGCCCAGGCACACTGGCCCACCTTGACCTCCGCTGAAAGGAGCCCTTGTCCCAGTCCCTAGCAGGTCGATCCACAGGAGGCCCTGCACTGGGTACGGTATCACCAGTGACTAGTGAGGGTGGTGGTGGGGGAGAGACTCGAGGCACCTGCTGAAGCCATTTCATAACCGGACATGAATCATGTCACCTTCTGCTGTCCTCAGCAGAGAGGACATTCTTGTTTTCACATGAAAAAGCCTGGGTCACCTGAGGACACTTCTCGCAGCAACCCAGCTGACCTTTACCTTTGTGTCACCCAATTCCCTGTGTTTCCTACAGGGGCGATGGCCATCTTGTCACTGCAACAAATACAATGTAACTGGACTAGTTAGGAGGATTAAAAAAAAAATCTTTGTAACCCGCTAAGTGATGCCTTGATCCCTTGTCCTCTTTCCAAAAGGAAGAACATAACTAATACCCCAGTGCAGTTTAACTGAGCTTACTAAAAAAGAAACTAAGTGTTTTTTTTAAAGAAAATAAAAGTGTGATACAAAGCAGCCACACATGTAAATATTCGTATTTACATGTGTGGAGAGAATGTGCCTCTCAAGTAAGGTTTTGGGGAAGAGCATCGCAATAGAAAGGTAATTAGGTTTGGCGATATGGGAAGACTATGAGTTCTGGACAGCTTGAGCTCCATTCCCACATCTGTCTGACTGAGACTGAAAAGGTAAGCACATTAGCAATGTCTCACAGATCCCTGAGTTGTGAAAGGTGGTAAGTAAACAAGGTGTTGTCCAACTCTGATCTTGAGGAGAGGGGTCAAAGGAGAACGCAGTATAGCTCAGGATACAACTTGAATTCTAGAAGCTTATCTCCTCGGTAAGAACCTCTTTGATTGGTTGTATTTGTACACCTTGAGTATCATCAGATGGGCACAGACCGTGATACCCAAAACCCCGTGAGATGGGCACGTTTCACCTGCTCTGTGGATGGATGCTAGGGTTCCACAATTTTCCATCTTAGGCCTTAAACTATCTTGAAGTAACCCAGATCTCAATGATAGGTAAAATAAAGTGTTGCATCTCAGTTGTGTGAAAATAGACTCTGAGAACCTCTCCAGTCCTCGGGAGATAAGAGGTGAGCCTGGGAGATAAAGATGGGAGGGAAGGGTGAGAACAATCTTGTGGAAGGGTGAGAGACATGAATCCAGGAGACCAAACTTTTCTTTATCAAAAACTAACCCATTCATTTAGTGGGAAAGACATGTAAGAAAATGTTTCTGGGAACTTTCAGACAAATTTCTAAGTAAAATTCCAAAATCCTCTAGAGTATTACATATCTATACTAAAACCAATCTTCATTTTATCCTTAATATTGTCAACAGACACTGTGCTAATAATCTGCATGCGTTTTCTTATCTGATGTCCTAATACCTCTCGGAGGTAGGCATTCTGCCTCTTGTCTACAGGTGAGGAATGAAGGGGACAAAGACGCTGAGTAATTAACCCAGAGTCAAATGGCTGGGGAACGCTGAACTCAAAGCCTTAGCTCTTGACTGACTCTGATGGTAAGGTAATTACCAAGGACTCTGCTCTCTCTATGCATAATGAGCTGCGTCCATAATGAAACAAGATTGGTTTACACAAGTGACTTCTCTGCATAGTGGGAAGCAGTTTTACGTAGGACTTAGTGTCTGTTCTTAAAAGTTTCCCTCAAAAGCTACAAGACCAATGCTAGTAACAGAAAAAAAAAATCTAATATGGAGTATTTAAGTAATAATTAGAAAGTAGGTGTTTAGGGTCAACAGCAATTTTTTTTCAGGTACATTTTATATATAGTAAAAGGTGCAGATCCTAAGTGTGCAATTCAGTGAGTTTTAGCAAAAGTACACAGCTGTATAACCACCACCCAACCAAGATATAGAATATTTCCATCATCCCAGTAATTTGCATTTTCCTACCCCACAGGCAACCACTATTCTGACTACTATTATCATAGATTAATTTGCCTAGTACAGAACTTCATATAATTGGAATCATACAGTGTACCCTTTTGTATCTTGCTTCTTAGGCTCAGCATATTTTTTTAAAGATTTTATTTATTTATTTGAGAGAGAGAGAGAGAGCACAAGGGGGAGGGCCAGAGGGATAGGGACAAGCAGACTCCCCACTGAGTGAGGACCCCGAGGCAGGGTTCGATCCCAGGACCCTAAGATCATGACTTAGCCAAATTGAGACACATAACTGACAGTAAGCTCAGCCAAATTTTTGAGATTCATCTATGCTGTGGCAGATAACTGTTTATTCTTTTTACTGCTGAGTAATGTTTCCTTATATGAACACACCACAATTTGTTCATTCATGCTCCTTTTGATGGACATTTGGATTATATCCAATTTGGACTGTTATGAATAAAGTTGACGTATCATTCTCATGCAAGTCTTGTATTGGCATGTGCTTTCATTTTTTCTTGAGCTTCTACCTAGCAGTGGAATGCTGAGTTGCTGAGGAGGCCATATGTTTAACTCAAATGGCACTGCCAACAAGTTTCCCCAAGTGTTTTTACAACAACGAGAGTTCCAGTTGCTCCACATCCTTGTCTACATTTGATGTGGTCAGATTTTAATCTTAGGCATTCTGGTGAAATGGTATCTCATCGTGGTTTTACGTTGCATTTCCCTCATGATGTTGAGCATTTTTTCCTGTGCTTGCTTGACATCTCTCTTTCTTCTTTGGTGAAATGCCTGTTCAAGTCTCACCCAGTTGTTGTTGTTATGGATTGCTTGCTTGAATTTTGAGGGTTCTTTATATGTTCTGGATCTTATCAGGTGTGGGATTTTTAAATGTTTTTTCTAAGTACATGACTTGTTCTTTAATTCTTTCAACAATCTTTTCCCAAGAGCAGAAGTTCTTAATTTTGATGAAGTTCAATTTGCCATTTTGTCTTATGGTTGGGCTTTGAATGTTGTAACTAAAAAATTCTTTTCCTAAACCAAAGTCACAAAGATTTCATCCTATGTTCTTTCTAAAAGTTTAATAGTTTAAGGATTTTTATTTCAGCCAATGATAGCCACTTTGAGTTGATTTTTTCTTTCTGTGATGTGAGATACAGATCAAAGTTAATTTTTTATTTTACATGTGAATATCTACTTGTTCCAGTACCTTTGTTGAAAAAAAACCTCTCCTTTCTCCACTGAATGTGTTTGGCACTTTTGTAATAAAAAAAATCGATTGACCATATATTTGTGGGTTTATTTTGGACTCTCTTATTTCAGTGATCTCTTTATCTATCATAATGCCAATATCTGAATTACTGTAGCTTAAGACTTTAAATCTTAAAGTGGATGGCATAAGTCTTCCAAATTGCTTTTCTTTTTCAAAGTTGTTTGGTCTATTCTAGGTCATTTGCATTTGAATTTTAGAACGAGTTTGTCAATTTTTACCCCCAAAAAAGTTTTCTGAGATTTTGATTAAGAATGCATTGAATCTATTTGTAGAAAATTGACATCTTAACAATATTGAGTCTTAAATCAAGAAAGAAAGCCCATGAATATGGCATATCTCTCCATTAAGTCTTCTTAAATATCTCTTAACATTATTTTATAGTTTTGTTAAATCTACCCCTAAGTATTTTATGTGTTGGTACTATTGTAAATAAATTATATTTATTTTATTTTTTTAAGATTTATTTACTTACTTTGGAAAGAGGGAGAGCAAGGGGGAGGGGCAGAGGGAGAGAGTATCCCAAGCACTCTACACTAAGCATGGAGCCCAATGGGAGGGCTAGATCTCATGACCCTGAGATCACAACCTGAGATGAAACCAAGAGTCGGATGCTTAACCGACTGAGCCACCCAGGTGCCCCTTGTAAATAAATGTTTAAAGTTCGTTTTTAAAATTGTTTGCTATTAGTCTGTAAGAGTAAAATTTATTTCTATACATTGGCCTGTATCCTACAAATTTGATTAACTTATTTGTTATTTCTAGCAGTTATTTCATAGATTCCTTAGGATTTTCTATGTATACAATCATGTCATTTGTATCTAAGGACAGGTTATTTCTTCTTTTCCAATCTTTATACATTTTGTTTCTTTTTCTTGCCTTACTACAGTGGACAGGACATCCAATACGGCATTGAATAAAAGTGCTGAAAGCAGGTAATTTTGTCCTGTTTCTTAAGTGCAGTGTGTTCAATGGTTCACTAAAGTATAACGTCAGCTGTAGGTTGTCTTTGCCCTTTTTCAGATTTAAGAGATTCTCTTCTTATTTTGCTAAAAATTTTTCTCTATAAATGGTTGTTGAATTTTGTGAAATGCCTTTTCTTCATCTTCTTACCTATTTTTATGTCTAAACCTAGGTTCCAAGTATTTCTGCCAGCTATTTAGTGTGTCTTAGTATGTGTAGCTTTCTAGGCAAATTTGCTGACCATCACAGCATGAAGCTGGATTCATAAGACACAAGCAAAATCTGATATTTCCTGACAGCTGTACTTTTGTGTGGTAGCTTCTGTTTTCACTCAATAGTGTTCATGACGGGAGTGTTCTTTATTTTGAGGCAACTTATTCTAGAATGACACATCTAACTATTAGAAATAGTTACTGCGCGGTTCCTTTTACCCATCACATTTCTTGAGGTAAGTATAGCCAAAAGCCTCAGAACTTGGCTTGTTTATCAGAATCAATTCACAATCTGAAGAAATGCAGAAATTTCACAGGCCCTTCCAATGTATCAAAAGCCATGCAGCCAAGAAAGGAAGTAAGGGACTTAGATGTGCCATGGGACATCCAAGTACCATGTTAGCCGTGGATCAACCTGACCAAACCACACGTGTTAGGGGGCGGTTTGGAAAGGAACTTATATCCTTGCCAGCCTAGATTTGGCTAGAAAAACACACACACACACACACACACACACACACACACACACCTACTTCATCCCCAAGGATTGCTAAAAACTTCTTATACTATTCCCTTAACAATTGTCACTCAGTCCCAAAAGGTGATATCCATCATATCATTAGACATGACATTTAAATGCTTGAAGTCAAGCCTTGAGAGTTAGCTAGCTTTTTCTCTCCGCAGCTTCATACTTTATGCCTATTTTTTCCCCCTTGTTTTTTTTTTTTTTTACTTCCAGACTTTTCTGTCAACTAAACATACCAAGTTTATGTGGAAAGTAACTTTCGTTGATGACTACAACATAACATAGGCTCAAACTAGGCTCTTCTGCATGATCAACCAGGGAACATTCTCATTACGATGACACACGCAAATCTCAAAATACTCTGGAAGAAGCGTTCTTTTGAAATTATCTTCAGGGTCAAGTCCCCGTGAAAACCAGCCTTGGCACTTTAGGCCTGAATTTTGTGCCCAGTGAGAAAACCCTGCAAAACTAAAAGGAGCTGGGGTCTAATAAGTTTAGGAAGGGTAGCATATTAGTACATCCACCTGGAAATTCACAAGACATATTTGTATATCAAAAACTCTCCATATAACTATAATCTAGCATTGCCCTTGATTTTTTGGACCATGGAAACTATTGTTTTGGTTTGGTTTATTTTGGTATAATCTGGTTAACACTTTTTAACTCTCATTCCACAAAATACACTTTGACACTGTCACTACCTTCTGTGTTCATTAGTACCCTATATGTTTGATGGTGCGTCCCATAAAAGGGAATCAAGCCTCTCTCAGAGGGCCGTTCAATATTTGGTATCACAAACATCTTTCAACACCCTTCAATCTGACCTTGCCCTCATGCGTACATGGATGGTAGGGCACCGTTTGGAAAGGATCACCTTTAGGTCTCTGACCTGGCTTGATAGTTAAGACACTTGAGGATGGAAGGAGGATAAATGTTTTGCAGTGGAAAGGACAGATAGGATGAGTGGAGGTGGAGGAAGGAGAAAGGGGGAAGGAGGGAGAACACCTAAGCACACTGGCTATAGAGGAGGAACGTTGCCTATGTGGGAGACTGTGTGGTCATTCCTGAGGGATGGGGTGGGACTTCACCCACAATGGGGCCAATAACCTTTGTGCAGATAATTAATGTGTCTTACTCCTCCTTTCAGTATGTGCAAACCATTCCTGGCTAATACTCTCTCTGACCCTCAGTTCCCCCATCTGCAACATTCCAGTATGTGCTACTTCTTTTGTCTCTTCTGCCATCTTTTCTTTTGGAGTCTTGGGGTGGTTTAGTTGGGTTTTTATTATTGACAACTTACTTTCCTAAATATAAAATTTTCTGATTCGCTCTAGTCTGTTTTAACTTTTTTTCTATATCTCAGTGTATGTTTCCTCTGTATAGAGACTCAGGAGTTTAAGGTCCAGACCAGTGCCATCCAATAAATGTATTGCCATGATGGAAATGTTCTATATTTGAGCTATCCAATATGGTGGTCAATGGCCACATGTGGCCACTGATGACTTGAAATGTGACGAATGTGACTGAGGAACTGAAATTTTCATTTTATTTTTTTTTATTATGTTATGTTAGTCACCATACATTACATCATTAGTTTTTGATGTAGTGTTCCACGATTCATTATTTGTGTATAACACCCAGTGCTCATTACAACACGTGCCCTCATTAATACCCATCACCGGGCTACCCCATTCCCCCCACCTCCCTCCATTTTAATGAATTTAAAATTAAATAAATATGTCCAGTGGCTACTGTATTGGAGAGTAGATCTGGGTGCTAGACCCTTGAGGAGAAAAGAGATAATCTTTATGATATAGCACTGGGATGGCTACACCAAATTCTGAGTACTGTAAAATCTGCTAAGCCTACTAATATTTCCCTTAATTTTAGACTAACTCATACATGCCATAGTAAGTCTGAAGATAATACGGTTTTCTGCAGTATCCACGTTTTTGTGTATATAGACACTGTTTCTCCTAATTACTTGACTTTTAAAATATCTAGGAGGCTATATGTGTAGTAAATGTAAAGGGGGGGGTTGGAGTTAGACGGACCTCATTCTGTTACTTAGAATCTCTAATAACTCTTCACCCACTTTCCAACTACACGGTTGCAGCAAGAAGTGCCATATTCCTATCATGTGGCTTTCCTCCCCTCTCTCCCAGGCACAACTGAGTTGTCTAGAGAGGATGGGTAGCCCAAATTGATCCAACTTCTCCTCTCCCCGGGAAATTTGGAAGACAGAGAGAAAAAAGAGAGAGAGAGAGAGAGAGGGAGAAAGAGCAGATGCCTCAGGTGGCTGAATCTATACCATTAACACTGCTCACTGTTAGCGTCCTTGTTTTAACACAGGGACCACAAAATTTTAAGGGAGCCAGTGTGCAAGAGGGAAGAATGATGCAGACAGACAGAATGGGGCACAAATAAGAGATGGAACAAGGACAGCGAGAGTGGCTTACCTCTCTGTCCACCACAACAGTGCTCACCAATACCTGGCTCTCCTCTCCTTTCCTGGCCAGGGGACGATTACGTTTCCCAGATCCAGCATTTCAGCAGGGCCATGTGACTAGAAGTAACACATTGTAGTTCCATGGCCATAGACAGTGAAAATCCTCTGGGAGGATTTTCTCCTCTCACTTCCCCTGCAGGGGCACATTAAGAAGCCTAGTATTGAGACAGTGGGTCCAACAGCATCAAGGAAGTCTGAGTCCCTGAATCCCCAAACCTGCAGGCCAGGGGGAATAACATTTGCTATCTTAAGCCACTGAGATTTTGAGGGTGTTATGGCAGCATAACTTGGCTAATACTCTCTCTGAGCCTTAGTTCCCCCATCTGCAAAATGGGACTAAGACTGTTCTATTAGAAGAAGCATTGCTTCTTTGGTTCTTAGGCAGCTATGGTGTCAAGGTCTGGTTGATTCTAGTACAATCTAAGTCCACCAGGCACGGCAGTCAGTGTGATACACTCAGCACAAATCCAGTATCATCTGAAATACATTCACATCAGCATGAGGAAGTTCAAGCCAGTCTCAAGAGGGACCCATCGCAGAGGATGAATTGTCCTTTGTCAGGGGAGGCATTCGGGGGGTGAGTGTGGTGCAGGTTGAGCCCGCTGGTACTACCATGGGAGCTATAGCATCCTCACAGGAAATCGGGGCAAGCACCCAGGGCTCTGTGTGATGCTCCCCTCCTTCATCTTGCTACTGGCAGATGGGCAGTGACTCACGGAGCCAGCCCTTGAAAGAAAAGAATTAGCTCTGCCAGCTGGTGCCTAAGGAAAAAAAAGAATGAAAAAATAAGGCTCCTGTAAATCTGCTAGCCACACCAAGGCAGGCATTGGACATCCTTCCCATATCACCACACACTCTCCTCGGGCTGACCTGTGCCTCTATCTCTGCTTAGCTTCACGTCCATGGAAACTTGGAGTGTTCCTGTCAGTGTGCACATGGATGTAAGGAAATTCATGTCTGGGATGCGGCCGAAGGAATCTCTTGACATTCTTCTCTGAGCTCTGCATGGCACTTCGCTTATTGCACCTGGTGCTCACTGGGGGAAAGAAGATCTACTGTCATGGTGACAGCTTTGTTCTCGAAGCCCAGCATGTTCAACCAGTCAGAGGGACACATTTATGACATGCAAGTTTGAAAATGGCCATTAGGTGAGTTGGGTTTATAACCTGCAGAATCGATCTTATTGTTCTCTAGTCATCCACAGAGAACTGTTCCCGGTAGTTAGGGGTTTGCCTTTCTTTCTGGAGTGGCCGTCGGTCAGTGGGTTAGCCAGGAGCCCTGGGATCTGTGCAGGTTAAGAGACAACACATTCTTTGCACAGGTCAAGGGTGCCCTTCAGCCTTCACTGAGGTGGTAGGTCAAAGGCTTCAGGAGGATTGGCCAACCGTTCAGAAGAAGAGAAGCATGGCTGGCCAGAGAGCAGATGCTCTGTCCTACAGGGGGTCTCCAGTCTCCGCCCAAGGCCAGATGCACTTGCTTCACGTTGGAGTCCCTCACGTGCACTGGCCACTGCCAAAGGACAGGCAGAAATGGATGAAGAGAATAAGAATTGATCAGTCCTCACCTTCATTCATTCTTAGTCATCCCCAGGATCTAATCTACTGCATGGCCATGGCCATTCTTAACTTCTTGCCAGTGGTTCTTTCATTGGGTGGGGAAGGGGTTGTATTTCCTGGAAAATTTTTTTTGGTCGAGTCATGATCCCCAAAGCTCAGAGCCCAGCACCAGAAATGTGTGTGTGCTGTACATAAGCTTTCTTACAAGGGAGCCTGGGCCCTTGACGGCTGTGTCTCGAAGACTGAAGCCAAACTGAAAAGAGAATTTGTGTATCTGTTTGTGGTTTAGAAGGTCAGAGACTCCATTTCCTTCCTCTGGAGCTTGAGAAGGGCTTCCCGCGCCTTTCTCAAGGAGCATTTCATTTGTGGGTGAGAAGCATTTGTTTATGTTAATAGCAGCATATAAAATTAAGTGAGTGGCTGGTTATTTCGTTTCTAGCACATCAGAGTTCTTATATAGTGCAGCTATTCACAGAGTGTATTTTGTTATTTGTTTTCTTTTTAATCTCAAGGGGGATTTGAATGAGGTTAACTCTCCATTATTCAGGTTATTCGGTTTGTTTGCTGGACCCAGAGTGGAGGGTAGCTGGAGGCAAGTGCAGGAGGTGCTGTGACAGAGGAGAGGGCTTGTCTGGACCAGTGATTGAGGAAAGGAGGAGGAGGAAGAAAAGGCCAAGAGACCCGCGTGTCAGGCTTGTTGACAGATTTGGTATGGAACCCCAAGAGCAAGAAAATAAAGTCCAGGGTAACCTTCATACCACTGAAATGTAATACAACCTCCATACATAATTATACATTTTCTAGCAGCCATATTAAAAAAGTAAAAAGAAATAGGTGAATAACATTACTATTTTGATAAAATTTTTCATGGAACCCACCCAGTATGTCCAAAATATCATCATGTAAAATTAATATCTGACCTAATTTTTTTTCATGCTAAGTCTTCCAAATGTGGTGCATGTTTTCCCCTTAATAGCACACCATATCACAGATCAGCCGCATTCCAGGTGTTCAGTAGCCACACGTGGCTGGTGGCCACAGTAATTGTCAACAAGAGCCAAGAGGACTAGAAGGAAGTAATGAGAAATACATGTGAAAGAATCATTTGCCAGAGAGGAGCTTGATAAGTTTTTGCTGTGTTATGTTTTGGATCATTGGGGGATGCCCAAAAGATGGCCAGAAGGAAACTAGATGTGGAACTGGTGGTTGGGGTGGGCAGGTAGAGAAGACTGATTGGTGAAGGCAGGTTTGGGGTAATAAAAATCCCGTTACTGTATTTTGAAATACATGTTGTGTGAATGCCTAGACATTGTTCTTCTTTAAGATTTAGCGTCTTGATAGATGCACCCATAAGAATAAAGGGCTAGGGGTGCCTGGAGGGCTCAGTCCGATAAGCCTCTGACTCTTGATTTCAGCTCAGGTCATGATCTCGGTGTCGTGAGATGGAGCCCTGTGTCCATGCGTCAGGCTCTGTGCTCAGCGGGGAGTCTGCTTGAGATTCTCTCTCCCCCTCTGCCCCTCCCCCTGCTTGTGTGCTCTCTCTCTCCCTCTCTCTAAAATAAATAAATAAATCTTAAAAAAAAAAATAGAATAAAGGGCCAGGCCTATCCAAAGAGAGCAGACTTCCCCTAAACCTTCAAGTACTGAGGGATTATTACTGCCTATCTGCCAACTTCCGAGTCATTCCCCAATTCAGTATACATCAAGGATTCAGATACAACTGCTCTGCAGCTGAACCATCCGATGCTCTAGTCGTTAAGTTCCTGATCTCATTGCCAATGACTGTCACCTCCACTCCTCTTTAGTTCCACGTATTCCAGAGGGAATCTCCATCATGCTACTTTTCTGCCATATAAGCATTGATTCCTTATAAGCATTGATTCCATTTCCAAATCGCTCGCTCTCTCTCTCTCTCTCTCTCTCTCTCTCACACACACACACACACACACACACATGAAATACATAGTGGTTCCCCAATTCTTTTTTTCAAAATAGAAATATTTTATCTTCTGTTATAAAACACATTTAAATTAAAAGATATATATGTTAAAATATCAAAAAGCACAAAAGTGTATCAACCAGAAAATAGATGTATTCTTAAGTATTCATGGCTTTTTCTCCTCTGTTGCTTATCAAATAAGGACTTGTCATATCTTATCATACCGTACCACATCATTTTCTATAATCTGCTTTTTCTCTTAAGTGTGTATTATGGACACACACCTACACCTCATCCCTTTAAATAGTACTCTACTTTATGGTGTTCTACCATTTATTTCTCTAATCTCATATTGATGGAAATCGATACTGCTTCAGATTTCTTTTTTGCTGTTATACAATGCTACAAGGACTGTCCTACATACATCCTGCACAACAGTCATTTTTGTTCCTTAAGAAAGCACTTCTACAGTGACATTTTACCATTATCGGTATGAACATTTGAAAGTTCTCAATGAACATTGCTAAACTGATTCATGAGACTCATCCTCATTTATACTTTCGACTACTTCTTGGGAGTCGTGTTTCCCAACTCCATGCTAGTGCTGCCTGTTTTCATTCTTCTCAATTTTGTCAATCCAATAGGTGAAAACTACCTCCTTACATATTACATTTCCACTTCTTTGGTTATGAGTGAGGTAGAGCACCTTCAAATATCTGTTAAACATTTGTGTTTCTTCCTTTGTGAATTGCCTGTTCCTCTTTTTTGTGTTCATGATCAGTGTTCTCCAAGCAGATACATTTATTGAACATTTACTTTGTTGCAGGTCTGTGCTAAGCATTTATAGGTATGATCTCAACTGCCCTAACTCTGTGAGGCTGTGGGGTCCCTATTATAATTCCCCCGCCTTTAATAGATGAGGAAACTCACATTAGAGTTTCTTTGCTTGCCCAAGTTCCCAGAGGAGGAAGGGGCAGAGCGAGGATTTGCACGCTGGGAGAATGAGCCTGGAGAAAGCCAGAGCTCATAGCATTATCATGGGATAGGAAGGACGGGACGGTCCCACAGCCTTTGGTGCTAGACTTAACCATACCTGCTGTTATAGTACTCTCTGCGGCCCCAGAGCAAGTGAATATTCAAAGGACTGTCAGCAAGCATTTGCGGAAGGTTGCAGGATCTGGAGGTGACAGATTTAGCTAAAAGGAAACCAGGGAAAGAAGTGCATGACTTTCCCAATTATCTGAAGAGCCTGTAAAACAGGGATGGGACTTACTCCCCATGGCTTCAGAGGCGGGAGTTAAGAGGGGTTTTCCAACAGTAAACTCATAAATGGAATGGAGTTGTGAGCCCCTAGGTACCAGCGGTTTTTGAGAAAAAGCAGGGGAAAAAATGGTCGGAAAGTTTAGAGAGGGGAATTCTGTGTTGGAAAGAGTGCTGGTTTAAGTTACCTCTAAGGTCACTCTTCTGTTAGCTTATTGACTCTTAATCATCTTCAAACATACGCAGTGCCTTTTAAGAAAATTAATACATGACCGAATTGAGACATGGGAAGCTCCTTAAAAGCTCTTAATCCAGTATTCTCTTAACTAGCGTGTGCATGTGTTACCAACTCCTTGGTGCATGGGGTTCCTAATGATGCTCCTAAGGAAATAAAAGTGCCTCCAGTATTTTAAAAGCTAGATTGGATTAGGTTTCTTGCAATTCACCGCTCAGAGTATTTTGCGACTTTCTAATTCTTTTGAAAATGTGTGCTCCACGAATGATAACTAGTAGCTCACCTTTAACCAGAATATATGACAAGTGGCAAATGTTCTGGAACAGCTTCTGAATGGGAAGATTGGACAGGGTAGTGTAGGAAGCAGTTTCCCAGTGGGAACCCAGAGGCAGCGTCCCCCTCCTCTTTTCCTCCGTTGGCCGAGCCCAGGTCCTGTGGGTCGTTCAGCTGTTTCAGGGATAGGAGAGTCACCCCCTATAAGCTTGACAGCAGGAGCGTCCAAAACACAGCTCGTGTTCCTGATGGGTGCGCGCCCTCCTAAGCACAAAAGGTTTATTCTTCCGGAGGACTGCCTGATGGTCTGGACGTGAATACTAAGAGAGAGATGATTACACTGGCTTCAGAGGTAATCTCCACCAACCCCAGCAAGATGCCCCAAATAGAATTCTTCCCAAAGGACGGTAGGTCACTTAATTCAGAGAGCTTCTAACACCACTGACTGCATTACGAGGCGCCGCGTACTTCAAATCCCTACTTCATTCCCTGGCTCTCCTATCTGGATGCTCCAATCATTGACCATGAACTTTGAAGATTCACCTTGTTCGGGCTGGCTGGTCCCCAGCGCTCTGCTGTCACCCAGCTCCTGGGACTGGCCTGGCGACACCCCCTTGCCTGTGTCCCAAGGAGAGGGGGAGCCCAGTGTCCCAGACTGGGGCCAGAGTGGGCTTGCCGCAGGGTCCTCTGTCACTACCGGCTTTCCCTCCACCTCTGTCTTGTCACTAACCTGTCACTGGACTTGTTCTCTCTCTCGGGGTCCCCCTTGGCCACTCGGGCGCCTGCTACGCAGAGTGCATGCACAGCCGTGCTGGGGCTCTGCACACACAGCTCTGCTCCCGGGAAGGGCCAACAGACTCCGCAGAGCAAAGGCCTGTGTCCTGGTCCCAGAACTGCGCTTCCCGTGTGCTCCCAGTGGGGCTTGGCTGGGCTTGTTTGCTCAGCTGGACCACGAGCATTGTGACCACTCCCCGGCTGCCATGTGGAGAAAATGAGTGCGAACGGAAAAATGGGTGTGAAACACTTTGTGAGCTGAGAAACACGCTACCATGCAAGGGATGTGCAACCTTGGGAAGGAAGGAAATTCGGACACGCACTATAAGGCAGATGAACCATGTCCTTCTGCTAATGAAATAAGCTTGTCACAAAAGAAATTGCTCCCTGTACCTACCAATTCAGGCAATGGATAAAGAAATAAAGGCCTGGATGAGGCAGAAAAAAGTTCCAAAGGAATATTCCAGTATTCCAGAATTCTCTCATGGAAGTCTTTTATAGGTTTCATGGCTGGAAAAGAAGTAATGCAGGCTGTAAGTGAAAAATATAATTTAGGGACGCCTGGGTAGCTCAGTCGGTTAAGGTCTGCCTTCGGCTCAGGCATGATTCCAGGGTCCTGGGATCGAGTTCTGCATCGGGCTCAGTGGGGAGACTGCTTCTCCCTCTGCTTATCGCTCCTCCTGCTTGTGCGCTCTCTCTCTCTGACAAATAAATAAAATCTTTAAAATACATATATAATTTTAAAAATCTCCATTCCTTAGTAATCTTCAATCACTGAGATTTAAACTTTCATTAAGATAATCAAGTATTTTCTTTCTTAAATTTTACATATGAGTGAGATCATATGGTACTTGTCTTTCTCTGACTTATTTCACTCAGCATAATACCCTCTAGCTCCATCCATGTCATTGCAAATGGCAAGATTTCGATGAGCACTAGATGTTATTGGTGAGTGATGAATCACTAAATTCTACTCCTGAAACCAATAATACACTATACGTTAACTAACTAGAATTTAAATAAAAATTTGAAAAAAAAAAGATAATCAAATATTTTGTTAAGTGCAAAAAAATCTTATGATATTCCACTTCCAGGTACATACCACAAAGAATGGAAAGCAGGGACTCCCACAGATATTTGTACATCTGCGTTCATAGCAGCATTACTATGACAGTCAAAAGATGGTGGCAACCCAAGGGTCCATGGATGGGTGAATGAATAAACATGTGGTATCTATTTACAACAGACTATCATTCAGCTTTCAAAAGGAAGGATATTCTGACACATGCCATGACATGGTTGAACTCTGAAGACAGGCTGAGTGAAATAAGCCAGTCACAAAAGGACAAACACTGTCCGATTCCACCTATAGGAGGTACCTAGCATGATCAACTTCACAGAGATAGAGGCAGAATGGTGTTTGCCAGGAGCTGGGGGTATGGAATTTCCATTTTGCAAGATGAAGAAAGTTCTGGAGGTTGGTTCTATAACAATGCAAATATACTTGACACCACTGAACTGTGCCCTTAAAAATGATTGAGATGATATATTGCATGTTATGTGCATTTTACCACAGCTTCATACAACAAAATAGGAGCTGTGGGCCCTGAACATCATGGGCTCCCAGAGGCCATTTTGTTACAGAGTAGTTTCTGAGACTTACATATACTAAACACTCAATATTTATGGAACTGAAATACTATCTTGTGCTTCCATTTCTCTCTGAGGGACTTGAGCCAAGGAAAAGACCTCCAGCCAGAGAAGAGAGCTTTGATTGGATGATGAGGCTATTGGCCACATCACCTTTCATATACTTGGAATAATCTCTGAGGGATGAACGGAAGCACACAAGAGGTGAGAGCAGGAGATGGGAGGGTGGGAAGAATGCAAGCAAGCAAAGGAGTTGGGGGGACAGTGGAAACTATGGGACCACCACTGAATTGCTCAGCTTCTGGAGTTGTCTACCTCTGCTCCTGTTACCTCAACCCTCCTCACCCAGAAAACAGACTCCCCGATACAAGGAGAAACTTGCTCCTGCCAAGGAGCAGGAAAGACAAGACAGCCTCATGTTTTGTGAGGGTCCTTTCTTTTGTCCCCTTCCTGCCCCGTCAGCAGACCTCAGCAACTCCTTCACAGAGGACAGAGAAACCACCAAGTGTCCACCCCCTACATCACCAACTTATTTGCATATGAGCCTTTCCTTTGGTCTCCAGGGACTCTTGGTGAAATGGCTTTTGCCAAGGTCAACCAAAGTCAACCATGCCTTTGCTCCTGAAGCCAGTGGATCTTCTCATTACTCACTTCTGCAGCCACCGCTCATCCTTCCCTGCTTCACTGTTACAGCAGCTCAGCCTCCTGGACTTCCCCCTAGCTCTCAGACCTCCAGTCCATTGGCCCAGCCCTTCTGGTACTTACTATCTCTGGGCTAATGAATCTCCAGCCCAGATTCCACCTCCAAACCATAGATTTTCATACTCTCAAGTCTGTTGAGTATTGCCATTTGAAGCCTCTCAGTATTTCCTGCTACTCCAACCCTCCTGCATCTCAAGGAGTAGCACCACCTTCCTCCCGGGTACAGAAGCCACGACCTAGAAGTCACCCGTAGCTTTCCCTCCCTCACCCCTACATCTAACTCCTATTGTTTCTATTTCCTGAGTATCTCCGGAATCCATTGACTCCCTTCAGGCACATCCCCGCTATCTGCTGTGTGGCTGGTGTGGATGCAACATTATCCTCTGTACGGGGCAGGGGCCCCGCAGATGGCACACTGCCATGGGCGTACCTGAAGAATCCCTATTGACAAAGGTTCTTGGCAGAGTTAAGAGAAACCAGCACGGGACAGAGAGGCATCTAGGGCTAGCAACAGTGGAGAGCCAGACGTGCCTGGACCTAAAGGGGGTTGTTTTCAGATATCACCAGAAAGAGAGCCGAAGCTGGGAGAAAGCTCCGGGCAGGAGCTTGGCCACAGTAGGGGAGCACAGCCACTGCCAATTGGAGTCCATAGCAGGGAGAGATTGGGGAACAGATACCCTGACTTCTCTCTCTTCCCACCCTCCCATCTCCTCCTCTTGCTTCCTGTGGGCTGAGCCCATGTGGAAATCAAAGGCTAGAGCAGCCTATTGTTGCAGTCCATAAATGTCAGCCTACTGCCACATAGAGCAGGATGGAGAAAGGTGGCAAATGGGTCTGCAGAGACAACCAGAAAACATCCAGTGTGTCCTCTCTCACTCCATCTCTGCAGTGCAGCTCCAGCAACTTCTCTATAGCACAAATCTGACTTTGGCCATCCTTACACTTGCTTCAGGTTGATGTTTGAACCTGTTTAACACCATCCCTGCATGGGGTTCCTGCCTAAATCTCCAGGCATGCACCATCTTCCCCAGCACTGCCTGTGCCTTTCACCCTGTCCGCTCTTCCCTCTCTCTTTCCACTCCAGATGTTCTGAATTGATGGGCGATGCCCTCTTGGGTCTCTGCACTCTTTTCCCTGCCAATC
Source organism: Neomonachus schauinslandi (assembly GCF_002201575.2). Classification (NCBI taxonomy): domain Eukaryota; kingdom Metazoa; phylum Chordata; class Mammalia; order Carnivora; family Phocidae; genus Neomonachus; species Neomonachus schauinslandi. The sequence continues at coordinate 133,065,132 of NC_058410.1, read as the reverse complement.
TCTTCCACTCATCAGTTCTCGCTTTAGTTGTGGCTTCCTCCAGGCAGCCTTCCCTAACCATCCAAGATGGGGTTGAGTGCCCCTTCTGTGACTCATCTCCCTCTCTTCACACCTCTGTGGTGGCACACTGTACTCACTCATCAAACACTATTGGTTTTGCTTATTTTATGTCCATTTCTCCCCTAGACCAGAAACATATTGAAAGCAAAGACCAACAGCCCCAACATTTGCACAGTGCCTGGCATGCAGACTCTCACTTCATATCTGCTGAGTCAACGAATGGATACTCACAAAAATCCTGTGACACTGATATTCTTATCTCATTTTTTATAACCGAGGACAGTGGGGTCTGGAGATGTTTAGTGACCTGTCTGAAGTCACAAAGCTGGCTTGAGATGAAGCCCAGATTCTTTGATGTGTGCCTGTTCTACCTCCCTAGGTTGTCTACCAAGGATGCTAATGAGCTGCCAGAAAAAGGTGTAGCTGCTTTGCCCTAATATGCCCCCAAGTGTGCAGAAGTCTGGCTTCCACTGCATTCAAGAATCGGTCCCTCTTGCCCAAGAAGCATAGAGGATGCACTCTGTGGTCTCCCAAGTTTCCTTCTGTCTGCTGGTTTCTCTGGCAACAAGTCAAGAAGCAAGGACTGATGTGGGGAAATAGTGTCAGAGAGTTTGAGAAGGAGAATTATAAGGCCAAATGCTTTTGCTTAGAAAGATGAGAGAGATTGAGTCGCTACAACCCAGGGTCCCCACCCTGGCCAGAGCTAGTCCAGCAGCATGCTTCACCCAGCACCGAGGTATTTTTACATCAACCTGTCTTGTGGGAAAAGCTGAGAAGCAAAAGGACGACCACCTATTCTTTTTGTGAGCGGCTATCAGATTTCTGCTCGGTCTCCCACTTCTCCTTCTTCCCGTTGAATGCAGACTGTTTAATAGAGCGATTGCAGGCTTTCATCCAAGGGAACAAACAGCTAGCAAGGCTGGCTCTCAAAACACTAGTAGGATGTCAACATGGGGGCTTTGGAGAAATTCTTCTTGAAGAGCACTTAAGTCAATAATACCAGGAAATGACGGGAGCGCGGGGTGAGCTGGAGTGAATGTGCCTCTCTACGAATAATGAGAACCACAGAGTGCCCTGCACTCTCTGCTCGCCAAATGAGGGGCTCTGAGTACTTTAGAAATGCACCAAAGCCTCCTGGCACTCCCTTTAAAAGGAAAAGGGGTCATTATGTCCATTTTATAAATGGGGGTGCAGAGAAAGGCATCAGAGCTATGCCCCGGTTCACAGCACAGGGAAGAAGGGAAACCAAGGTGGAATCCTGTCCCCCACCCTATGCCAACCTGGGGAGGGTCTTCCTGGCCCGACGGGGGCAGAGGGGGGGACCTGGTGACAGGGTGTGGTCCCAAGCACCCCACTTTTTCAATAAAACTCATGGGTGTACAAGCCCTCCAAAAAGGGGCAGCAGAAAGACCTAAGTCCATTTTGGTGTGAGGCAAAGTGGAAATCTATTCAAAAATAAATGAATGAACGCAGCAGGGAAGGCTTGGGGCTCTGGCAGCAAGACGGAGGCAAGTCTGGGTGTGCGGGCCCCTTGAAGAAGGGAGCTGTGGCCTGAGGTTGTGCTCTTGCCTGGGGGATCTCCGAGCGCTTCCCATATGGAGCCCTTTTAAAAAATGAAATTCTAAAGTAAATTGCACTTGGGGCTTTAAAAAACAGAGTGCCCTGAATGGAACCAGCTCTGTAGTAACACGATGTTGCTGTATGTACCTCAGGGAGGGAGTCGGGCTCTGTTTATTGGTGTCCCAGGGCCTAGTGGGTTTGTGACAGAGGGAGCGAGGGAGGGAGGGAGGATGGGGGGCAGGAGGGAGGAAAGGAGAGAAGAGAAGGCTTTAAAAGAGGAAAGTGAGGGATAACAGGAGAAGAAAGAATTAACTCTTCCTTTTCCTCTCTCAGCAAAGAAGGCAAGATGGCGCACTCACAGTGGGCTGCAAACCCTCCCCTGTGTATTCTGCTGCCCGTGGGTGCCGCTGGAAGCCATGCTCTGATCACTGCCATCCCCAGATCCACTCTCTGCCCTGCCCCTCTTCCAGGGACTAGATCAGCTGCCCCTGTCTCCTCTGGCTTCCCTGTAGCCAAAGGGACTGTGGTGATGGGTGACGGGTTCACTCCCCTGGCTGTCTTTGGGTGCTCAGGCCTGGGGCTAGCACCTGCTTCCGGCCCTTATCCATCCCCAGAAGCTACCATTCCTAGCCCTCTCCAGCAGCCCAGCCCACACCTCAAGAAATAGCACCCTTCCTCAAATTCTCTGCTGTTAAACCCTCGTGAGTGGGTTGTGGACTTCCTGCCAGGGCCCCAACTGATAGGGACAGTCATGTAACTTCTCTGAGCGGTGACTTCTTCGCCTCTAAAAGGAGGATACTAACACCACCGGAGCAAGGTGGTTCCAAGGCTAAGCGAGACCATGTCTGTTGGGTGCCACGATGTATCTGAACTAGATTACATAATTTACATACGTGAATCCCCTTTCTCTGCTTTTTACAACAAGCACCTTGCCCCTGGGCTTGCTGCAAGAGTTGATAATTTGAGCCCATCACCGGGGTCTAGCCTCCCAGAGCTACCTGATCTGGCCCCCCGGGTGGCCTCTAGAGAAGATGTTTTTCTCAGCTCACACCTGGCGGAGAAGCTCTTGCTTCATGGGTGGGACGCAGGCTTGGGTAACCACTTCCACACCCGGCCAGCCAAGGAAAGAACCTGCACACGCCGTGCGTTCTAACTTAGCAAGGAAGGCCACGGAGGCTCGCAGGGCCCAGGATCTCCTCCTCAATGCTGCGTTATGAGATCCACTCATCCTACTAGGCAAGGCCTCCCTTTTTGGGTGGCACCTCACTAAGCTTCGGGCTCCAAGGTCTTAATCGACCACCTCCACTCTCCATCATTAAAGCAGCTTAATCACTAATCATCATTGTAAATGGGTTCATTACATCCCCAAAGAAAAAGTCAACTCATTCTTTCCATCATGCATTTTTTCAACCAGTATGTTGTCACTGGTGGCCAAGGGGACAGAGAAAACAAGTAGAAAATGTGGCTCTTACCCCGCAGGAGCTCAGAGTTAGAACAGGAAGCTGGACCCAGTACCTGCCTTGTGTGGTCACTCACAAGCTCTCCATGCAGACAAAAGCTGCAGACAGGGCAAATCATGGAGTGGTGGCAGCTCGTCAGAGGGTGACAGCAAGAAACAGAACAGGGAATCTCAGGATGTGATTTTTCAAGGGTTACAGAAGTCCCGATCTAGGACTCACTTTTCCGGGCCACATTAGAAGGTCGGCTGAATGCCGGTCACCTGTTCGTGGCCTGGAGGTTGCTTATTACTTTCACATAGTCATTCTAGTAGTTGTATCATCCACCTGTGTAGGCTCCCGGGTTTGGTTTTGAGCAGCTCTCCTGTAGCAGCTTCCCATTACCCCTCGATCTGCCATTCCTTTTGCTCTCCTAATTGCCCTAACCATAATCCACTGCGTTCCATTTACAAAAGGTATTTCATCATTCGTGTGGAAATGTATCTGGTGACTTTTCAGCCCACCCGTTATTCAGGATTCTGTGATCTGTCATGCTTCCTGGTACCGTAAACACAGAGACTTTACAGAAGAAAATTAACAGAAAGCAGGGGAAATTATAGGGATTGTGGTTTTCTGTTTTGTTTCAAAACAGTTGATGTCACATTTTTGTGGAGTGAATCTTCCAGGCAGGAAAATACATTTTTATTAGTTTCTCTACTAATGGCCCTTTAAATATTTACACAGATCTGATGGAATTAGGAACAGTAGCAATGGTTCCTTCCTTTAATTCGTCTGACAATTTTTTTTTTTTTAAAGATTTTATTTATTGGACAGAGAGAGACACAGTGAGAGAGGGAACACAAGCAGGGGGAGTGGGAGAGGGAGAAGCAGGCTTCCTGCCGAGCAGGGAGCCCGATGCGGGGCTCGATCCCAGGACCCTGGGACCATGACCTGAGCCGAAGGCAGACGCTTAACGACTGAGCCACCCAGGCGCCCCTCGTCTGACAAATTTTATCATGCCTCTACTATGTGCCAGTCACCTGGCGTTCTTAGCACCAGGGGTAAAACAGTGAGTGGAATGAAGTCCCCGCTCTCCTGGTGATTCTAATTGAGGGAAAGGAGATGAAGAATGAACATGTATATGGTGTCATGGAGCAATACGTGTTAAGGAGGGGAAATAAAGCAGGGTAAGAAGGCAGAGAAGATGTAGGTGCTGTTTTATGTAAGGTGGTTAGGGAAGGCCTCTTTGATAAAGCAAAAGAATATGGAACGTGGATTTCTGGAATCGGAGTGCCCCAGGTGGAAGGGACAGTCTGTGCAAAGGTCCTGTGGCAGCAGAGGCTTGGCAGGTTAGAGGAAGAGGAGGAGCAAGGCCGGTGTGGCTGCCGTGGATCGAGGGGGGAGGTGAGTGGTAGCAGATGGCAGAAAGGCGGTCACATAGGATGCCACGGACCACAGAAATGGAGATGGTTCAGAGGGAGCTGGAAGGCTCCTCTGAGGGTTCTGTGCAGATTCTGAGCAGAACGTGCTATACTCTAAGTTTTAGGAGGCCCGGTCTGGCTGCTGTATGGAGAATAGACTGGGGGAGCAGGGCAGAAGCAAAGAGGTCACTTGGGGCCACTAAAATCATGCAACGGACCTTCGACTGGATGTGACGTGTTTTTGATGGTTGGCTTATATTTTCCTGGACTCACATGAAGCTGTTTTCTCTTCCCACTTGGTGAAAATAAAGTTTCTTATTCCACAGCTAACCACATAATTCAGACTTTCCTAAACAGAACATAATGTTGACTACAATTATGTTACCGATATGTTCTTTGCATCCCATTCACCCGAACTTGGAGAAAGAAATACAAGATTCTTTTTCCTCCTTTCTTTTCTGCATTAAAGCCCCCCTAGAACTTAGTCTCAAATTCTTGAGAGATTGGTACAAGATCAGATTAGGAATTGAGAACTCTGCTTTATTAAATGTTCTTTTCTTCTCGTAAAATTGTGTTTAGTCACATCCAAACTGCTCATATCAGACTTTCAGAAGTTACCCTTCAAAAGCAACGCTTGTGATGCTGGTTTTCAGGGACTGGATCATATTCTGAATTACAGTGTCTGAATGTTTTCAGCTCGATTCATGTAAAATGGTTACAAGATTTCCACCTTAAAGATGGTTAAAAAAAAATGCAGAAAGTAAAGCAGGGCATTGTCATAACTTCATGACTTGTTTATGATATTCGGTGCCCCTCCCTACAGAGCATTTCTGCAGAACAGTGACTATTCCCTTCTTGCTAGCTTCGAGCTTGACTGTTTGATTTGCTCTGGCCAATGAGATGCACATTAAAGTGACCCATGCTGCTTCTCCCAGAACTTTCAAAGCCAACACATGGTCAAGCCATTGGTCTTTCCCTCCGCCATGAGGCTGGCATGTCTCAGATGGGGCTGCTCCTTCAGCCGAGGTTCTGGAATAAAAACAGCCCAGAACAAAGCCCATAGTTTGCCAGCAAACTAAGGGCCTTGTTTTTGTTAAGACGCTGAGCACTGGGGACTGTTTGTTACCGCAGCATAACTAAACCCAGGCTGACTGATGAAAGTATATAACTATATTGTACATATTTTTACTTCAAACAGGTGGAGCCATCAAGCAGGGTCTGTTGCTGTCTTACAAATCATTATAATGGGATTGGGACCCAATGTCGAAAGGACCCAGAGAAAACTTCAGCGGCACTTGCAAGACTTTCTGAAGTCTCAAATGCTCTCTAAATTGTCTCCAGCTTAGTTATACTTCTGGAATTCTCTAATCCAGGAACATCTCCGAAGGAGAAATTTCATTTGCAAACTTCCCCTTTGATATCTTAACCTGGAGCTGGGGATACAGAAGAATTCTCACCCTCCTGAAAATAGCTCAGTTTTGAATAAAGACCCATTGGCACTAGAAGATGGTAAAGAATGATGTCTTCTGCTCCCTTTATGTACTAATAATAACCCAACGAGGCACATATGCATACCACTCGATTAATATCAAACCATCCTTTACATGAGAATATGCCCTAATAACCCTACACCTTCTACCCTTTACTTTTCTCACTGACCCCTAAATTTATTTTAGGGTCTATATACTACAAATATAGCTTAACAAAAACATTAGATTTTTGTTAGATTGAATCTAATGATAGAATGATGGATCATTAGATTGAATCTAATGATAGAAATTCCAAATTTCTCTTTTGCTGTGCCCTCCAGCAGATTTGATGACCTTGGCCGATGGGCTGGCCTCTATTATCCCAACTTGCCTGGGGGGGTGGGGAGTATTGATGAGGACTACTGAAAACTTATCATTTCAGAGAGTGCCCTGAAGTTCCTTCGAGATCTTACTAATTGGGAATATATAACAGATAACTGGTAATTCCCCAGCTTAAAAGTCCTCTGTGGTTTACCAACGCACTTACAACAGAAATCTAAACTCCTTCCTTTGGCCTGTGGGGAGTGGCACAAATGGGTCCTGGGCTCTCCCCTCCTTTGGCCCCTCTACCCCACTCATACTGGTCTCCTTCCAGTTTCCTAAAGGCATTAAAAAAGCTTTCCTATGTCAGAGACCACAATTCCTGTTTCTTCTTCCTCGAACATTCTTGATTCTTCACCTGTTTTATTTTCCACGGTGTGAAGAGACCCTGCCGGAACAGTTGGGGCTCCCCTGAGATGGGGTGCCAGGAGCATCCTGCTCTTAGCTGTCCACGCGCGCACTTGTCAGCTCTCAGGACCGACAGTAAAGCACAGACGAGTGCCAGGGGAATCCCTCTCCACCTCGCTCGGCTATTCCCCAAACCGTGCCTGCAGATCACGGCTGTGCCCACTCTTTGAAGAGGCCTGACCAGTGACACTGAAAACCTCATGAATCAGAGGTGCTAACACCAATTACTGTCATTAATACACCTCTTTGTTCTCCAACTTCTCCGTCCCTTCCCAATTCAATTGTCTTCCACGTTGCTGGCAAGTGCTGTCTCTATAGCAGAAGTGAGAGATTTGCAATTGGGAGGCGAATCTTTTTATGATGGTGAGTGGAGATCGTGTCTTCTTTTACGTGGCTGAGAATACCACCGGTATAATTTCTCTTGTATAATAGGTCTACCCTGAAGTGTAGCTATTTCAAGCCATACATGATTGTTGTCACTCTTTGTTCCCTGAAACCTATAGGGATCCTATTGTAAGGATCTTGGTTCCCTTTATTTCTGTAGGTCCTCACTCCAAGGGAAAAAAAAGGATGAATTATTTGATTTCTCTCATTTAATTTTCCAGATGCCTGGGGACCACGCTTAGAACAATCCAAACAGAAGAAGAAAAAAGCGTGTTGAAAAATGATCAGCCCCGATGCCTTTAGCTGGCTTTTGAGGGAAGAAAAGGCCCCTCAGTGGGCTGTGGTCCATTTGAAAGGCCTGAAGAGAAATGTCTTTTTTTCTGTGACATTTTTATTCATAGCCATAATGCTTCTCTCTACATCTTGCAGTGGTGTATGACACGCAGCAGGATACATAGGTATACACACACACATACTTCTACATGTGTGCAAGCCAAAGAAGGTGCAGGCTTCTTCTCTAGCTGGCAACAAGCCTCCACGGAGCCGAACCCAGGGCTAACACCTCCCAGGGACAAAGCAAATACTTCATTCCTGATCTTTATCTAAAACTCAGGATGTCGAGCCCCCCCCCTTTTAAAAATGTTGCCATCCTCAGCACTATCTTTATGTTGTGTACCCTGAATCTTCTAATTCATTACAAAAATACGACAATATTACAGCTACTCTTACAAATGACAGAAGAGGGGCACCTGGGTGGCTCAGTCGTTAAGTGTCTGCCTTCAGGCATGACCTGAAGGTCCCAGCGTCGTGGGATCGAGCCCCGCATCGGGCTCCCTGCTCCGCGGGAAGCCTGCTTCTCCCTCTCCCACTCCCCCTGCTTGTATTCCTTCTCTCGCTGTGTATCTCTCTGTCAAATAAATAAATAAAATCTGAAAAAACAACAACAACAACAACAACAAATGACAGAAGATAGCATTTTCGCCGCGTACCATGTGCCAGGTACTAAAGGATTTGTGGGAATTATTATGATTTCATTTTAAAAATAAGCCTTCTCGATGGATATGATGATGGTGGTTGTTGCTGTTAGTATCATGTCCAGGCTCATAAAACCAGGACTCAGAAATGAGAAGCCACTGGGGCAGGGGTCTCGCAGCTGGGGAAGACAGGGCTGGGTTCCAAATCCCCGCCAGCCGACTCCGGGACACATGCTCTTAGACCGAAGTAGTGACCCTCTTGCTGTGGGGGCCACATCATAGATCAGAAAGCAGGAGAGCAGAAAATTCACCATTTAAAGAAGACTAGAAGCAGTAACCATGTTGCCTAATGAACCTAACTCTACCTAGCAGGCTCTCTCCTCTCATTGCAATATCGACTGGGACCACTTCCCAAAGCCTCTTCTCACGTCTTGGTTATTCTGCAGCCCCGTTATGTTGCTTGAGCCCCTCCCCGTAAGAGCAATCTGGAAGTGGCTCCGTCTTATAACAAAATCCTTCGGGTAATCCCCTAAAACTCACTGGCTGGAGTCCAAGAAGGAAATTTCTTATACTAAATTCCACTCTAAATTAAAAAATATTTTAGTAAGGACCCAGCATATTTATAGTACGTGTGAATATCCTCCTTCCCACTTACCAAAGTGATAGGAATTCTGGATGAGATACTGCCACCAAGACAGATAATCTTCTCCGTATCAGTACTGAGAAACCAAAGAGAAGTCACGACATATCAGAGAGGAGCAACACGAGAACCAGCCCCTCTGCAAAGACCTCATGAAATACACTCGTGGACTTGGTCTCTACCCACTCAAAGACCAGAGCTGAAATCATTTATATTTGATATCCACATAGCAGGGAGCATAGGATGTGGCTGTAAATATTAGAAAAACAGACAAATGTTTCTTGGGGGGGGGGGCGGGGCGCCTTGTGACAGCCGGGCACAAGCTCAACATTAACGTGGTCAGACATCTGTGCCATCAGCTGCAAAAATCACAGCAGGCGTGGGGCTCCAGGCAGCCTCCTGGAAAATGCGACAAATAGCCGAGCTGCACGCCCTGGGACCTACGTGTGTACACGGGGATGTGATTCTGAGTAGTAAGGATATTAATTATTTCCAAGGCCTGGCAGCAACTTAGGTTCCTGTTGCAGAATATCCAGGGCCTACTTTGTCCTGGCCTCAAAGGCTCCTAAACCCTCCTCCCAAACTCACAGCCTGGCCCTTCTGCAGAGCCTGTCAGACCCGGACACCTGCTGGGTGCAGAGGAGTGGCTTCGTGGTCTGTCCTCGCCATCCCGATCACCCTTCTGCACCCCCGTGGGTGTGTAGGGGTCAGGCTGGGGAGGAACTGCAATGGGGAAGAGGAAGCTTCATTATCTTGTGGACGCTGAGCTCTGAAGGCTGCTGAACCCATGCTGAGAGCAGGGAAGACCTCAAGGGAGCCAGGGAGTGTCCAAATCCCTGGGCCATCGAGCACCGAGCTGGGAGCATGAGTCTGCACCTCTGGACCATTATAGGCTGGGGCAGGATTGCACAGACACTGAGGAGAGGTGGGAGCATAACACAGACAAACGGGGACAGCAGAGGCAATGGGGACTCAGTGGAGGCTGCTCTCCATCAACGAAAGGGGGACCACTGAGAAAAACTGTTTCCTACCTTCCGGAATGCTGTGTGCTTGGGGACTGCCTATCAGCAAGGTTATTTTCTGGCTTCCTACTGGCCTTTTGGACATGGTAAGGAGGTGACAAGAAGAGTTCCAGAAGACGCTCAGTTGCTCCAGCCATCCTTGATGATCACACCTGGTTCGGTGCTTTCCCTGTGCTCATTACCAGCACTGTGCACATTTGCCCTGAAATAAAGATGTTTCGCTTGCTTTGTGTGTGTACACCTTTGCTTGCCAATGCGTTTCTAAGTTTCTCGAAGGCAGGGTTTGTATCCCACAGCCTGGAACATAAGCATGTGCTACATGTATATAATTGTATCATCTCTGATAAGAAGTAGCTGTGTAGTCTCTTCATCTGTCATCATATTATATAAAAATAGCAGAGTGGATTTTCATCCTCATTGCAGTTTTTTTTTTTTTTTTTTGCTTAACACAATACAAATGTATTATCTTAGAGTTCTGAAGGTCCGAGGTCTAAAATGGTTCTCACTAAGCTAAAATCAAGATGTCAGCAGGGCGCCACTCTTTCTGGAAGCTCTAGGGGAGAGTCTGTTGCCCTGCCCTTTCCAGATGTTGGAGACCGCCCACTTTCCTGGGTTCGTGGCCCATTTCGATTTTCTCAAAGCCAACAGCAGAGCATCTTCTAGCCCCTGCCCTACTCAGACCCTCACTCTTAAGACTCTTTGCCTATCGGGTACATCTGGATAATCCAAGACAATCTCCCCATCTCAAGACCCTTAACTTAATTACACCTGCAGAGTTCCTTTTGCCATATTCACTGGTTCCAGGGATTAGGATGGACATCTTGGGGGGGGGGGGTCATTATTTCACCCACCACAATTGAGGAGCTGTTATTATTTCCAGGCCTGAAGGTGCAAAAAACAGAATGGTTTCCTAGAACCCAGAATGAGGCAAGGCTCTGGGGAGGTCTAAACTGGGGCCCAGTGGTGGTGATGGTTGGAAATACCAGACTTCCATCCCTTCCTACTTGGCAGAGGATTTCTGACATGGTCTGACTTAAAGTAGAAGCTACAGAACATACGTATGACCAACTTTAGGGTCTTGCATGAAGAGAGTCAGTCCAGCTGAAGGAAGGGGCAATCTAACACAGTGGGGAAAATAAGAGCCCAGAGCCTGGAGCCAGACTACCTGGTTCAAATCCCAGCATTACCATTTATTGGCGACGTGACTTTGGGCAAATGATGTCAGCCCCCAGGATCCCCATCTGTAAAATAAGGAAGATCCTAAGAATGTCTAGCCCTTTGGGTGGTTGTGAGAATTGAATGAATTTGTGGAACACAGAAGCATGGCTAATAGTGAATGCTATTGCTGTTCTTCTTTAAAGAGGTTGCCAATGGATCTCAGGGAAAGGCTTCTCCATGCTGCAGACAGAGAGCAGAAATAGTTTCAAAGCAAAGGCATGAGATCAAACACTCAGGACCCGTTTCTCATATTGGGCAACTCGATGTGGACTCCCTCCAGATGTAAACAGGATTTACATATTTAACACACACATCTGGAAAGACAAGCTAGTGCTCCAAAACACACCTGGCAAATCAAAACAGCAGCTCTGCGATAGATTTAAAATATGTCCACAAAGTCTCTGATGCCCCTCCTTCCAAGAAGTGAAGCCTAATTTTCCTCCCCTCAAGTATTGGCTAGATTTAGGGACTTGCTTCTAACGAATAGGATAAAGCAGAAGTGATGGTGTGCAACCTTTGAGACTAAATCATAAAGGATACCACAGGGTCCTCCTTGCTCCTTTTCTTGGATCACTCGCTCTGGGGAAAATGAATGGTGAGGACACTCAAGCAGCCTAAAGAGAGACCCATGTACTAAGGAACAGAGGCTTCTGCCAGCCATGGGAGGGCGCCATCTTGAAAACAGGTCTTCTGGCCCCAGTCAAACCTTCCGATGACTATAGCCCCTGTTGACATCAGCCTCCTGAGAGACTCTGAGCCAGACCACCCAGCTAAGCCATGCCCAGATTCCTGACCCTCAGAAACTGTGAGATAATAAATGTTTGTTGTATCAAATCACTAAGTGGGGGGGTAAACTCTTATGCAACAATAGAAAACTAATAGAAGCTCCTTTGTTGCTAAGATATTGGTCAGTCTGATTCTTTTACTAGTATCATCCAGAAACTTGTTTCAACATCATGCATAGATGACTGATGGTACATATTAAGCAGTGAGCCTGAGTCCTTTGGGGTTTATAAAGGTATTTTCAGTGTGTGCGTATGTGCGTCCAGACAGTTGGGGATACATCTAGGGAGTTCTCTTTCAGATACAGCAGGTATGACCTGGGAGGTTGCTGGTTCAGGGCGCCCTGTGACAGCATCTGGCAAGCAGCCCCCTCATCTTTGAGGGTCCTACTGAGGACTTGACAAAGAATTTTCCTAATTCATTTTAAAATAAATCCCTAATTGAACAGGACCGACCTGTCATTCTCTGGCAATGTCTCACACACAAACACACACAAACTTACACAGAACTGAAGTTCATTCATTCAGCATTCATTAATTACTAACAAATAGTTAATGAGTAATGAATGCACCAGGCACCAATCTTTCCTAAGATAAGAAGGCATCACCTGCGCCCTCAGGAACCTACAGGAAGGTCACTCTAACGTAGTTACGTGCCAACTGTGGTGAAGCAGCTTTCCAAGACTCTTGCAGGTGGGTGGGGAGACGGCCTGGGCCTTAAAGAACAGACTATTTGCCCTGACACTCGATTCTAACTTTTAAAAAAGGATTTTTGTAGCTGCTTCAGGACCGCTCCCCTTGCCCTAAGTGGAAAGCCAGGAGGAAACAGAGCATGATGTTTCGGATCTGCAGTATTGTATGATGCCTCATGGAGTATTCAAGCATTCCAAAAGTACCAAATAAAAACAACCATAATCCAGGACATCAACATTGGCCCTTGATTCCTATAAAAGGTTGGAGTCAAGTGCTCGGTGCCGGGCAAGCTCGAGACACACTTCTTTGCATTGGCAGCCTTTCTTCCGGGTCAGTTTGCAAGGTGCATGAGGCTGGCTGAGCTCAGAGGCCAACAGAACTCACATAACAGGTGGAATTATATATCAGTAAGAGACTTACAGAGTGTTTATTCACTTGCCAGATTTATTTATCAGGTATGGGATTGAAAGGATTTCCCCACAGGATATGTAGAGATTAGTGTGCAGAGAAAATGCTTTTTCAACAAACGCTTACACTAATCAGGTCTTGGTGTTCTTATTCTAGCAGAACGGTGCTGGTTGCCCTTCACTGGCATCTCTGGCAAGAACAAACATCCACGCTGACAAACAAAGCAAGCTGAAATGTGGACATCGATCCATCCCTCGGAACAGCCCCTGTCACCTTTTAAAAGCCCACAAGCATATTTTCATACGATGTTAGATTAGTATATTGATAATGAAACAACGCCAGGTCTACCTGAGCCTAAAAACATCTGGAGAAGGGAAAATCTCTTTCACCCACTGCTTTGTCTACCTGAAGCCGTCATTAAATGATTTCCAGAAGCTTCTCGAGCCCATGCTGGGTCTAAGGAATGTGTTCATTAAGAATCTGCCGCATCTGAGCTTAAACATGCAGCTGAACGTTCACAGGTCTCTTGAAGGGCAAGTGGAGAGCAAGGACAAGGCCGCTCCAGCAAGCTTCTTATATAACCCTCTCTTTCACTGTGTCTATAGTGAGACCAAAGCAACCAGATGAAGAGTGAAAAAGTCACTCCCTCATCGGCCTGACCGATGCCAAACATCTGGATGTTGCATAACAAGCCATTGGGGTCGTTTTTCTTGCTCTCCTTTGGTCTCTCTTAAAAATAGTCCTGACAATTAAATCTGGTTTTTAAACTCTATATTTCATATATTTCCTTAAGGTTGTTGAGCAAACCGGTCTTGATTACCCTTTCCCGTTAAAAACTGTACAGTAACGCTCAGAGAGGAAATCGCTCGGATAGAGCCCAGAACCACAGAGGTAATCTCTGGTCTTTCCTCAGAGTCTTCAGACTTCCATTCTTCCATCCTTACCACAGTAAGGGAAATACCAATGTCCTGATGGCCATCGGCCCCAGGGACCCATACTTTGAAGAACGCTCGCTCTTGCAAGGTGGCTCTGTTTTACGCAAAGGGGAGTGATGCCAACAACTCAAGGAATTTCTTTTTGTTTAGTTCCTTACAATTTTTCAAAGCACCTGGAGACAGGACAATAGACTAGAAAGGGTACTCAGGCCACCACTAACCATAAGGAACCCCGCTCCAGTCCTGAGGCCAGCTTCCTTTAATTTTTTAGGAACCGGTGTGCCTTTGTCTGCTCACTTGAGTCTATATTCACACCCCTAGCTGTTCTCTTGGCTGCTTCTTTGTCACCCCTGAGGTTCATTTACTGCCAGCTGCCTACCCCTAAAGAACCAAGCACATACACTAAAAACAGTGAAACACCACGTGTCAAGCACGATAGCAGGAACATTCTTACTTTGAAGAAGGCGTGACCTTCACATCATTAGAGGGACACGGAGGCTCAAGAAGGTTAAGTCACTTGCCTGCTAAGTGGCCAAGATGGGTGAACTCAGGTCTGTGGATAGAAATGGCAGTGTAAACTCATGATTAACGGTGTGGCTTTTCAATAGCCAAACTATGGCAAGAGCCCAGGTGTCCATCAACAGATAAATGGATAAAGAAAAGGTGGTCTATATACACAATGGAATATTATGCAGTCATCAAAAAGAATGAAATCTTGCCATCTGCAATGACATGGATGGAACTGGAGGGTATTATGCTAAGCGAAATAAGTCAGTCAGAGAAAGACAAATATCACATGATTTCACTCATGTGCAATTTAAGAAACAAAACAGATGAACACAGGGGAAGGGAAAGAAAAATACAATAAGACAAAAGCAGAGAGGGAGACAAACCATAAGAGACTCTGAACTCTAGGAAACAAACTGAGGGTTGCTGGAGGGGAGGTGGGTGGGGGGATGGGGTAACTGGGTGATGGGCATTAAAGAGGGCATTTGATGTAATGAACACTAGGTATTATATGCAACTGATGAATCACTAATTCTACCCTGAAACTAATACTACACTATATGTGAACTAACTTGAATTTAAAAAATTAAAAAAAAAAAAAAAAAGAGCATTGCTTTTGAAGTCAGCAGACCTGGCTTCAAATTTTAACTCTGCCACCTACCTGTGTAACTTCAAGCAAATCATTAAACTTCTCTAACCTCACTTTCTTCCTTATCTGTCAATGGAGACAATAAGGAAAACGTACCCACAGGGTTTTGTAATAATGAGAAAATGAAGGTAAAGTACTTATTATAGCAACTGGCATGCTGTAAGTTTTCAGGACTTGTTAGCTATCATTACTAGATTTGCAATATTCCACTGCATTGCATAACTGCCACAAAAACACTCTGCCCTTTGCAGTATTGTATGATGCCTCATGGAGTTAGGCTTTAAACAAAATGCCCTATTTATTCTACATGTAGTGGCAAGTAACAAAAGCCCAGTGAAGAGTTGCTTAAACCATAGGGATTTTTATTGTTTGCTTAACAAGAAGTCTGAAACTAAATAGTCCTATGGTAGATTTGGTGACTTGATGACACCATCAAGAAATCAGTCTCATCTATTATTCCTCATGATTACTATATGACTGCTAAAGCTCCAGACATCACATCTTCGTGTGATGGAATGCAAGGGAAGAGGACAGCAACAGATCTTTCTCTTCAAGTTCCTCTCATTTCCTCTCTCTTATCAGGAAGAAAAATCTTTTTCAGATGATTCCAACAGACTTCACATGTCCTTGGTCAAAGTGACTATATGTCTGTCCCTAATCCTGGCAAAGGAGAATGGAATCACCATGGCTGCCTGCAAACTTTTTCTGTAAAAGGCCAGATAGTAAATAATAGTCTTTGCAAGCCATACAGTCTGCCACAACTACTCAACTCAGCTCACAGCATGAAAGCAGCCATAGACAAGAGGTAAACAACTGAGTGTCTTTGTTCCAATAAAACTTTATTTACTGCAAGAGTTGGCAGCTGGATTTGGCCAATCCCTGCCTTAGAGCAATCACGATTCATCAGTGTCACTGACTACACGGCTGCCCGGATTAAACTTGGGTTCCATTAGCAAGCAAGAAAGGGGAGTGGCTGTTGGGCAGGGTATCCTACAGGGATAGGACCCCACAATACTCCCTGGAGAGAGGAGAGCTTTGATGTTGTAAGGAGCAGATCCAGAAGTGTCAGGAGGCTAGGAACTGCATACTTCTGCAGAGATGCAAAAGGGACACAGTATTCAAGGGCTCCCTGGTGTCTACATTAGGGGTTAACTGCTTGGCAAGAGCCCTGGGATTCCTCAGAGGTAGCTGGTGTGTGTACAAAGGACCACACTAAGGGAAACAGCCCCAGCTCCCCCACCCCCCCGACAACTTTAGCCAGATACCTTTTACCTTTATCTGTTCTATATACTGTGTTTCTGTTGGGGGGGTGGGGGGGCAGTTTACAAGGGGGAGCAAGGGGAAATGTCTAATGATTAAAAAATTAGAAGCCACTGACCTAGAAGGTAAAGATCCAACCTGCCCATAAAACATCCCTTTCTAATTATATCTCCCATGACTTCACCAAATAAACTCTACCCCCATGAGATGCTCTATGCAAGTAGGCCAAGTATTTCTCATGTTATTCTCTATCACGGTAACTTTTCTTCAACCCAGCACCCCAGCTCATCTGCACGGCCTGGACTCCCCTCTGAATTCTACTCAACTAGAAAGTTCCCCCAATACACAAGGCTCCTTGTCAGCCTAACATTCTTACCCTGCATTTACTATGTGCAAGTCACCAAGTTATAGATTTGATGTGAAAGGGAATCTAAAAAACTAAAAGACAGTCTCTTTCCTCACATTTTATAATCCAGTTGTACAGAAAGAATATAAATGAAATTGAGTACAAAGTGATGTGCATGATTAGACAAAATATATATGTATATTTCCAAATGAGCCTTATGCTGCCTCTATCCCTTGGAATATATGTTTTTCAAGTATGTATTCCAGTAGGAATGTAAGTATGTAACCCAGTAGGGCCGCCCTGACTCACCTTTTGGGGGAACTTCCTTTTGAAAATGACATTCAGATCCAGTTTTTAAACCACAGAAAACCAGCCTCATTAGTGAGCGTACCCTGTTTCATTTTACCAAAACTAGTTTCTCTCAGCTTGATCGTTGGTTTTAAACTGGACTCCAAATGGCTTCAGGATGGTTGCAAACATCATACCCACTTTCAGAAGAGCAGCTGCCAGCACTGAAGGTAATTAACAAACGTGTCACAGGTGTGGGAGGCGACTGCTCAGAAGATGTGCCCACTGTTTAGGGCAACAGCCACTTTGCCGCCGGGACCGCACCCCTGAAAACATGCTAGAGCAGGAGAGGCTCCGTCAGGGGGCAAGGAAGGGTTCTAGACGGGAACAGAGTTGGGCCTTGGAGTCAGGTAAGGTGAGCAATGGGGAAGCACGTGAGTTCCATACCTAGACTCCGAAGTCTATATTCAAATCCGAGTTTTGCCGTTTACTAGCTGTGGGCCTGGCACTATTTACTTACCCTCTCTGGGCCTCAGACTCCTCATCTATGATGCGGAAAGAAGAAGACCATCCATCTCTCAAGGCTGTTGCAAGGATGAAATGAGTTAATAATACACGTAAGTTGCTACATAGGATGTGAATGTTCGCTGGAGTATGTTATTCCCCACCTCAGAGGCACATCTCATCAACCAGCTTAACCTGGTCACACTCAGGGACTCATGAATTGCCTCGTTTTTTAGATATTCAAAAGTTCAGTGCAATCAAAAGCAAGAACTTGACCACCACATTGAAATGAGTGCTTCTCTCTTCCCACCAACAACTGGAGGCCAGCTTAGGTTCGGGAACTTGTGGTTGGGAGGGAAACACGATCAATGCTTGTTGCTTCTTGGATCCTCCACTTTCTCCAATCCCTAGCTGGTGGCTCAGATCTCTCGCAACCCAAAGAACCAAGCTCTTCAAGGAGAGTTCCACCGTGAAAGGGGCTGGTGGCAGATACACAAATAATGCTGGCTCTGCAAATGTGGGGTACCCCTTTGGGTTTTCTCCTATTGTCAGAGGTCCCCTTTCACGGGTGGCCTCTGCCAGCTGGCCACTCACTCTGTCCCCAGAGGTCCTCGTTCCTGCTGCTCACCTTGTCCCCACCCCCATCTGGGGACGTAGGCCCACTGTGCCAGGAAGACTGGTTAGTGTACGTTTGCCTTGCCAGCTCTGGGAAGCAGAGGCTGTTCCAAATACCTCCTCCCACAACTGTGAACAACTCTCTCTTCTCTGAGGTCATATCGGTCCCTATGCCACCCCCCCCCGCCCCCAAACTCCAGGAGACACCTGGAAAGCTCCTCAGGTAGTTCTCCAGGGCCCTCCTCATTTATCTTATCCTAGATAGAAAAGCACAACAGGGGCACACCTTTCTTAAGCAATTGTTCACTGCTGGCCTCTCCTGGGTCCTTGGCCTCCTATCATGCAGCCGGGAGGTGAAGGATGATGGCCCTGCTCCCCAGTGATCAAACTGGATCTGAATGTCATTTTCAAAAGAAAGTTCCCCCAAAAGGTGAGTCACGGCAGCCCTACTGGGTTACATACTTACATTCCTACTGGAATACATACTTGGAAAGCATATATTCCAAGGGATAGAGGCAGCATACGGCTCATTTGGACATATACATATATATTTTGTCTAACCATGCACATCACTTCATACTCAAGTGGTCCAAGGCTCCCTCAAGAATGTGAGCGGCATCGCCTGGCACATACTCTTCCGCGTCTGAGCATCAGCAGAAACTCCAGCCCACATGAACAGAGGCCCCCTTTAGCATCCTCTTACCCATGGATGAATGCTAGGTTGAAGCCAACTAGGTGCATGGTGGGAAACTCCCTGGAGGGCATCTTAGGTTGCCCAACAGGAAGGGCTTGACTGCCAGGGAATGGCATTTGGGCACCATGGTGCTGACAGTGCAAAACCTAGGGGTGTTTCCCTTTTCCTCCTACAGGTGACTGCAGCCCCAGTTCCTGTCTTGCCCTCCCCTTCTCAGACCTGCCTCTTTCCCAGGGTCTGTGGACCCAGAGAGCCCTCAGAACATTTTGTTTAAAGTGAAAAAGGACAGAGGCAAACATGTGCCCATGGGCGGGGGGTGGGGGGAGGAGGTAAGGCTGCAGTAGGGAACGTAGGACCAGCCTCGGTGCAAGGAGAGAGGTGAAGGAAGAAAAAAAATTTCCAGTGAGCAGAGACAAAAGTCGACCCTCTGAGGCCTCGCATGCTAAATGAGGACGCCTGGTGCCTGCAGCGGGGTCAAATGAGGTCGGAGGAGCTTATCTCTCCGTGTGCGGGGAATTAAGGCATCCCGGGACAGCGGGAGGTTCCCCCGTGTCCTCCTCTTCCCAAGCAGGTCAGGATCCCAGGACTCGGGCGCGGGCAAGCACCCTCCGAAATGCTGGTGCTTTAGGTCTTTCGCCAGCGCAAAAGGAGGCTGCAGATTGCTTCTCCGGTGAGGGAGGCTCTCAGGAAGAGGGACAAAGGATAATTGTCGGGGTGTCTGCCTGTCTCTGTAAGAATCAACTCTCAGTGTACGGGCCCGACAGCAGAAAAATAAAACACTCCTGAAAGCATCAGCAGACCTGCTTTCCAATTTACAGGCCCCAGATCCCGATTCTCTGAGCTGGGGACAAAGAAGACGCCATCGGGGCCTCGAAGTGCAAGTTTCCCCGAGGGACCCCGAAACCGGAGGGCCGCGGACCAGCCGGCCCGGGAGAGCCCCAGGACCCGGTGCTCTTGCCTTCATGAAAACTTTTTTACAGGAGACATGCACGGGCACCGACGGCCCCGGCGGCTCGCGCGGACCCGGCCAGGGCACAAACAGCGCGGCACTGCCACCTTGTGGGCACCGCCGGCCGCTCGGGCGCCGCGCGGAGGGCGCAGTCGGTGGGTCGGGCGGCCGAGCGCAGCCTGCCCCGCGCGGCCGAGCGGGAGTCCGCGGGGGCGGGGCTCGGGGGCGGGGCGCGCCGGCGCCGGTCACGTGGGTTAGCAACAGGCAGCAGCCAATGGGAGCGCGAGGCAGTCCGTGCGTGCGCTCGCCGCCCGCGAGAGGGGCCGGGCCGCGAGGGGCGGCTTCCCAGCGCCCGGGGCCCGACGGGGCGGGGAGGGAGCCGCGCGTGGGTGCGCCTCCCGGACGGGGAGCCCCTGGCCGCGGACGGGGCGGGCCAGGGATTAAAAATAGTAGAGTGCTTTAATATAGGACTTTCCCGCTGGCCTGCTGCAAAGCCGTGACCCCGGGGGACGGTGGGCGGGGTGGGCGGCGGAGGGACAACAGGCGGGGACTCCAGCCCGAGCCCGGGTCCGGCGCCCCCCACCCCAACCCCCGCGCCAGCCACTTGTTGCCGTGCCAAAGCCTTGGGACTGAAACTGCCACTTGGATCCACATAAGAGGATTAAAATAAAAAGAATAATGAAGTTCCTGGCAGTGGCCTGTCCGTGTTGGCAGCCTGGCCCTGCCTGCAGCAGGTGGAGGAAGCAGACACCATCGGGAGCCCCTCGCAGCGCCCGAGTCCGAGACCGCAGAGGCCGAAGCAGAGGAGAAGCAGGAATTGGGTCCAAAGAGAAAGGCAGCTGAGTAGTTGGCTTTAATTACTGTAAATGGAAGAGCCACATTCAGCAGTGCGTCTAATGACTTTTACGGTAATCCCACCATGTTGACATAAACAGCCCACCCTTGAACGCCCAGAAGACCGCAACACGAAATGCCGGAGGTGGATCCCAGGACGTGGGCAAAAACCGGGACCAGCGGAGCAAACATGGTTGCTAGCAGATTCTCACGCTTCTGGATCCTTGGTCGGGCACACGTTTCTTCCTGCTAAATAGGGCCGGCCTCTCTCTCTCTCTCTCTCTCTCTCTCTCTCTCTCGTTCATTGCCTTATAATGTTCTCCTGGAAGCTCTCTTCCTTCTTTTTGTTGCTTGGGAGTTCACTTCGTGTTTTCTTCCTCTGAAACGAAGCCAAGGAGCATACGGCCGCAGAAGGGCACCTAATCCATTGGCCTGCCTCAAGGCGCTTTGAAAGACAAAAACTGTAATACTGTTGTGGTACCATGAAGACGAAAATACCTCAAAACCTGCAGGATCTAGCCATCCTGTTCTTAAAATTCCCTAGCGAAAGATTTTGTACAGGACTCTTTGATAACCTACCACAAATGCTAAGCACTTTGGGTGAGATATAATAAGAACCTTCTGATTCCAGGTTTTATTTGTTTCTATTGAAGCTCATTCAGGGTCAGGCTACCCCAGAGGGCAATTGAACATCTGCCCAGCAGCTTATGGGCAGGATGTGTACTTCCCTCTGTCAGGAACAGAGATCGGTGGTGCTAGCTGCTACTGGGAACCTTGCGGGGTGCCCAGGCACCCTGGGGATTTGCCAGGGCGGGGTTGAGTAGGGGATCCACGCTGAGTCATATTTTCTTCTTTTATTCCAACCCTGCCAGCTAAGTTCATTGATTCGCTTGCTAAACTGGCCTTGTGCACTTGGTGGGGGAATGAATCTGTTCTACGTGATGGTTATGCTTATACAAATTTGATATTTCTAAACATATCCTACTCGAGTTCTTGATCAGAAAAGGGTTCTAAAGATGGTAGGAGGATTCAACAAATACTGGTTGAGCTCTAGGAGCCAGGCCTTTGTTCAGGCCCTGGGCATATAACATTGTAGCAGGGAACTTTCGTAATGAAATGGACTCATGAAGAAAGAAAGTGAGACTGGGTCAACTTGCTTCCATAGTCTGGGGGTAAGTTATCCACCCCACACTACTTGATGGTTGCCTCTCTTCCTCTCCTCCCTCCACCTCTTCCCTTTTAGCCCTCCGTTCTTTTGGGGACTCCTTTGATCATGGAGCAATTAAGGTCTCCCACGTTTAATATCATTCAATAATGGGAACTGATGGGGAAAGTCACGGGCTGGGGATAAAAAGCCGTGTGTTCTGGTTCTGGCCCTGGCTTTGCCATGCAGTGAAATTCTTAACTTTCTACAGATATCTTGAGAATTTAATCTTGGTTCCCTCGTCCCTCGAATGGGATGGTCCTTGCTTTGCCCCTCCCCAGAGTGACTTTTCAAGGCCTCAGTCTTCTTCTCTGTACATTAGGGGGTTTGACCGAGATTGAAGGTTTGCAAACTATCTTGAGAAGTGGAGTCCCCTTTTAAAGTCAAATCTAACATGAAATTCCAACATTTTATAAAACAGGTGAAGACAGGCTTCCCTAAGTGGCTCTAAGTCCTGCATCTTCCCTTCTTCTATCCAGAGAAGGCCCTCGAGGCACGTAGGCTTCCACTGAACAGTGTGAAACTCACTGGGCTAGATGATTATTTTAAAGTAACTTCCGGTTCTAAAACATGATAAATCAAAATTGTGTAACCAAAATGTTCTAACTCTGTGTGTTTCTCTGAGGAGATTTAACCCCTATCTTCTTCCTTCATTTATTAATAGGGTACAGGAGATAGACACCAGCTTTACAAAATCAAAATGCGTGTCATTCCTGTCTCCCTATTTGTGAAGCCAGTCTTTCTGCCCCAAAACAAAATCATATTTTGACGGAACATAGTATTGTGTAACGAAAAAAACACCAGATGGGGAGTGAGAAGACCTTAGTTCTAACCCTGCCTTTAACTGGCTTCACAGCGTTGATCAAGTCAAGGAATCTTACTGACCTATCCAAAGCTATAAAATTAGGAAGCTGGGTAACTTAGTCATCATGGGATTGCACATGATCACTTCTGGACCCCAGACCCTAATGAGTTTCTTTAAATTAAATAATTCTCAAATTCCACCCTGCCTACATGCCAAATGACTCCATCACACGCTCTTCAACATATATATACTCACCCTATTTAGAGAGGAAAGGGAGGGGAAGAAGACAAATTAGGTTTTAAATGACACCACCAGGACAACAGACTAGAAATATCAACCGAACCCCTGTTGTGTTTGCACAGGTGGTGGGAGCCCCTGGCAGACCTTGACGTTAACTCGCCAACCAGGAGCCACAGATCCATTATTAAGGATTCTGCCAGGCATTCAATGCAGGATGGCATTTGTGAGGGCAAACCAGAAAATCCCAGGGTGTGGGGAATGTTTAAAGGAAACCGTCTGGATTAAGGACCCAGGACGTGGGTTGGACGGAAAGGAATGACCCCACCAGGGACAAACAGGATGATTCATTGCCTCCCAGCAAGCACTTCCTGGGAAAAGGCAACAGGGCCCTGCCTGGGAAGCCAGGGAGTGTTAGGGGTAGGCACAAGAGCAAAAGTTTTGGTCATGGCTGTGACTTGGTTGTAAGTTAAGTTTATGGGTCACCGAGTGTCTGGAAACAGACTATAAAAAGAAGAAAGAGTGGCCCAAGCAGCTTTGTGTTGGAAATGGCTGTGACCAGTTGCTTCTGGAAGGGAGATGTATTGACTGCAGTAAAACTTGATGGACTCAGCACTTGTCTGTTAAGGGTGGAATCGGAAGTAAACTTTGGACCCAAGTAACTGGTATGAAGCTGTGCTTTAGAGTGGGAGCAGAGGGGATTCTATTCCAAGCTGTAAACAATATGGTATCCATCTGCCTTCCTTGTGACCTTTAACCCCATGACCCTATCTGCAGGCAGAGCTTGTAGGTTAATCTCACAATTCAAACAAGTTGGTACAGTTGACTTACACTATACTGGCTCAAAAGAAAATTTTTTTTTAATCTTGTTTTTCTTGGAACAGCAAAATATTTAGGGTAAAAAAATAAATAAAAACGTCAGCCTTTTAAAGCATGCTCTCCTTAACTGTGTCTGTTTCGGGTGGAAACAATGCATTATATTTAATGTTAATTTTTATCCAAATACCAGCTGGAACTTTAGCATTCTTCAGTTATCAACAATTATTTAGCCCATACTTGCATATAATCTGGTGTTCTAAAGCATGCCATCCAAAGCTGTAGGCAGCAAATAAAACAAGATCATGCCAGGAAGATTTTAAAACATACACTTTCGTCACTTGATTTTTTTCCCCCAAGATTTGGAGAAGGCACACTGCAGGTTTGACTCACAGTATGATGTGAAAAAGCATTGAGCTGAATTTCAGGAAGACACGGAGCTATTCTTGACTATCATTATCCGTAGCTGTGTGACAATCCGACCATAACAATCACACTTAAGTTTATCCGAAAAATAAGGGAGTCTGAACTGGGTCATATTTCCAATCACAAAACCTAACTATCACAATAGTTCATGTTTACGGAGACAAGCACTGTGCGTTCTTTCCCACTCATTCTTCATCAGTCCCCTCTGATGTATGTATTATTATTTTCCCCGTTTTTCAGATAAGGAAACTGGGCTCAGAGAGGTTTTGAAATTTGTCCAAGGTCACACAGTGACTGACATACCTGGCATTTGACCCTAGCTTCCCCCCAGCTGCTAAGTAACACTTAACAACTTCACATTACTGAACTGCCTTTCAGTTCGTCCAAGGAGGAAAAGCAACCTAGCTTTGTACTTCTACCAGATTTTCACTCAACTGCCTCAGAGCCAGTAAGAGAGATCCCCCTGACATTGCTTACTACTCTCCAATCTTGTCCCCCAGAAGTGGTTGTGAAGCACAAGAGGGCAGAAACATCTGCCGGGGCGGGAGGGAGGTACTTCAGGGAATAGCACCACCACCCTCATGAGGATTGGGTAGGAGACCAGACTTTTGGCTAGTGACCATGCTGAAGCATTCAGAATCCATGAGGCAACAGGTGTCCAGAAAAGATCTAGCTGGAGGCATAAGGACGCCTGACCAAGACCTTCCTGTCGTTTCCCCTCACAAGCCCTTTAGACCAAGACCTTCCTGTCATTTCCCCTCACAAACCCTTTAGACCAAGCCTGCCCTTCTCAATCTCCTGGGAAGTGTGCAGTCAACACAGTGCCCTATATGTAGCTGAATGTCACTAAGAAATAGCAGCAGAGCCCTCCTTCTCAGGAATCTGGGGTATCCAGAATGGGGGATGGGGCAGCTCAGTTTGGATCCCGGTTCTCCCACACTTGGGGTCACTGCTCCTGCATGGATGCCTGCAAAGTGTCCACATGCTCCATCAGATGCCAAATGACCAAAGACTAAGAGACTCTGGAATGAAATGACCCCAGTGATGCAAATGGAATCTTCATAGCCCTTGGGGAATACTTTGGTTTCCATGATGTTTAACACACACACACAAGAAATAGCAATTTATATAGGGAGGGGCAGTGATAATCTAAGGAGGGATTGAAAAGCTCCGTGTCTTGAAAAGCTCTTGAAAAGCTCCGTGTCTCCTGGGGTCCACCAGAGCTACCTTCCCCTCAGGACCTCTTGGGTTAATACAGTTATCCCAAGACCAGAAAAAAGGTACATGAGAAATAAGTGTAATTTTTTTTAAAGTACACAAATTATTAACACATATTTAAGGAATAGACAGAAAATAATCAGTTGAGGAATGTCAACCTCAAGAAACTGCACATTTTGTCTTGAAATAGTGGGGCTGTCAGAAACAATTAAAAAAGAATCTCATCCATTATCAAGAAAGAGGAAGCAGTCATGCATATTCTCAAGAATAACAGTAGAAGAGTTAATTCTCCATTACTTGTTTATATTAGATTAATCTTGAATCTGTGTTGCGGATATAAATTATACTTCCTCCAATAAATTCAATTTTGCACATAATGATGCACTTCCCTTCCAATCTATTTTTAGTTGCCTGAAAATTGCCCCACATTTTGCTGACCACATATATATTATATGAACCCCCTTTCAGCTCCCTGAGGTAATACTTACCATTTGGGGAATCCCTCTTGGGGAATGAGTGAATAATCCAGTGGAAAGAACTCTGACTTCCACACTAGGAGGCTGAGAATTGATTGTAGCTCTGGTCCTAACTAGATGTGAACTTAGAGACAAATTGCTTCGCCTTCTCTAGTTCTGAGTGAAGTAAGGAAGCATTATTAGATGATATCTTTCTAAGATCCCTTCCAGCTCTGAAATTCAGTCTTTGTCCAACTCTCATGAACAAAAGCAAGGATTCCCTCCTGCATGAGAACACTGATCTACTGGAGGGGATGGGAAAGGGGACACTAGGGACCAGAGGCTGAGCCAGGGACCCTGGAAGCAAGCACATAAAGAAGAGCCAAAGACAAAGGTTGCTGTCTGATTCCCAGGAAATTCCCTGGGTGGATTCCAGGTAGAAAGAGATGTTGTGGTTTCATCCTGGGTGCAGTGGGATCCTTTGGGGTGTGACATCGAGTAGACCACTCATTGTCTACTCATTGGGCCAGGAATAGTTCCATCAAGAGAAGGGGTAGTTTTTTTCAGTGCAGCAAGAATGAGGAGTTCCATAAAGAATGACACCTCTGGTGAGCAGAGATCCATCTTCCATCCCCGTGGTGGAAGGCTACTTGCAGGACTCTCGTGCCCCATTTGTCATAATGGGAGCAGTAAGTCAACAAACGCCCCAACAGCAAAGTCTGACCTCTTGGAAATGCTTGCGTTGAGATGCAAGATAGCACCACAACCAAAGAACCTCACCCAAGACACTTCACAATCTCAAAGGGGACATAGGAGCCCTCTAGATCCCAGGCACAGGGGGGAAAAGAGCCTTCAGGAAGAGGGAAGGTGAATTCCAGTGAGTCTGCACATGGAGGCTTCACATGTAATGCTTGTTCTCATTTCTCCCTACCAGGATTTGTGGGCTTTCTATAATTGGGTCTATTTTGCAAATCCACGTACTCAGTTGAAATGCAGAGGGAAAGAGGAATTGCCCAAAATTCACCAAAAACTTTGTGTTCATGAGGAATTTCAGGATGGTTTCTAGCTGTCTCATCTTCCTGTGACTGCTGGTGACGTCAATGTTACTCTCTACGCTTATAATGGCGACACTCCAACATTCCACGGGAGTCAGCAGTTTACACCCTCCTTACCTTCATACGTCACCCTCTTTAATCTTCAGCATGACCAAGAGAGGCTCCACTATCCTACAAACAACAAAGCAGAAGTTTGGCAAATGTGGAAACAGAGGCTCTGGGAGAGAAGGTGACTTACTTAAGCTGGGGAACTGAACACTACAGCAAGTTCTGATTCTACAGCCTGTGGTCTCCTCTCACCCCACAGTCCATGAGAGGCCAAACAGCCAAGAAGTGTCACGAAACTGGGGCCAGAGACAGATGGGGGACAAGCACGGGGGTGGTCTACACCTGTGTTGACATGTTAACAGTTGGTGCGTCATGATTTGGTCTCTGGACATGGAGGCTCAAGTGAGAATGTTCTGTGCCTCCGAGCAGCCCTTTCCATATACATATAAATGAAGGCGACATAGGACTGGTTCTTGAGAAACCGCCTTCCAGCCCAGCTGTGGGCTTCCTGTCTTCTCATCTGAAGACTGCAGTCGCCACTCCCCTGGGGGCTTTCCAGCAGCCAAAGCCCCCATCACTTAATCCTGGAGCTGGTGGGAGCCTGGGAAGATCCTGATAGTGACGCAGGGTTAGAAGGACAGAGAGAAGGATACTATCCACCCAGACCATTCCCAGAAGGTTCAAGAGAACAGTGTGTGCGCACCTGTTGTGTGTGCCTGTGTGTAAGTCTGTGTGTATGTGTGTGTGTGTGCACCTGCCTGTGTGTATGTGTCTGTGTCTATATGTGTGTACCTGTGTATGAGTTTTGTGTTTGTGTGTCTCTGTGTGTATGTGTGTCTGTGTGAGTCTGTGTGTGTGTGTGTGTGTGTGTGGCTGTGTTGGCAAGTGGGAGGCATGGGGGAGCAGTGGTAATAAGGGCTCATAGGGAGATAACTAAGACTAAGGAATGTTCTGGGCTGAAGGATAGCTTTCAAATATTTCCAAAATGCTTGAAAGTTCCAGCCTGATTGTCGCTCCTACCCCTCCACACCTCACACCCCACGCCCCACAGCTCAGTGCCCCCTGCAAGGAGAAGACGCCGCAGGGCTACACGGAGAATTCTGCTCAACAACCTGTTCAGACAGAGCCCCTCTGGACTTTGCCAGTTCCCCTTGAAAAGGTCGCACATTCTGAGGTCCAGTTTCTCCATCAGAGAAGTGTAAATAACAACACCCAACTCAAAGGACTGCTGTGAAAAATGAGTGAGTGAACACCTAAAAACACAGCACCAGGCATGTGGGAGGTGTTTGGTACATTTCGATTTCTGAACCTTTCCTGGGTGTCAGCCACAAGACAAGAGCAACTAAGCACGGACAAGCACGGACGAACCAGACGGGTTTTGGGTCAAAACCTCGTTCTGATCCTTACTCATCATTTGGCATTGGGCACACCAGCGGACCTCCCTGGATCCCAGTGCCAGCCTCCATTCTACTTCTGCTCCATTGTCACCCCTGCCCCCAGCTCCAGTCCTGACCCGCTTGCACAATCCCTGCCCACTGCCCTGGCAGCATAGGGAGAGGCGGCCAGAGAACTTAGGCTCAGAATTGGGCAAGGGCCTCATCTCATCCAGCCAACATGGAGTGTCTGACTTCTGTTTGATGGTTGGGAGAGGAAACATTTCTCCGCTGGCTGGACACAAACAAGAGAGCATGCAGCCTCCTTCTGCAGCTGGTGGCTGGCTTGTGATCAGGACAGGATCCAGGCTGGGGTGATGCTGAGCCTGAGCACAGAAGAGAAGCAGGAGGGAACCAATCAGGGCAGCACGTTATTGAGCTACTGGATCCAATCTCACCTGAAGCCTACCCATCTCTGGACCCGTCAGTCCCTGTTGTGCATAAAGCAGTTTGCATAGGTTTTCTGTTGGTTGCAACAGACACTCCTAACTGAAATGCCACCTTACATGGTGACACATTGCCGATTTGAGCCAGATTTATTGACAATTGTGTCTTACGGCAGATTATCCTCACCTCAACTCAGGCCCATCTAAATCATCCCAAGGGAAAGCTTGGAGTCCCAAGTTCCTCAAGGCACTCACGTCTCCCTCTCCTATTCCCTTTGTTGTCCAAGTGCAAGAAGTGTGTCCCAGGGTCTGGAGATAGGAGTGGATCAGAGTCCATTTCCCACCAAGTACTGGCCTTTAAACAGTGGGCATTGCTATGCATAATGGTGGCCCCTCTGTTACTGTATTAGTTAGCTCTTGCTGCATAACAAATGACCCCCAAAGATAGCAACTTAAAAGAGCTGATATTTTCTACCTGGGGAATCTAGGAGCAGCTTAGCTGGGGGTGTGGCTCAGGGTCTCTCCTGAGGTTGCGGTCAGATGTCAGCCAGGGCTGGCTCAGGCAGCTGTAAGCAGGACCAGTTCCTCACTGACCATTGGCCGGAATCTTCAGTTCCTCTACACATGGGCTTCTCCATAGCTGCTCACAGTGTGGCAACTGGCTTTCTCAAGGGTGAATGATGAGAGATGGAGGCAGGGAGGAAAACAGAGAGAGAGAGACGAAGTCTAAGACAGAAGCCACAGTCTTTTATAGCCTAATCTTTGAAAATGACATAGTGGGGCGCCTGGGTGGCTCAGTCAGTTAAGCATCTGCCTTCAGCTCAGGTCATGATCCTGGGGTACTGGGATCGAGCCCCATGTCAGGCTCCCTGCTCAGCAGGGAGTCTGCTTCTTCCTCTCTCTCCGCCTCTCCCCCCACTCGTTCTCTCGCTCTTGCTCTGCTCTCTGTCTCTCTCAAATAAATAAATAAAATCTTAAAAAAAAAGAAAGAAAGTGGCAGAGCATCGTTCCTGCCACATTCTATTTAGTCACATAGACCAACTCTGGCACGTATAGGAGACGGTTGCAGGGTGTGAATACCAGATGTGACTACCAGGAAGCAGGGATAAGTTGGAGGCCATCTTGAAGGCTGGCTGCCACAACTCCCATGGGACCTTCCTGGCCCTCACTCTCCTATTTCCAGCCACCTCATCAGCTTTTCCTTCTTTCTCTTCCTCACTCAACACTTCCCCTTAAAACCGTGAACCCACCTCCTTAATCCTTGTCTTCTGTCCATTTCCACAGAGTCTCGCTTGTCCCTAATAGGCATTTCCAAAGGCAGTTCTGTCTCTCAGGAATTAGTAGTCAATCTTTTAAAAAATAGCAAGTTTTAAAAAATTTTATTTTATGGTTGATCAATGTATCTATTTTATTTATTGGTTCATGATAGCAAAAGGAAAAACTTTAAATAGCTATAAAGCACTGATGGTTCCTTAATTTTTTCTCCCAATTCTCCCCACTCCCCACCAAATATCACAGCACCCCTTTCCTGTGAAATTATTTACTCCTTAGAAGCCAGTGAGTCTACCCTTTCCTACGGATGCTTAGCCTTCACATTTCCCACGCCTTGTTCTATCCAGGCTATGTGGAAAGACAGCACAGCTCTTCAACTGGCTGAGTCTGGGGAGAGAAACCAGAGCCCAGCTCCCAGGTGGAGATATCTATGCCAGGTGGAGGAGACACCGTTAGCTTCATTCATAGTGACCTCAATGGAGGTGGCTGTACAGGGCCTGGATGTGTTTCTCAGACACGGCATTCCTGAAGATGTCGTGAAGATTAATGAAATGATGCATATGAAGCCCTTGGGAGGTCAGCTGACACCAAGTAAGTGCTCAAGAGCTGTTCACCGTTGTTCTCAGGTGAATGAAGCAGGTGTATGTAAGCTTTGATTGTGAACAATTGTTATAAATCAGTGCCATCTACAAACTTAGTTATAAGATTCCATTTTCCTCTCACTATCTAAGATTATTAATATCTTGGTAGAGATTTTCAAAAAAATTTTAAAAAGCTTTTTTTTTTAAACCATGAAAATTCCTTATGTGAAGAGGGAACAAATATACAGTAGAAGATCATTTGATCCAGAATGTCCGAGACCTAATTTCCTTGTATGCATATAGATAGCCAATATTAGTGAGCATCTACTAGGTACCAAACATTATTCCAGGGACCAGGCAGACAGGAAACAAAGACATCCAAAGTCCCTATCCTCATGGAGATTATATTCTAGTAGGTATAGACTGGCAATAAATATAATATAATATAATATAATATAATATAATATAATATAATATAATATAATATAATATAAATAATATTATATTATATAAATAATACACTATAATATATAATATAATATAGTATAACATAATATAAATAATATACTGGCTCATAAATATATCTAGGTTGAGAAGAAAAACAAAGCAGCGAAGCAGAATGACAAGATAGCTTAGAATGTTCTTTATATAATATACACGTATCATTAGAATCTCCCAAATATTAAAAGTGTATTAAATGTATTAATTCATGTATTAAAAATCTGTCATCATTCTGCATCTATCAAATACTTCTGGGTTTACCTTAAACCAAAAATAACATGTTAAAAAGAAAATCTAAAGTATTTAGTGATGAAAAATAATATTTAGTGATGAAAACAAAATGAATGTATGTGATTTTTCCATTCTTTCCTGGAAAATTGGGATACTCGATGCACACTCACTTTCTTACAAATGCCCTAAACAAACAAACAAACAAAGAGAAATTCTTACCGATCCTACGTGAAGGAATGGCAAATTCACTTGTTGCCAGAAAGTGTTTTTACGGCATTCATAGATGAGGCAATAGCTCTTTCGCAAAAAAATTAGCCATATCATTGGTTGACCTTTGCTATGCTTTTCTTTCCAAATTTCTGTCTCCATCTCTTTATCTGATGAGTCTGTACAGTAGTCAGTGACCATTTTTCTCTAAGATCTGTGAGCTTTTCACAAGATTAAATGGACTTACTGCAATCGTGGTTTTTTTTGGTTTTGAGGTTTTTGTTCGTTTGTTTTCTTTACGGAGGTTTAGAGAGAGAGTGTGTGTGTGCGTGGCGGGGGTTGGGGGGACAGAGGGGAGAGGGAGAGAGAGAGAATCTCAAGCAGGCTCCACACACAGCGTGGAGCCTGACACAGGGCTCAATCCCATGACCCTGAGATCATGACCTGAACCGAAATCAAGAGTCCACTTAACCAACTGAGCCACCCAGGCACCCCTTGGTATTGGTATTAAAACAACAACAACAAAAAAATTAATGAGAGCTTTTAAATTGCCATCATTTGGAAATTACTTGCTTAAACATCTACATAAGCAATCAGCTATAGTAATATTTCTATCATGTTTTATGATTAACAAAGCCCTCTCCAATGCTTTAAGCCATTTGAGCTCATAGGAGCCCTGCTAAAAGATTAGGGTTGGAATTGCTAGCTGATCACCAAAACCATTTCCCTTTGTCCCTGGACACGTGGCTAGACTACATTTCCCAGCATCTTTTGCCCTCAGGCGTGGCCACCGACTGAGCCACTTCCTGGTCCCTAAGAACTTCCTGCAGGAGTTCCTCCACATTGTTTCCCCTTCCACAGCAAACATGTGGAGATGGAGAAGCCACAAGGTGGAGCTTGGGTCTCTAAGTTTCCACAGAGAGTAGAGTTACCTGAGGGTTAGGAAGACCCATTGGGGGGAAAAGTGTCTATTGCATTACACCACAGAGATATGGGGTTTTTCTGTTAAAGTAGCTAGGATTGCCTTAATAATGCATATTTCTTCAGTGTTTTATTATTAACACAGCAGCTTCATATAATTCATCACATATGAGAAAGCTGGGAGCAAATATTATTTTTGTTTTCATATTTCCATATTGGCAAACTAAGGCTCAGAGAGGCTATGTAATATACCCAAGTTCATGGAGCTGTTAAGAGGTGTAGCCAAGTACCTGATTTAGGTCTAGTCCAAAAACCAAACCCTGTGGTTTTTCCAGTACACCATGATAATGTCACAAAATCTTAGCAATTACATTGATCTTAACCATCTAGGTCATTCTGTAGACACCACACTGAGGGAGATTCTTTATCAGCTAACATATTTCTGGGTCTGAATTGAAGAATTAAGCCTAGTGTGCAGTCTCTGGCTCACTGTCCCTGGCTGCATAGAGTGTTATCCCATGGGTCTTTGGGAAGATGCCATCTACCTTCTGACTAGGCAGTCCTGGACTTTATTTTTCCAAAATCCAATAGAAACAAGTCAACCCTTTCATTCTCCTCCACTTTAAAAGCAAGTGTTTGCATCCTTTAAATAATCGTTAAGTAAATATTCAGTGCCCAGTAGGTACAGCACTATGTACGAAAGCTGTGAGGAATTAAAAATAAACAAGTAAACGAAATATGGCAGCTAAGAAGGAAGACTCTGTAATAATGGCCTGAATTTAAATTCTGGTTCCAATACTTACTAGCTGTGTGACCTTGGACAAGTCACTTAACTTCTCTGTTCCTATTAGTCCTGAGCTGTGGAATGGGGATAATCGGACCTACTCATGAAGATGTTGTGAGGATTAATGACACAATGCATACAAAGTACTTACAATGGCACCCGGCACCAACTAAGCATTCAGGGTTTTGTTTTGTTTTTTTTAAGATTTATTTATTCATTTTAGAGAGAGATAGCCCATGAACTGGGTGAGGGGCAGAGGGAGAGGGAGACAAGCAGACTCCCTGTTGAGTGGGGAGCTGGACGCAGGGCTCCATCCCAGGACCCTGAGATCAGGCCCGGGTCCAAAATTAAGAGTTGGACACTTAACTGACTGAGCCACCCAGGCACCCCACCAAGTAAGTGTTCGATAGCTATTAACTCTTACTCTCAGATAAATGAAGTAGATAAACCTAAGCCTTGGCAATTAATAATTATTATATCAATGCCGTCCACAAATTAGATAGCTATGAGGTTTCATTTTCCTCTTACTGTTTTAATTACCAATATCTGAAACCATAAAAATCTCTTCCTATGATATACTAGTGATTTTCTGCTTTCAAATCTTCTCTCTAATCAGGCTTTAAGGGAAGAAAAACTCACACATGCACATTTTTTTTTTTCCTGTGCCAGGCACTACACTAAGCACTTTACCCCTGGGTTTCTGGTTTTGTTGTGGTTTTAATCACTCAACAACTCAATTTCCCATTTGTGGATGAAATCCTCTAGACTCCAAAGAAGATAGATATCATCCCCGTATCAGACCTGGGATTCAAAACCTGATCTGCCCAGCTCCGACGCCTGAGCTCCTAACCCTTATAGGAATCTCCTCGCTGACCAGCTCTGTGATTCTAGGCTGGTCTGATTAAAGAATTTCATAACCTTCTAAGAATACAGTCAATAAAGAAAAGATATCATTGTCTTAATCTGCCTCTGAATCTTGGAAATGATGGGCCTTGATATTAACAAGGCAGTTCTCTCCTAAATGCAGAGGACCCTTGAAAAGGGTATTTTAATCATGGGTGTCATATTTTATGATTGTGTCTGTTTGTATTTAGTACACTTGTTATCCTTGATGTTTTTGCCCTCCGGACATGCAACTGAACAAAATTGCATACATCTTTGTGGATTACCCTTTCTGCATCCATAAGTTATCTGCCCTTTTAAAATAATTTGCACTAAAACACCAAGTGTTTTTTCTAATGGGAATAGACAGCTAGTGTTTTTTGATGCAAATGACTTCTCCCCACTTTCTCCCCAGCCCACAGCAAAATCTGAAGCAGCAACAGAGGGCTCTGTGCTTCCAGAAGCAATTTGAGCACAGCAGTTGGGAGCTGCAATGTGACTTAAAAATCCCCGCTTGATGTTAGCAAAAGCTAAATGAGACATTGGAAAAAGATTTGGTATGATGAGCAGGGATGTTTTAAGGGCACTTATTATAATATTCACCTCTTTTCCTTTTAAGAAACCAGCTTCCACTCAGGTAGTTTTGTGTTTGTGGGTAAAGATTAAAGTGTTAAATAAAATCATAAGCATAATCTATTGTATCACGGTATTTCATTTTCTCCTGGAGGTAATATGTTGGGCTTTTTTTTTCTTTTTTTTTTACTTTGAAAGTATTTCTGAACTCTACCCATGGTAAAAAAAACAAAAACAAAAACAAGAATTCCTTTATAATTTAGACTTTATTCCAGCACTTAAATGTACGATGTTATGAGTTCCTAAGTGTGTCTTTATTTAGCTACTTTTACCTGAATAAAGAAGCCAAATCTCACTTTGATATAACAATGGATTTAAATATTTAAATAGAAAAGGGGAACTAAGCATTGCTCCCAGAAAGAAGAGTTGAGTATTGCCACCTCTTGGCTAAAAATAAATATATTTCTCACTCTAGTCCTTTTTCACATATAACTGACTTTGGAAGAAAAACGCGTGAGAGAAAAGACTATCCTAAGACACCCGAGATGCTTGAGAAGTGAGCTCTGCAGGCAGAAGGTTGCCCGTGGAAAGAATTACATGTGGCCTTCATTGTTGTTTGGATTGTAATCAAGAACTACAGACAGTTCTCAGCACTAACTACGTCACTGTCACTTCCAGAGAGGTTCTGGCTGGAGCACCCAGGACCACGGGCTACATGCCCACTGGCCCTTCCAGGTCTCCCCTCCGTCATTCTGGAGTCTACACGAGATTTTCCTGGGATTCTTGATTCTACACCCTTGTCTGCTCAGCTATCGCACGTAATCTAGTGTTTCTCAACGTGTGGTCTGCAGGTCCCCAAACCCTGCCCAGACCTATTGCATTGCACACACACACACACCACCCCCTCCACCCCAGATCCTGGGAAAATGCTCTGGCTTGGCACCTTCCTGCCTCCCCCTGGTCCTAATGCATGCTGAAGTTTGAGAACCACTCTGCTAATCGAATGACTCATTCATCTTTCTTCCTGGCTTTTTCTTCTTCGGCCTCTCTTTTCCGATAGCTCACCAGAATTCCCAAAAAGAACAAAGCGAAGACTCTCTGTGGTCCACTCCCAAAAGCCTTCTTTCTGTTCCACGAGTTCAGGCCCTCAACTTGAGCAGACTCAAGGGCATTTTAAATTCCATGATTTCCCCTCTCTCACTTTAAAAGCAAATGCTTGTATCCTTTAAATAATCACTCTTGCAACCCACTGGCCTCTCTTCAATCCCCTTAGGCATGGTGATGATCGGAGTGCAGACCCAGTCTCTCCCTCTGCCTTCAGAAGGCAGGGTGCCTAGGATCAGCCAACCCAGCTTCCTACCAGGAGACAAAGCCCGCCACCCCTTCCCATCCCACACCACCACCAGCAGGCCTCAGCCCTCTCTCTCTGGGTCATTCCAGGGTGTATTCCCAGTGGGAGGAATGGGATTTGTGCTCGGACCAACCAATGAGAACACCAAATGTGTGATTGTGCCAATCTGATATCAATCCCTGCGTGTGGTCCGGTCTACAGCTACATAGGGATTACAGCCTAGGAAGGTTCTGTTGCTGGCAGAAAGAGCCCTGCTCTTCTGGACTCAGAGAGAGCCAGTGTGGGATGGACAGATTCCTTCTCTGTACTGAGTCCCCAGAGAGAGTTCTATCTGTAGGTCATGAGGAGGGAAGAGCGATCTGGCTGGCTAGATCTTCTCAAAATCCTCCAGAACCCCTTCGGTGAAAGGAGCATTATAAGTTCAAAGGATGGCCATCAACTTGTTTTAAAAAACCCTTTCAGCCTACACATGAGTTATGAATATTGAGAGCGGGATTGTTCCCACTTTTCTCTTTGTTCCCAGGGCTAAGACTCCATTGGCTCTGTGAAATGGAATCAGCGGAAAGAACCTTCCGCATTTTGGCACAGAAGGAAGCCCTCGGTACATTCCATCTTGTTTCTGGAATTGTGATATACACTATCCCAGAGAATGTCCCACAAGATAAAAAGAAGAAGAAGAAGAGGAGGAGGAGGAGGAGGAAGAAGAAGAAGAAGAAGAGGAAGAAGAAGAAGAAGAAGAAGAAGAAGAAGAAGAAGAAGAAGACGACGGACAAAAAGGTTGAGGGTCTGAAATTTGACCTCACATTCTATTTGGGACGAGATGAATTATGGAGGAGAGATTTTACAGTGCTGTCTCTGACCCAAATAGTCAACGAATATCCTTCTTTCTTGCTCCCACTGCTTAAGCAAAAAACAGCTGTGTGCAGCATCTGGAAGAGTGGTTCTGACCTTGTTTGATCCTATTTGATTCCCACTGGCTTTTATGTTTTCCATAAATGATTGAAGAAAAGTTCTCAGTTGGAAATAGCAATAAAATCTTCCATAAATTCTTGGTCAGCACCAGCTTCAGACAACCGATTGGAGTCTCACTCTGCACAGTCCCGGGGTCTGTGAAGGCTGCCAGGATGGAAAGAGGGCCCGGCTCCTGCCAACGAGAAAGTTCTGTGGCCAGCATCTTCTCCTGGGCTCCTCCGGCAATCACCGAGTTTCTCTTTTCAGCCACAGCCCCTCTTCTGGCCCCTGTACATTCCTCTTTGTCTCAGAATTTGCGCTTCTCCACTGATCAGTTGAGGGTATCCACCTCTAAATGCTTAGGATAGTACTGAGCCCACAATATAGATTTATTATTATTATTATTAGCCATTCACTTAATATATAATAATGAAAATAATGCACATTTATTGAGAGACTGTGATAGGCATTCTACCTAGTTGTGTTGCTTAGTTCTTAAAACAGCCCTCTGAAGTAAGTATTATGACTTCATTTTATAAGAAAAATAATGCGGAAGTTTTGCAAATTTCAGTAAGGGACCCAGGGACCCTCTTGTAAAGGGGGAAGCAGGCCGGGGGAGGGTTGTGCACACCCGGACCTGTGCTCTTTCCACCATTCGAGGAAATCCAGCGTTGAGAGCTTTCTGGACGCTGGGGACTCAGGAGAGACGAGACAGAGAAAACCATTGGCTGTGACTCCCAAATCCTCAAGTGGTTGGTGATCAGGTCATGGGGGGAATGTGATGGGAGAGCCACACTCCGCTGCCTGTCACCCCACGCCACACCCCATCTTGAGGACATTTTCCGGGTCCTCTGCATGTGCCAAGTGGCCTGCTTCTTCGTGCTCCTGTGGCAGCTGCAATGTTCTCCCTGCGCTGGGCATTGTCACGTTCTTGGCTTCCTCTCTCCCAGTTGGTAAAGCAAGAGTTCTACCCAGACCAACTGTCTGTCAAATGGGTTCAGAAAATTCATGTTTCTCTTGGACAGGAACTTTCTCAGAAAGCCTGACTGGAAGATTACTGCTCCCAAGAGCTCAATGTCTAAAAACCAGAGAGGAAGGGAGCCAAGAGCCAACAAGCATTAACGAAAATGGTGAGAAAACCAACCAAACGATGGAGCAGCACTTTGCGTCTTCGGATGGGCACCACCTTATCACATCTCCGGGGCCACATTTGGTGATAATTCGGCTCCAACTAATAACTATGTAAGAGGACTTTGCAAACGTACAATTTCCAAAGGGCACATCAGCAAATCTCCTATAAATTTAACTCCATTTCTTTCATTAAGGAGCTCTTTTTGTTCCCCAGTGGGTCATTAGCTTTTTCCACACTTCAATTAATTTAACTCATAATATCAACTGCTGCCAAAGGTTGTCTGAATGGATAGAAAACTTTAAGCTCTTGCTTTCACCCCATCTTTCACTAGACAAAACTTTGTCAACTCCAATAGTGTTTAAAGGACTCTAAGTTCCTGTGATATTCTCCAAAATCGGAATAAATGAGGGGTGTTTTGCATTTCCCATAGGGTAGTTGCAACCTCACCGGAAAATTTAGTGCCAAATTGTAACCAGTTGAGGCTCTTTTAATAACTCAATGCCACAATCCCGCCCGATCAAACCATAGTTCATCTATCCCAAATATTTCCTTCCGCTCTACCATTGCCTGTTATTTTTTATTTTTTTGGCCAAGAGAAGAAGTTTACCTTCTGTTCTTTAGCAAAAGAGGCCACAGACACAGGGCTAGACAATTGCATTGTCAAAACTGCAAATCCAGTATAAGTTTTGGAAAATAATGGAATGAAATCATTTAGGAACCTTTCCACGAATCCCAAAGTTTTCTGAGGGGTGTGGAAAGAAAGGGAAGGACAAATGGGAAAGTAAGATCATTTTCCACATGATAGATTAGGAACTGTAGGAACTGACCATTTCTAAATGCTAGTTTGCGGAAAAGGGCAAAATGGGGAAACAGGACTGAAAGGCTGTGTGTTGTGAAATTATCTTTATATCAGGATTTCAACACCCCTTTCAGATTTTCCATGGCAAGTAAAACAGTGCGTCCTATCACATCCTGAGTCCTGGGAGACGAAAATAAAACGTACCAGCTCTGCCCCTCTTTCCTGTCCTCCTTTTCCCATCGATTTTCATGGAAATGCTAACAAAAATGCTAATGGCATTTTCCAAGTCCACTTGAGTACAGATCACATTTCCTTGTTCTCTCAGTCTAATGAGCTGGGCCGCAGGGAGGGACAGGGAAGAAGCTAGCCTGGGAGGGAGAAAGGAAAGAGCCACGTCCACAAACATGCGTATCATCAACTCTAGTTGTGGAAGCCCGTGGAAACGTGATTAGGCCCAAATATAAATATTTCGTACCTTTCTGCCAGGCACTGTGGTTTATTATAGGAAGCACGGTTTAGAAATTCACAGGCAAGTGTTATACATCTGAGAACATAAGTTGGACCCCTTCCCGTTCCAATAAGCAGTCACAGGTGTGGTTTTCATGGAATCATATATTTAGGGAGGGAGTGGGAGGGAGGGAAGGGAGAGAATTGCATGTCCTAAGCAAACTGTATTTGCATACACATTATGCATGTACCCAACACACACTCGTGCAAAGCTGATTAAATATGTTCTGTGTTGGCAGCTTCTTCGTGTGTTTCTTTAAAGCAGGAATAGCAAATAGGTTCCTCTTGCATGCCAAATCCAGTGTGTAGCGGCTGTTTGAAGGGCTATGTCAAGAAGGATCCAGAGGTCATATCTGGGTTCATTCAACAGTTTTTACTTTGTGCCTACCATGCCCCATGCACAACATGGGGTTACTACATTTTATTACTTTGGCAGGAGCTTGTGTTACATTCCCAGACAGTTCCGTACAACCCGAGCCTTCTGGAGTGGTACAACCCAGCAGCCCCTAGTTCCAGGCCCTGGGATCTGGGATGGGTTTAGAAAGAGTGTAGTGAGAGCCTATAGAAGGCAGATGTTTGGTCTCCATAGCTTAGGAAGTTGTGTCGGTTTGGGGATCCCCGATTTCTTGGTATTAAAAAAAAGGTATTCTTACAGGGTACTCACTGACACCCCTTGAAGACTTAGAGAGGCAGGAACTCAAGGTATGTTTGTGGGTCATTCTGCTGCCTTTGGCCGAGTCACATCCCCAGAGAGAACGAGGGTTTGTTCTCTGATAGAATTCCAGTGAAGAGCCTCCCGGCCAGTCTGCAGGCTCCAAGCCCCATCATCTCTACAGTATTTGAGAGATGGGAGCTGGGCTATGAAAAAGCAAGTGAAGACCATGCCCATTAGAATATTCCGTCCTTCTGTCACACCTTTTCTTGGTTAGTCTGAGGAAGAAAACAGGCAATCCTTGCTTTCAGGAAGAAAGTATGAGCTAAACTTGACACCAAGCCTTGTCGCCTGAGCCCATGAATTGCTACAGATTCTACCATTTCTTCTGCTTTTTCCTAGACCTACTTAAAATGTGTAGATGCAAAGCGGCCTAAAAAATTGTTAGAAATTCTCTGTTGGCTTTGTTTTGTTTTGCATGACTGGGTCCCTTGAGTTGATGTTAGTTAGCCATGTGACAACTGTTTGGTTCTAATTTCTGACCTCTGGGGCTGGGTTAGGATGAAAGGAAACATGTTTATGCTTTGCAAATGTCCTTGTCAAATGCTCTTTTCCTTTGAACCAGCTGCTCCATTTCTAGAATATTGCCTACAGAACCAATCAGAGAAGTGCAGAGATAGGTAGGTACAAGAGTGTTCATCACTGCCCTGTTTATAATAGGAGGGAGCCGGAGGAAAAGGGAAGAGAAAAACACAGACGATCATCAAAAAGAGATGGGATAACCAAGTCAAGACACATTCAGGTGGCTAGGTATGAAGTTGTCTTGTAGAAAGAACGGTTTTTTGATACATGGAAATGTTTACAGCAGGTGCCGGAAAAGAAAAAAATCCGACTACACAAAGATGTGCCCCTGTCTAGGGGCCTGCAAACCATGGATCAAGGGATGATCTCTGGGTTGGCAACAGCATCACCGGGGAGCTTGCTAGAATGCCGAATCTCAGGGCCCACCCAGACCCACTGCATCAAATCTGCGTTTCGACAAGAACTCTCAGGGCTCTGAAGGCACACGGACATTTGCCCTGGTCTACACTACAGCCTGCTCTTCGTCTCTAAGGATATTTCCACCCGTCCATGGCATTGGGAGGGTGGAGAAAATTCAACAGATTGCGTTTTCCACAAAGTTAAATAAATTTAATTTATAGCACCGTTCTTTCTTCTGAGAGTATGATCTTGCTTTTATGGGGTTAAACTTCCTTTCTTTTATACAATGATGGTGACTTTTGGATGGTAGGTTTTGTTTGTTGTTTTGCGGTCGTTTCAGTGGCCTTACTTAGTTGGCAAAATAAACAGTTGGTATGGTAATCCTACGTGTTGTTTTTGAAATTTTACTAGGAAATCTGGGAATCGTGATGCATGAGAACACACACCACTTTCAATTAAAATATTATGCGTGGGTGTGTGGTTTAGGGGTGTGTGTAAATTACACATAAACCATGGATCCCTTTGGGAGGTGGGACTGCAGATGCTTCCAGTGTTTTCTTCTTTTCTGAGTTATCCAAGTTTTCAGCATTTGGTGCTAAAAAGGTAAATTGAATTCAAAGCTGGAGGAGCCTATAGAAGGCAGATGTTTGGTCTCCATAGCTTAGGAAGTTGTGTCGGTTTGGGGACCCCTGATGCAATGATAATGCACATGGACTGTGGACCCAATCAGCCTGGGTTCCAGCCCCCGGGGCCACCTTGCCCAGGTTCAAGGACCTCATGTCTTTGAGTCTGTTCTTGAGTCTCGGTTCTTTATCTAGAAGATGGATGATGATAGTAATAGTACCTCGTCTAGGGTGGTTGTAAGGTGAAGCGAATTAGGACCTGTAATATTTTACGAGGGCTGCTAAAACAAACTAGCACAAACTGGGTGGTTTAAAACAATAGAAATTTAGTCTTTCACACTTCTGAAGGCCAGAAGTCCAAAATCAAGGAGTCAGCCTGGCCCTGCTCCCTCTGAGGCCTCTAGAGGAGAATTCATTCGCTGGTCTCCTCCAGCATCTGGTAGCTCTCGGCTATCTCCGATCACTGCTCCAGTCTCCACACGGACTCCTCTATGTGTGTTCTCCTCTTCTGTCTCTTACAAGGACTCCTGTCATTGGATTTATGGCTCGCCAGGGTCATCCAGGAGGATCCCATCTTGAGATCCTCAACTTAGCTACATCTGCAAAAATGCTTTTTTCAAATAAGGTCACATGTATAGATACTAGGGCTTAAGAACTAGAGATATCTTTCTGGGGGAGAAGGGCACCATTCAACCCACTACGGCATATATAATCCAACTTAAAATAGCACACAGCACATAACAAGTGTAGTCTTTGTCTCATTTCTGTTCTCTGGGAAGCTGTTGTTCCAGAATTTTCTCTAAAGGTCCTTGCTTGGATAGAAGCCTCTTGCTTTCCACTTTCCAACCCAACTGAATTATTATTATTACTACTAAAGATATCCATCACAGAAACCATTGTTTTTTTCTTTTTAAAGATTTTATTTATTTGAGAGAGACAGACAGACAGAGACAGTGAGAGAGAGCGCAAGCAGGGAGGAGAGGGAGAAGCGGGCTCCCTGCCCGGCAGGGAGCCCGACATGGGACTCAATCCCAGGACCCTGGGATCACGACCTGAGCCAAGGCAGATGCTTAACCGACTGAGTCACCAAGGCGCCCCAAACCATTGTTAATAAGAGGCTCAGCATTTCAGTTTGCCGTGGTTACCACTGAAAATAGGAAGAGAGTTTGAGGAAAACAGCATCAAGTCCTAACAGATAAAACATTCAGTAAAAGTGAACCCACATAACCATTTTAACCTACAGAAATTCCACCATTTCTTTCTCCTGGCAGCCATCTTGCATTAGTCTAACAAATCATTACTCTCCACAGGGCATAGGAGAGACAGCTGATGTTAGGCATAGAACAATTTGTCTTTCAGGACAGCCTTTCACAGGGGCATCCTCCCAAGGGCACAGGGAGGCAACCACAGCTCCAGAGTGGTGGTCCAGACTGCCTGACCACCTAACGCTGGCTCTCCAAACTCAAGGGACAGACTGCTTTCCTCACCACCAAATACCTCCCCTCTGCTTCCAAAAGCTCAAAGGCCAATACTTCCTTGTAACTGTGTTAGGTCCTCAAACAGACCGAGGATTTGTTTGAAGTTGTGTTTCAAGATGTAGGCACAGTATTTGGCCTCCGGTACGAGCACGGCATGTTTTGCCGAATGAACAAATGAATGAATGAGTCAAAGAATATGTTTGTGATTTTGAGAGTCAAACTCTAGAATTCAAGGAATAATACTTTCATCAGACAAGTTATGAACCTTCTTCAAATATATAAGTCCCCACCTCCCACCCACCCCACCCCCCGTCCTATGAAGGTTTTCTCTAAATGGGAAACCAGACTGGCCAGAGGGAGCCCCGTGTCTGCTACTTGCCACAGTGAGTCCATCTGCCCTGGGATGTATTTATGGAATCAGCACTAAAGGCAGGATCTTACAGTAGGCTTCCTGAGTGTACGTGGGAGGTGCCTAACCACCCACCTGTGGTACTGATGCTGCTGCCCCGCCTGCAGGTCCTCCTGCTTCCAGGGAAGCCAGCCTCACCTCCACATGGCGCCATACAAGGGAGCCGCAAGACCGAATCCTTCCTGGGCAGCTTCCAATCTCAGAATTGCAAATCCAGGCCACAGATTGCCTTTTGAGAGAGCCACGTAGACCTTTCCTTATCCATATTCAAGGACACATTTGCAGCTCTTGCTGGTTGGCAGCAAAGCCATGCAGGAGAAATAACGTGCTCCAGCTCCATCACCCATTTCCAGCAACTCTTCAAACCCAGCCCCCTAACGCTGAGCCCACAACATGGTCATCTCCGCACGCTCACATGGGGGATGTGAAGATGTCATTTGGATATTTCAGACTGAAAAGAATTATAGCCTCCTGAAAAACTCAGACAACTAAGGCAGAAACTTTTATTGTTGTTACATGGATTAGCAAGAAAATGGCTTCAGTTCTTCCTTCACTCCGCAACCACCGATGGACAAAGGTTCAAGTGACAGCCCTGCTATCAGTTCTACCTTTCTCTGGTGGGCGCAGGAGTTAAACTCGTTCCAGCAGGGAGACCATTTCAAAAGCATCCGTAATTGGATATTTC
Organism: Neomonachus schauinslandi; assembly: GCF_002201575.2. Lineage (NCBI taxonomy): Eukaryota > Metazoa > Chordata > Mammalia > Carnivora > Phocidae > Neomonachus > Neomonachus schauinslandi. Next base: position 133,021,092 of record NC_058410.1, on the reverse strand, counting down.
CAAACAACCAGAACCAACAGCAATTCCAAGAGTTTCACAACCACCCCGCGGAATGGTATGTTTGGCCAATGTGGTGACAACCCATTACCACAGTGGTGTTTTTATTTCAAGGCTACAGGCATGCTTTGTAAGAATGTGAAAATCAATACAAAAGGTTTGTCGGGGGTGACATGTTTGTTAATGTTTTATTGATTATGCTATTGGTTGTAAATTTTCTAACTTAATAAAGCTCAAGATTTTTTTTTTTTTGTAGTAAAAGACAGAGGTTATTTAATTAACTGGCAACTTAATGCAAAAGTACTAACATGACACATTGTGACTGCTTCAAAGTGACACCCAATTCATCACTCTCCAAGTGGGCATGATGTCACACACACACACACACACACACACACAAGGACATTATGCCACTGAAAGAATTAGACAAGAGAATGCTGATATAGAAAGGAAATCATCTATACACACACTTAATACTAAAAGAATTCAGCAAGGTGCACTTCATACTAAATGAAAGGCTAAATAAGCATATAGCTGTTTTCTTTATAAAAGGAAATTAAGAATAGGATCTTTAAAAGCTAAACCGAATGATACATGCCCAAAAAAATTCGTGTTAATTCACTTTCTGTATCCAGAGTGAAAATACCGTAACTTAACCGAATGATCTTATGAAATCACAATTATTTATTTTACGTATCTAAGAAACCACATAAATTCAGTCCAGCAATGGCTTATGTGACTCTTTCCCAGGACTGTTTGGTCCATTCTATATGTACTGTATATGCACAGCACTAAGGTCCTGCCCGAAACTGACTTTGTTGTTCCTCTCTATCACCTGAGTTCTCATTATCTGCTGAGATCAGTGGCCAAGGTACAACGTTGTTAGACTCAAAGCATTTTTCAGCGAACTGTTAGTGAAACAAACCTGTCTCTCTTCAAATACAAATCTTTTAGGAAGAGAAACTCGATTTTCCTTGGGTTTTTCTTTTCATCATGGTAAGTGCCCTCCTTAATCCCTATCACCTATTTCCTCCAGCACCCCCCACCACCTCCTCTCTGGTAACCATCAGTTTGTTCTCTAGAGTTAAGAGTCTATTTCTTGGTTTGCCTTCCTCTCTCTTTTCTTCCCCTTTGCTCGTTTGTTTTGTTTCTTAAATTCCACATATGAGTGAAAGCATATGGTATTTGCCTTTCTCTGATTGACTTATTTCGCTCAGCATTAGGCTCTCTAGGTCCATCCATGCTGCTGCAAAAGGCAAGATTTCATCCTTTTTATGGCTGAGTAATATTCCATTGTATGTATACACCACATCTTCTTTATCTATTCATCAGTCAATAGACACTTGGGCTCTTTCTATAGTTTGGCTATTATAGATAATACTGCTGTAAACATAAGGATTCATGTATCTCTTTGAATTAGTTTTTTTTGGGGGGTAAATACCCAGTAGTGAAATTCCTGGATCATAGGGTAGTTCTATTTTTAATTTTATGGGCTGAAATCATACTGTTCTCCACAGTGGCTGTACCAGTTTGCATTCCCACCAACAGGGTACTTTTGAGAGTTCCTTTTTCTCCGCATCCTCACCAACACTTGCTGTTCCTTGCTTTTTTTTTTTTTTTTTTTTTGCCATTCTGACTGGTGTGAGGTAATATCTCATTGTAGTTTTCATTTGTATTTCCCTGATGATGAGTGATGATGAGCATCTTTTCATGTGTCTGTTGGCCATCTGGCCTTCTTTGGAGAAATGTCTGTTCATGTTCCATTTTTTAACTGGATTATTTGGTTTTTGGGGATTGAGTTGTATCAGTTTTTTGCATGTTCTGGATCCTAACCCTTTATTGGATATGTCATTTACAAATATCGTCTCCCATTCTGTAGGTCGTCTTTTAGTTTTTGTTGTTTCCTTTGCTGTGCAGAAGCTTTTTTATTTTGGCGTAATCCCAATAGTTCGTTTTTGCTTTTATTTTCCTTGCCTCAGGAGACATAGCTAGAAAAATGGTGCTACAGCCAATGTCAGAGAGATTATTGCCTGTGTTCTCTTCAAGGATTTTTACAGTTTCAGGTCTCATATTTAGGTCTTTAATACATTTTGAGATTATTTTTGTGTGTGGTGAAAGAAAGTGGTCCAGTTTCATTCTTTTGCATGTGGCTGTCCAGTTTTCCCAACACCATTTGTTTTTTGTTTTGTTTTGTTTAGAGAGTGTGTGTGTGAGCGGGGAGGGGAGGAAGGGCAGAGTGGAGAGAGAATCTTAAGCAGACTCCCGCTGAGCACAAAGCCTGACGTACGTAGGGCTCGATCTCACCACCCTGAGATCATGACCTGAGCTGAAATCATGAGTTGAGTCAACTGCTCAATGGATGGAGCAACCCAGGCAGCCTCCCCAACACCATTTGTTGAAGAGATTATTTTTTTTCCATTGGATAATCTTTTCTGTTTTGTCGAAGATTAATTGACCATATAATTGTGGGTTTATTTCTGGGTTTTCTAGTCTATTCCGTTGATCTATGTGCCTATTTTCATGCCAGTACCATAATGTTTTAATTACTACTGCTTTGTGATATAACTTAAAGTCTTCCAGTTTTGTCTTTTACAAGATTGCTTTGGCTATTCAAGGTCTTTTATGGTTCCATACAAATTTTTAGAATTGTTTGTTCTATTTCTGTGGAAAATGCTACTGGTATTTATTTATTTATTTTTTATTATTATGTTAATCACCATACATTACATCATTAGTTTTTGATGTAATGTTCCATGATTCATTGTTTGTGCATAACACCCAGTGCTCCATGCAGAATGTGCCCTCTTCAGTACCCATCACCAGGCTAACCCATCCTCACACCCCCTCCCCTCTAGAACCCTCAGTTTGTTTTTCAGAGTCCATCATCTCTCATGGTTCGTCTACCCCTCCGATTTCCCCCCTTCATTCTTCCCCTCCTGCTATCTTCTTCTTTTTTTTTTTTCTTAACATATATTGCATTATTTGTTTCAGAGGTACAGATCTGTGATTCAACAGTCCTGCACAATTCACAGTGTTCACCATAGCACATACCCTCCCCAATGTCTATCACCCAGCCACCCCATCCTTCCCACCCCTCCCCAGCAACCCTCAGTTTGTTTCCTGAGATTAAGAATTCCTCATATCAGTGAGGTCATATGATACATGTCTTTCTCTGATTGACTTATTTCGCTCAGCATAACACCCTCCAGTTCCATCCATGTCATTGCAAATGGCAAGATCTCATTCCTTTTGATGGCTGCATAATATTCCATTGTATAGATATACCACATCTTCTTTATCCATTCATCTGTCAATGGGCATCTTGGCTCTTTCCAGAGTTTGGCTATTGTAGACATTGCTGCTATAAACATCGGGGTGCACATACCCCTTCGGATCCCTGCATTTGTAACTTTGATGTAAATACCCAGTAGTGCAGTTGCTGGATTGTATGGTAGCTCTATTTTCAACTTTTTGAGGAACCTCCATACTGTTTTCCAGAGTGGCTGCAACAGCTAGCATTCCCACCAACAGTGTAGGAGGGTTCCCCTCTCTCCGCATCCCCGCCAACATCTGTCATTTCCTGACTTGCTAATTTTAGCCATTCTGACTGGTGTGAGGTGGTATCTCACTGAGGTTTTGATTTGGATTTCCCTGATGCCGAGTGACGTTGAACACTTTTTCATCTGTCTGTTGGCCATTTGGATGTCTTCTTTGGACAAATGTCTGTTCATGTCTTCTGCCCATTTCTTGATTGGATTCTTTGTTCTTTGGGTGTTGAGTCTGATGAGTTCTTTATAGATTTTAGATACTAGCCCTTTATCTGATATGTCATTTGCAAATATCTTCTCCCATTCTGTCGGTTGTCTTTTGGTTTTGTTGACTGTTTCTTTTGCTGTGCAAAAGCTTTTTATCTTGCTGAAGTCCCAATAGTTCATTTTTGCCCTTGCTTCCCTTGCCTTTGGCGATGTTTCTAGAAAGAAGTTGCTGCGGCTGAGGTCGAAGAGGTTGCTGCCTGTGTTCTCCTTTAGGATTTTGATGGACTCCTATCTCACATTGAGGTCTTTCAACCATTTGGAGTCTATTTTTGTGTGTGGTGTAAGGCAATGGTCCAGTTTCATTCTTCTGCATGTGGCTGTCCAATTTTCCCAACACCATTTGTTGAAGAGACTGTCTTTTTTCCATTGGACATTCTTTCCTGCTTTGTCGAAGATTAGTTGACCATAGAGTTGAGGGTCCATTTCTGGGCTCTCTATTCTGTTCCATTGATCTATGTGTCTGTTTTTGTGCCAGTACCATACTGTCTTGATGATGACAGCTTTGTAATAGAGCTGGAAGTCCGGAATTGGGATGCTGCTAGCTTTGCTTTTCTTATTCAACATTCCTCTGGCTCTTTGGGGTCTTTTCTGGTTCCATACAAATTTTAGGATTATTTGTTCCATTTCTTTGAAAAAAGTGGATGGTATTTTGATGGGGATTGCATTGAATGTGTAGATTGCTCTAGGTAGCATTGACATCTTCACAATATTTGTTCTTCCAATCCATGAGCATGGAACGTTTTTCCATTTCTTTGTGTCTTCCTCAATTTCTTTCATGAGTATTTTATAGTTTTCTAAGTACAGATTCTTTGCCTCTTTGGTTAGATTTATTCCTAGGTATCTTATGGTTTTGGGTGCAATTGTAAATGGAATTGACTCCTTAATTTCTCTTTCTTCTGTCTTGTTGTTGGTGTATAGGAATGCCACTGATTTCTGTGCATTGATTTTATATCCTGCCACTTTACTGAATTCCTGTATGAGTTCTAGCAGTTTTGGGGTGGAGTCTTTTGGGTTTTCCACATAAAGTATCATATCATCTGCAAAGAGTGAGAGTTTGACTTCTTCTTTGCCGATTTGGATGCCTTTTATTTCTTTTTGTTGTCTGATTGCTGTGGCTAGGACTTCTAATACTACTATGTTGAATAGCAGTGGTGATAGTGGACATCCCTGCCATGTTCCTGACCTTAGGGGGAAAGCTCTCAGTTTTTCCCTGTTGAGAATGATATTCGCTGTAGGTTTTTCATAGATGGCTTTTATGATATTGAGGTATGTACCCTCTATCCCTATACTCTGAAGAGTTTTGATCAAGAAAGGATGCTGTACTTTGTCAAATGCTTTTTCTGCATCTATTGAGAGGATCATATGATTCTTGTTCTTTCTTTTGTTAATGTATTGTATCACATTGATTGATTTGCGGATGTTGAACCAGCCTTGCAGCCCAGGGATAAATCCCACTTGGTCATGGTGAATAATCCTTTTAATGTACTGTTGGATCCTATTGGCTAGTATTTTGGTGAGAATTTTTGCATCCATGTTCATCAAGGATATTGGTCTGTAATTCTCCTTTTGATGGGGATCAAGGTAATGGTGGCCTCATAAAATGAGTTTGGAAGTTTTCCTTCCATTTCTATTTTTTGGAACAGTTTCAGAAGAATAGGGATTAATTCTTCTTGAAATGTTTGGTAGAATTCCCCTGGGAAGCCATCTGGCCCTGGGCTTTTGTTTGTTGGGAGATTTTTGATGACTGCTTCAATTTCCTTAGTGGTTATAGGTCTGTTCAGGTTTTCTATTTCTTCCTGGTTCAGTTTTGGTAGTTGATACATCTCTAGGAATGCATTCATTTCTTCCAGGTTATCTAATTTGCTGGCATAGAGTTGCTCATAATATGTTCTTATAATTGTTTGTATTTCTTTGGTGTTGGTTGTGATCTCTCCTCTTTCATTCATGATTTTGTTGATTTGGGTCATTTCTCTTCTCTTTTTGATAAGTCTGGCCATGGGTTTATCAATCTTGTTAATTCTTTCAAAGAACCAGCTCCTAGTTTCGTTGATCTGTTCTACTGTTCTTTTGGTTTCTATTTCATTGATTTCTGCTCTGATCTTTATTATTTCTCTTCTCCTGCTGGGTTTAGGCTTTATTTGCTGTTCTTTCTCCAGCTCCTTTAGGTGTAGGGTTAGGTTGTGTACTTGAGACCTTTCTTGTTTCTTGAGAAAGGCTTGTATTGCTCTATACTTTCCTCTTAGGACTGCCTTTGCTGCATCTCAAAGATTTTGAACAGTTGTGTTTTCATTTTCATTGGTTTCCATGAATTTTTTTAATTCTTCTTTAATTTTCTGGTTGACCCATTCATTCTTTAGTAGGATGCTCTTTAGCCTCCATGTATTTGAGTTCTTTCTGACTTTCCTCTTGTGATTGAGTTCTAGTTTCAAAGCATTGTGGTCTGAAAATATGCAGGGAATGATTGCAATCTTTTGGTACTGGTTGAGACCTGATTTATGACCTAGGATGTGATCTATTCTGGAGAATGTTCCATGGGCACTAGAGAAGAATGTGTATTCCGTTGCTTTGGGATGAAATGTTCTGAATATGTCTGTGAAGTCCATTTGGTCCAGTGTGTCATTTAAAGTCTTTATTTCCTTGTTGATCTTTTGCTTAGATGATCTGTCCAATTCAGTGAGGGGGGTGTTAAAGTCCCCCACTATTATTGTATTGTTGTCGATGTGTTTCTTTGCTTTTGTTATTAATTGCCTTATATAATTGGCTGCTCCCATGTTAGGGGCATAGATATTTACAATTGTTAGATCTTCTTGTTGGATAGACCCTTTAAGTAGGATATAGTGTCCTTCCTCATCTCTTATTACAGTCTTTGGTTTAAAATCTAATTTGTCTGATATAAGGGTTGCCACCCCAGCTTTCTTTTGGTGTCCATTAGCATGGTAAATGGTTTTCCACCCCCTCACTTTCAATCTGGGGGTGTCTTTGGGTCTCAAATGAGTCTCTTGCAGACAGCATATCGATGGGTCTTGTTTTTTAATCCAATCTGATAGCCTGTGTCTTTTGATTGGGACATTTAGCCCATTTACATTCAGGGTAACTATTGAAAGATAGGAATTTAGTGCCATTGTATTGCCTGTAAGGTGACTGTTACTGTATATTGTCTGTGTTCCTTTCTGGTCTATGTTGCTTTTAGGCTCTCTCTTTGCTTAGAGGACCCCTTTCAATATTTCTTGTAGGGCTGGCTTCGTGTTTGCAAATTCTTTTACTTTTTGTTTGTCCTGGAAGCTTTTTATCTCTCCTTCTATTTTCAGTGACAGCCTAGCTGGATAGAGTATTCTTGGCTGCATATTTTTCTCATTTAGTGTTCTGAATATATCATGCCAGTCCTTTCTGGCCTGCCAGGTCTCTGTGGATAGGTCTGTTGCCAATCTAATGTTTCTACCATTGTAGGTTATGTATCTCTTCTCCCGAGCTGCTTTCAGGATTTTCTCTTTGTCTCTGAGACTCATAAGTTTTACTATTAGATGTCAGGGTGTTGACCTATTTTTATTGATTCTGAGAGGGGTTCTCTGTGCTCCTGGATTTTGATGCCTGTTTCCTTCCCCAAATTAGGGAAGTTCTCTGCTATAATTTGCTCCAATATACCTTCTGCCCCTCTCTCTCTTTCTTCTTCTTCTGGGATCCCAATTATTCTAATGTTGTTTCATCTCATGGTATCGCTTATCTCTCGAATTCTGCCCTCATGACCCAGTAGTTGTTTATCTCTCTTTTTCTCAGCTTCTTTATTTTCCATCATTTGGTCTTCTATATCACTGATTCTCTCTTCTGCCTCATTTATCCTAGCAGTTAGCGCCCCCATTTTTGATTGCACCTCATTAATAGTCTTTTTGATTTCGACTTGGTTAGATTTTAGTTCTTTTATTTCTCCAGAAAGCGTTTCTCTAATAACTTCCATGCTTTTTTCAAGCCCAGCTAGTATCTTTAAAATCATGATTCTGAACTCTAGGTCTGACATCATACTAATGTCCGTATTGAGTAAGTCCCTGGCAGTCGGTACTACCTCTTGTTCTTTTTGTTGAGGTGATTTTTTCCATCTTGTCATTTTGTCCAGAGGAGAATAGATGAATGAGAGAACAAAATGCTAACAGGGTAACAACGTCCCCAGAATGTACTCTAAACATATCAGAAAAGGCCTGAAACCGGGGGAAAAGAAAGGGAAAGAAAGAAAAAAGAAAAAGATAAAGATAAAAACAAACAAAAACAGAACAAAACAAAACAAAAATATGATCAAATATGATCAGGCTGGTGCATAGATCAGTGACACACACTAGATTCTGGGTGTATTTTGGTCTGTTAGAAGAAAGTGCCTCCCAAAATTTTAAAGAAAGAAAAACTTATATATGTACAAAAATAAGGGTGGATACGATGAAGGGATGGAATATGACTGTAAAGATGAAAATTATAAAAAATTTTATAAAAGGAATTGATACGATAAGAACTGTTTGAAAAGAGAAAGGTTTTTAAAAAAGAAAAAAGAAAAAAAAAGGGAGAGAATGTGATCAGGCAGGAGACTAGAACAAAGCCATACACTAGAGATTTAGGATATATTTTGATCTGTTAGAAGATACTGTATCTCAAAATTTTAAAGAGAGAACAACTTATATATACATGCCAAAAATCAAAAATAAGGGTAACTACTATGAAAGGATAGAATATGACTCTAAAAATGAAAAATAAAAATGTTTTCTAAAAAAGAGATTGATAAGATGTTGGTTGAAAAAGGGAAAAAGAAAAATTAAAAAAAAAAGACAGTTAAAAAAAAGTTAACTTTGAAAGACTAAAGAATCATGGTAAAAAAGCCATGGATTCCATGTTTATCTCTCTTTTTCTCAGCTTCTTTATTTTCCATCATTTGGTCTTCTATATCACTGATTCTCTCTTCTGCCTCATTTATCCTAGCAGTTAGCACCCCCATTTTTGATTCTCCTAGCTCTGGAGTTCTGCTGTTCTCATTGATCGGTAAACTTGGTCTTGGCTGGCTGTTCTCGCTGATCTTCTGGGGGAGGGGCCTGTTGCCGTGGTTCCCAAATGTCTTTGCTGGAGGTGGAATTGCCCCACCCTTGCCCAGTCTTGGCTAAGTAATTTGTTCGGGTTTGCTCTCGGGAGCTTTTGTTCCCTGCAAGCTTTCCGTACAGCTTTGGAGGCGGAGAGTGAAAATGGCGGCCTCCCAATCTCCGTCCCGGAGGAGCCGAAAACTTGGGGCCCCGCTCCTCAGTGAGCCCCCAGGGAAAAGCAGTCAATCGCTCCCCTCTCCCCGGTCTCCGGCTGCACTCCATGCTCACCCAGCCTGTGACCGAGCATTTCTATCTCTGGCACCCGACTCGGTGTGGAGTCTCCAAACCCAGCAGATTCCTGTGGTGCGCTCCCGCACTGCTCCTCCCAGGGGAGGAAGGGGAGTGTCCCCGGATCTGCCGCTTGTTGGGTCCCTGCTTGAGGACCAGTGGCCCGACTGTGCCGCGGATCACGGTTTATGGCAACCCCGAGCTGAGAGCCCACGCCTCGGCTCTGTCTCTGCAGTGGCTTCCCCACTCTGATACCTGAGAGCTCTGCTGCACTCAGGCACCCCTGGTCTTTCTGTGACCCTGAGGGTCCTGAGACCACACTGTCCCATGAGGGTTCCACCTCCCGCTTAGCCACTGGAGTGACGTCCCTCAGCAGAGCAGACTTCTAAAAGTTCTCATTTTGTGCTCCGCGGCTCTATCACTTGCCAGAAGCGGCTGACGGAGGCCCCCTCCCCCGCCGTCTATCCTCCCGAATATTGCCTTGGATTCACTTCTCCGCACGTCCTACCCTCCAGAAAGTGGTCACTTTTCTGTTCAGAGAGTTGTTGCTATTCTTTTATTCGATCTCCTGTTGAGTTTGTAGGTGTTCAGAATGTTTTGATCCCTATCCAGCTGAATTCCTGAGACCAGACGAAATCCAGGTCTCCTACTCCTCAGCCATCTTGCTGCTACTGGTATTTTGAAAGGGATTGCATTAAATCTGTAGATTGCTTTGGGTGGTATAGACATTGTAACAATATTTGTTCTTCCAATCCATGAGCATGGAATGTCTTTCCATTTCTTTGCATCATCTTGAATTTCTTTCATCAGTGTTTTATAGTTTTCAGAGTACAGGTCTTTCACCTCCCTGGTTAAGTTTATTCCTAGATATTTTATTGTTTTTGGTGCAGTTGCAAATGGGGTTGTTTTCTTACTGTCACTTCATTATTAGTGTATAGGAACACAACAGATTTCTATACATTGATTTTGTATCCTGCAACTTGACTGAATTCATTTATCGGTTCTAGTAGTTTTTTTCCTAGATCTAGATACCTGTTTCCTCCCCCTGATTTTCCTTGTTTTTTCTTCCCCTACCATAAGCTGTGACACAGAATATTACATCTTATGCAGCATTCCCAGAATTACATCAGGACACCCCACCGATGTTTGTCACAATGGAACTACTCTCTCAAGTGAGCCCAGATATGACATTGCCGCCAAGTCATAAAAAGCACAGTGTGGCTGGTAAACATCTCTTTCAGTCCTGAAGGTTTTCCACACTAATAGCTAAACTGGCATTATTTTTTTTTTAATCTTCTTCCAAACTTCTTTCCCTCGGGGAATGATTTAAATCACTGTTTTGTAGTCACAAAAGCCTCTTGAATCACCAATTCTTTCAAGAAATTGTAAAGATTCTCGTGGATCCGCTTCAATTAAGCAATGATTTCCTCAGAAGAAGGGAAGAATTGCTATCCTGAGGATTCATTTCCCCAATTACCATCAGTGGGTTGTCCCTCTACTTGCCGGGTTAATAACCAGCCTGTTTTATCACTTGCCACATAAAAAAAAGAAAAAAGAAAAAGAAAAAAAAAAAACTCCTTATCTGGTAATTACCTTTCCTCGCTCTCTCTGTTTTTTTAAATTATTTTTAACATGTCTTTTCAAGCCTTTTCAAACTTTCTAATGGAATCCTCATGTGAATATTTCAAAATCTCCTTCCATTTCAAATCTCACATAAGCTCTTCCAAATTCTCAACAGTAATTCTCAATTAATAAAAATTTCACAGAGGTATGAGTTCTTTTTCTTTTCCACTCACTGAAAAGTCTCCCACGGTTGCTTCCTAAAATATTTGGAAAACAATTTTCAAATGGAAGTCATTCTGTAAATATATAGCCATGAAACCAGATTCTCCTTGGGCTTGACCTGGTCTTGGTTGTGTGTGAATGCTTCCTGGAAAAGGCCTTTTCTTCTCTATTTGGATGGCTTTGTTCCCTTTTATGGTAAGTTGGAAAAAAAAAAAAGCCACACTAGAATTTTAAAATATACCTCCTAGGAATTCATATAGATGAGATAAAGCTGTGTATACACATTTAAAGGACAACATTAGGAACACATGATTTTAGATGTTCTTTCCTTGGGTAGATGTGGAGAGATGTGTTATCCTGGGGATAGTGATGCAGTAAGAGTCACGGTCAAGGTCCTAGTTCTGCACTGACTGATGAGTTCACACATGCAGTAAACATGAACAAATGAATGAGACATACATGGAACCATATTTAAAGTGAGCCACAACCCAAGATTATAACTAATCCAAATCTGCACATTTGAGGCCATAGAGAAAGCAAAGAAAAAGAAATGCATAGGCAAGATTTTAATTTCTAGCACTAACAAGTTACCCTCCAAAATGGCAATACAACTATATACCCTGCATGGTGTTTATTCCCTATTTCCCTTTATGTTTGCCAGCACCTTATGGAATGTGTGATCTCCTAGTTTTGATCTCAATGTCCCCGATGAGGAAAGAGTAGAGCCAATTTTCATATGCCTACTGGTCATTTTTATTTCCTCTTCTGTGAATCGATATATATATTACCCGCTTTTCTACACTTGGGGAAACTGAAGTTTTATTAACTTAAGCAGACCTCAACTTCCAGTCTTGATAGAATTGCAAATGCAAAACCATGATGCTCTAGAGAAAGGTTCCATGAGGGGAGCCCTGAAACAAACTGATTTGTCGATATCAACACACAAGTATACTCTGGATACCCATCCTTCTTCCATTTCACATAGGCAAATATAGTCCTCTGGTCTCCAGGTTCTGTCTTATAACACAGAAGTTTTCATTTTGATATTGTTCAATTTGTGTATGTTGACTTCTGTAGTTCGGTTTTCTGTGTCTTTTTCAGAAGGTGTCCCCTACACAGAGTTAAAGACACAGTCACATATTTCTTCGTGTAATTTAAAAAATTATGCCTGTAGTACATCCTGATTATATTTTTATAACTAGTATGAAGTAAGGAGATTACTTTTCATTAAATGAAAGCCAGTGCTCTTGATACCATTTCTTTAAAAATCTAGAAAAATGTAATATGTGGGGGGAAGTTAGAGTCACAGAATGTCAGAGCCATAAAGACCAAAAAACGAAAAACAAAACAAAAAAACCAAGAATGAACAAAAAACCCTGTTCAATGTCCAGTGTTTCAGGCAAGGGACCGGGGGTCCAGAAGCATTCAGTAACCTACTCAAGGCCACCCAGTGGGGAAGCGGCAGAATCAGAAATCAAACGCAGGCTGCCTATGGCCCAGCTCAGTCTTTCTGGAATTCTTCTAAAGACATTCTGCCAATATCACTTGAACGTGCTTCCTGGATCCCACGCACACTTCTTAAACTAGCTAAAGTAACTATTCTAGGCATTCTAGTATACATCCCTGCACCGAGTGTGTGTGTGCATGTGTGAGTTGCATGTGCACACACACATGTGTGAGTGCGTGTGTGTTTGTTACTAAAACTCTTTGTGTTACCCTACTCCACTTAAATTTACATATATTGAGGTCCAGGCCCCCTAGGTGAAAATGAACAACTAGATTTGATTCAAATAGAATAATTTTTGGTAATTTGTTTCAAATAGAAGAAGAATATAATTCCTGGAAACACCATGAATTTTTTTTTTTAACTAATCAAGGCATTCACTCCACCAAATTAAGAAAGAGCAGGAGGTCTTGGTCATGCTTGGCTGAGGGAATGAACAACAGACCATGCATCCGTATCAACAGCCAGCTTGGTATGGAACAGAACAATGCATAACATGTTTTGGGGGAAATCCGCTCTAATTCCAGGGCAATCCGCACAACCCCAAATACAGAATATAGGCTTTCTTGACATTGCCACATAAAAGCAGAATGCTCAGTTTAAATCTCCAACTTAAAAAAAAGAACTTTGAGTTTTCCTGTTCAGAGATTAAGATATATGGTTGAAGCTGCCCTTCATGCAACCTTCGTACATTGTTGGCAGGAGACAAAGCACCCACATTTCACAGGAGACCCTGAGGGATGAAGAAAAAAATGTTAAGCTGTGTTGGGCAGGAGAGAAAGAGAGGAGACAGCGTGAAACTAAGCTTACCCCAACAGACACAAGGATACAAGGTTCCTGGAACTAGTCTAGGTGTTTAGACCTTGTATCATTCACAAAGCAAGAGAAACTCCCAACAAAGAGGGGCTTTTAAAAAAGGAGGAGCAGGGGCGCCTGGGTGGCTCAGTCGTTAAGCGTCTGCCTTCGGCTCAGGTCACGATCCCAGGGTCCTGGGATTGAGCCCCTCATTGGGCTCCCTGCTCCGCGGGAAGCCTGCTTCTCCCTCTCCCACTCCCCCTGCTTGTGTTCCCTCTCTCGCTGTGTCTCTCTCTGTCAAATAAACAAAATCTTTAAAAAAAAATAAAAATAAAAAATAAAAAAGGAGGAGCAAAAGAGTTTGTTTTTCTGACACAGAAAGTCTGGAGGCAGACAATCCAAAGCTCAACCATGCTCTTTCATCTTTCCTCTTTGCCATTTCCAGTTGACAGCTTCATAGTCACAGTATGGCTGCTGAACCTCCAGGCATCACACTTTGGTTTAAGAGAGAAAGAATGAGGAAGTGGTAGTGCCAGTTGCATTCGTTTCTCTTATTGTAAAAGCTCTCCTAAACCACCCCCGTTCCCCTGGTAGATGAATTTTGGCTTGTCTATTGGCTCAAACTGCTCCACATGACCATCTCCACAAATGGAAACAAAGTACAGATATTTATTTCCTTTGTCTAGTCACTGTGGTAACTTCAGCATGTGGAGGCTGGAGCTGGGTGGCCCCAGATCTGAATGATTCCGGGGCTAATCGTCTCTTCTAGAAGTCACTGTACCACCACCATTCCATGGCCTGAAACCAAATCTGAGAAAAGGAGACATATATCTCTAAGGTCCCACAATTTTTACAATGAGCCAACGGAAGAGCAAAATAAAACTGGATCCCTGACTCAAGAGAGAACAGAGATCTTAGATTAGATTCACCCATATTCTCAAGGACAGAAAGTGTGTAGTCATGAAAAAGTTCCTTATCCTCTCTAAAACCCACATCTTCATCTGTAAAATGTAAATAATGATTCCTACATTGCAAGTTTGTCATGAGATTTCTTTGGAGTCCTGCAAAGGATGCATCATCTTAAGAATGAAGAGCAAGAGCTTTGCTCTGAGACAGCTGGGTTTAAATTGAACTTGGACACCCACCAGCTGGGTGATCCTGGCTAAGTGATTTATCCTATAATGGCTTCACTTTCCTCATCTGTAAAAGGGGGATAGTGACACACTTCTTCATAGGACTATAATGAGAATCAGCAAAAAAAAAAAAAAATCTGGGGAAGCATTTAAAATAGTGCTGGGCATATGGCAAGTATTCAATAAAGACCAGCCGCTCTTACATTTAGGTATCTGTACCTTGCACGGATGTGAGATGTAAGAGACAACACTGCTGTTCTTTCCTTTCCCACGCCATGAGATTTTCATGCGGACTGAATAAGGTAACAATTATGACTCTGCTTGGTGAGGTCCAAGGAGTTATTGAAAAGAAAGCATTTACCCTGACTGTGGCAGGGTGTGGGGAGGCTCAGGGAGCAGCCCCTGGGGGCAGCCAGGACCCCGCCGGGTCTGCGGGGCTGATGCTGTGTTCGACTGCACCTGCCTCGTCCCCGTCGAGCACGTTAGCCCGCAGAGATGAAAAAGAGTAAGAGAAGTTTTCGAGCCTTGGCCAAACCCAACAGCTTTCCAGCAGATGGAGGAGTCATCATCTTTCAGACATGTCGTCAAGGAAGAAAGAAAGTCTTCCCCAGGAAGCTGAGTCAGCCCATGCCGTCAGGCAGAGCTCTTGCCATCTCCTCCCTGGCGGACCCTGTGTGCCATTGTCAGGCAGCACGGGCATTTGGGGCTCAGAGAGACAGGGACGTAGACAGGGCGACTTCCCCCCCACCCCCCAGATGCACTCCTGGTGTGCCACTGAAGAGGAAATTAGCGTTCGCTTCTGCAACACCAGGACACGTCCTGTGCAGTACAAAATGGGGATGGCAGGAGGACAGCTGAGTGCTCGGTCTCCCGGGGAGGGGGACCCTCTCCCCAAGCCTAGGGAGCATCCCGGCATCCCGTGGGCTCCTTTGGTCTGTGAAAGAGCAGCGTTTGCCTTGGGAGGTGATCCCTGGGCCTCAGGAGCCCTGAGGACTCTAGGTATTGTCAGTAGGGACAGATGGGGGAGCATCCATGTTCTCTGCCTTTGGAAGGGCACCTGCTGTGCCTTCTCGCTGATGAGAAAGAAAGAAAGAAAGATGTCTCTCTAGTCCTGGAGTTTTCATATTTAATCAGCCCACAGGCCCCAAGGCATGCTCTGGCCCTGCAGAGGATGGAAAGGGAGTTTAAATCTCTACTACAAAATGGAGCGGCTCTTGCCAGAGAACTTGCTAGAAGCTGCCAACCACAAAAGCAGTAGAACAGGTGCTCAGGACTCACTGAATACTAGGGTAGTTAGGGTTTCGTTATCATACTCAGCTCTTCCACGGAACAGCTGCTCTTGGGTATGATTTTGAACTCACAACTTCTGGCCACCCGATCATCACTCACAGGCAGAAGTAACCCACGGAGAGACGAATTATTAATAAGAATGAGGACACATTGAACGCTGATTCTGCGCGGGGCACTTCCTTTGCTTAGGTTTTTGTGGGCGCTAACTCTTTTTTTCTTCATGAACACCCTAGAGGGAGGTACTATTTTAACCTCCATTTTAAGATTGACAAAACTGAAGCCGAGAGGAGCAAAGTTATGTGCCTCGCGTGCACCCAAGCTCCGGGCTTCATCACCAGGTGATGCCCCGTCTCCCTGAGAATGCTGTACATAGGCCACCAGCACCTCGGAGCAGAAAATCCGGAAAGCGAGGCTCCGCCCCCTGCACAATTCAGCTACCTGTATTTGTGAATGCCGCAAAGAGCACTTCAAGCCAGCAGAAGGGCTCCACGAACAAGAACGGTGGCATTCATTTGTGAATTTATATACATTCTAGAAGCTAAGCAATGTAGAGTAGATTCTGACATTCCTGTCCTGGTCATCTCAGGGATGAGCAGTGTGGCTATGTGAATAATCCAGAGTGTTGCATTCCAGCCTTGTCTTGGGCCACGTGGTCTTCTCTGGAATGTCTCCTTAATCGGCTCTGTTACCAACAAGACTAAGTCTTTGCTTAAGCCCTTTTAGTAAGTGCTTTCAAACACTGACTCAACATCAAATCGATTTCTCCAGGAATCTGCTTCCCTCCAATATGCCTCGCCAGGTGTTGCCTTCGACATCTGACAGCTCCCTGTTGGGACGATGTGAGCTTTGTAGGTCGGCCCTTCTTCCTCTGGGGTATGTTCTATGCAAGGCATGATGGGCGGGGAGACTTCCCTGTTAGAGCCGGGACTGTGGGATCCTCTGTCGGGAAGATCTGTGAGTGCCATCTCCATGATAATCCCCATAGAGCACCATTAAATGTCCCTTTGCCAGCCATCGCTAATGGACATGACTGTTTAATAATTGAATGCATTATGTCATGTGAGCCTCCACAACACCTTAGCTAGAGTTTTCCTTGGGCCTCTGCCCTGGGTATCTCAAACCAGCTCAGATGAACACAGACACATGCCAACCTTCCATAGTTACCCGCCAGCGATATATCGATCAACACGTAATTATTACAGACTTTGTCTGTTTCTGAAATCCATCCCTTCAAGTGAATTTCCTGCTGCAGCCATACCAACTTTGCAATTGTGTTTCTATTGCTCTTGGGCTCTGAGCCACTTGATACTACACAAATCCACACAAGGTTTCATCTGAAGAGGATGCTGCCTCTGCTAGCTCAGCCTCCAGATGCAAATCCCCCACTGCAGGTCCCCTGCTTCCACAGAGAAAGGATGTTTATAGACATGGCTTTAAGCGAACAGGAAGATTTCTTCTTTGAGCACTGCCTGTACCGTTCACTCTCCTCTCCTGCCAGGGTCCAATCCTCTGCAGCAGTTTCCTAGGCTGTAAATGAAAAATCTTTCCTCGGGGATGGACAGATGCTAAGCAGCCGAGCTGTTAGTGTACTTGACCTTGCCACCAGAGGGAGGATACAGACCTGGAAGTCCACCCTCTCCCGGTGTAGGAGTTTCTTTGTGGCTACGACAAATTCAGTGGCTTGAAAGAACATACATTTAATATTTTATAGTTCCGCAAGTCAGAAGTCTAAAATGGATTGGCAGAGCTTCCTTCTGTGGGCTCTGGGGGCAAATCTGTTTTCTTGCCTTTTTCCAGCTTCTAGAAATCCACCTGCATTCCTTGGCTCATGGCCCCTTCCCCCATTCTTGAAGCCAGCAGGATAGCTCCTTCAAATCCCTCTCTCTCTCTCTAACTCAGACATTCATACCTCCCTCTTTATAAAGAAGGATCCTCGCCGTGCCTTCGGGCCCAGCAGGAGAACCCAGGGCAATCTCTCCACATCAAGATCCATTAGTCCATCTGCAAAGTCCCTTTGTCATGCAAGGAAACACAGTCACTGGTTCCAAGGATCAGGACGTGGACATCCTGGAAGAGGGGCGTTATTCTGCCTGCCACACTAGGGAAGAAGATGAGATGACCAACCTGAAAAAAAGTAACCCTTCATAGAAAGGGGGAGATCAATTCACAGCAGATTCTTCGGCCACCAAGATGTTCATGGAAGCCCGTGAAGTGAACTTGAAAGATGAACTGACACCCTCTTTGCAGAAGAAGAAACTGAAGCCCAGAGAAGTTAAAAGACTTACCACACACACACACACACACACGCGCGCGCGCGCGCGAACTGGTTAATGACCTGACAGGGTCCTCAGTCCAGCACCTGACTCCGAGTCCAGGGTTCTCCTTCCAGCCAGGGTCTTCCACTCCACATCGGATCCGCCCTCTTCTTAAAAGAAATGTGTCACCGTACGTAGTCATGTAGTCTCCTGGGGGCTCTTGAAGCTGAGAATCCCTTTCTGCAGGCCCTTCCGTCATGTGCTCTAGAAACGTTGCTCACCATGCAGTGGTATTCTTTGAAGATCCTCTTCTTTCATCCCGCTCAAAATAGCACTTGCCATAGTGTTAGCCTGGGAATCTTCAGAGCGAGGACCCAAAAGAATGGGTAAATTGATCACCCAGTGAACTGACCTACATTCTGCTTTATTGTTTTTGGCCTGACCATGACCCCAGGCATCAGAGGCAAGAGGAAAAAAGGAGATGGTGAGATCTCAATATGTATAGATTTTATGGCTCTGGTTGATCTTAAAAATTAATAATTGTCGGGAAGAAATTTAAAGAGAAGAGACTTTTAGCATAGTTAATTTTTACAAAAGACCCACTTCTGCTGATGTCTGAGGAAGAAGAAATTATCAAAATGATGACTTGTGGGTTTCTCAGGGGTAGATCATCTGGTCTGGTTCAACTGCTCTTTTATTACGATGTGTTGGGTCAAGTTTTATTTTATTACAGAAAAGACTAAATTGGATGTCATATATTTTATGTGAGATTTTTTTTAATATGGGCAAAAGACCTCAGATTCTCTCTAATGTACATAACGCTTTATGTTATCGGATATAATTGAAGAAACAAAGGTTTTAATAAAACATGAACCAAAGATGCTGTCGGAAGATACTTAAGATGTTTCTAGGGTCACCATAAAATGCATAGAATCTCCTAATTTTTTTAACACTTTAGTTGTAAATCCTTTTGGAGAGCTTCAAAAAGACATTCACTTCCTTCTGATTTGATCATTTAGTACATTTGGCAGCTGTTGAGTTTAATTTTCTAATGTGTTTCCAATGGAGATGTACATAGCGTGGCTTGTTTAATATAATTTGTTGTTTATGCTCCAGCATTCATGGTATTATCTGCCTAAATGTGCAAAGAGAGGCTGAGTGAATAGCTGTTTTTGTTTTTCTTTTCTTTCTTCTTTAATTTTTAAATCAGCCAGGGTTTTCTGCATCTTGCAAAACGTAATCAGTACTGGTAGAGTTTACACATTTCAGCAAAAGAATGATACTCCCTCAAAGCGCTCCAGACAGTCCCCAGACCTCCAATTACTATAATAAAAGTTAAGACAGGTAAAATCCCAGGATAATAAATGCTATTGCAAAGGAAGCTTCTATCTGGGAAAGCGATTTTCTCGTCCCAGTAGCAGAGACCAAAGAAATGAAACTTCGCTGGTCGGACCACAGCACGGTATGCACACAGACTGCCCATCTGTCATCCTCCAGGTCCCACAGATGCCTCGGATTGATGCCCTCTCCCCACTGTTTACCATCTCAGCCGTGGCCACCACCAGCCCCAACCGCCAGGGTCTGCAGTCCAATCATCACCAACCCTATCGGTTTTTATCCTCCGAGTCACTTTCCTTCTGCTCTCACGGCCGGAGCCCCATGATGACGCCAGGGAGCCCTGGGCACTCTTGCCTTCATGGAGCCCTGATGCCATAAAAAAATATATTTAAAATTACATCTTATCACTTTGTTCATATAAAGACAGATATAATCCAAGCTCAATTCATTATTATATGTTCAACATTATTATATTCATTTTTAAATTCTGATTTTAAGCTAAGCAAATTAAACATTTTCACAGGCCACTAACAGGTGCCCTGGGCCGAGGGCATGGGGCCCGCTGTGCTGAATGGCTAAGCTGGACCTGCTCACGGCCCTGACCCTCACTTGTGCTTCTCTGACCGTCCGTTGCCTGGTCTCTGCCCACCTACTCTTGGCAATCCGTTCTCCAGCTGCAGCCAGAGGACCTAAATATTCAAATTTGCATACAATTCTTCAAGGTTTTGCATTGCTTTTTAATTTTTTTTCATTTTTTAGCTTTGCTGAGTAGAATTGACATATAGTGTAAGTTGGAGGTGTTCACGGTAGTGACTTGATACATGTTGTGATGACCACACTAAGGTTAAGTTAACACACTCAGCGACTCACATAGTCACAACTTGTGTGTGTGGTGGAAACGTTTAAGAGTTCCCCTCAGCAGCTTCTGAGTATACAATACAGCATTGTCAACTATAGTCACCACACTGTGTATACATTATTTCCCTTCTTCAGCTTAGAACTCATAAGTTTGTACCCTTCGAACACCTTAATCCATTTTAATCCCCCACCAACCACCAACCACACACACACCCCACCCCTGGCAACCACCAGTCTGTTCTCTGTGGCCATGAGTTTGGTGTGTTTCGATTCCACATATAAGTGAGATCATACAACATTGATCATTCTCTGTCTAATTTCACTCAGTCTGATGTCCTCCAGCTTCATTCACATTGCAAATGGCAAGATTTCCTTCTCTTTTAAGGCTAAATAATATTCACATCTTCTTTTTATTATTTGAGCACAGGTGACACACAGTGTTACATTAGTTTCAGGTGTACAAATTAGTGATTCAGCAACTCTCTACATTATGCGATGCTCACCACAAATGAGCTCCCATCTGTCACCATACAACACCATCACAATTCCATTGACTATATTCCCTATGCTGTGTCTTTTATTCCCGTGACTTCTTCATTCCATAAGTGGAAGCTTGTCTCTTCCACTCCCCTTCACCCATTTGCCCATCCTCCCACTCCCCTCCCCTCTGGCGACCACCAGTTCTCTGCATTTCTAGGTCTGATTCTGTTCTTTGTTTGTTTATTAATTTGTTTGATTTTTAGATCCACATATAAATGAAGTCATACAGCATTTGTCTTTCTCTGTCTGACTTATTTCACTTAGCATGATACCCTCCAGATCCATCCATATTGCGACAAATGGCAAGATCTCATCCTTAATTATGGCTGAGTAATATTCCATTGTGTATATACACCACATCTTCTTCATCCATTCATCTATCAGTGGACAGTTGGCTTGTTTCTATATTTTGGCTATTGTAAATAATGCTGCAATAAACATAGGGGTGCATGTATCTTTTCAAATTAGTGTTTTCATTTTCATGGGGTAAATACCCAGTCCTGGAATTATTGGTTCATATGGTAGCTCTATTTTTAAGTTTTTGAGGATCCTCCATATTGTTTTCCACGGTGGCTACACCAGCTTGCATGTCCACCAACAGTGCACGAGGGTTCCTTTTTCTCCACATCCTTGACAACACTTGCTATTTCTTGTCTTTTTTATTCTAGCCATTCTGACTGGTGTAAGGTGATATCTCATTATGGTTTTGATTTGCATTTCCCTGATGATGAGTGATATTAAGCATATTTTCCTGTGTCTGTTGGCATTCATATGTCTTCTTTGAAAAAACGTGTATTCAGGTCTTCTCATTTTTAATTGGATTATTTGTTTTTCGGTGTTGAGTTATATTAGCTCTTTATATATTTTGGATATTAACACTTTATCAAAAACATCATTTGCAAGTATCTTCTCCCATTCAGTAGGTTTTTGGTTTTGTTGATGGTTTCCTTTGCTGTGCGAAAGTTAGTTCAGATAATACCAACTTAATTTCAATAGTATACTAAAACTATTTCATGTTGTTATTGTCATATATTATATCTTTGTATATTGTGCTTGCATCAATATATATTTATACTTCTTGTTTTATTCAGTTGTCATCTAAACCAGATAGGAAAAAAAAAAAAAGGAATTGCAAACAACAAAAAATACATTAATACCGTCTTGGGGCACCTGGGTGGCTTAGTCAGTTAAGCATCTGCCTTCAGCTCAGGTCATGATCCCAGAGTCCTGGGATCAAGCCCCATGTTGGGTTCCCTGCTCAGTGGGTAGTCTGCTTCTCCCTCTCCCTCTGCTGCTCCACCTGCTTGTGCTTGCTCTCTCTCTCTCTCTCTCTGTCAAATAAATAAATAAAATCTTTTTTAAAAAATTTAAAAAACACATTAATACTGTCTTATAGGGGTGCCTGGGTGGCTCAGTCAGTTAAAGCGTCTGCCTTCAGCTCAGGCCATGATCCCAGGGTCCTGGGTTCGAGCCCATCAGGCTCCTTGCTCAGCGGGGAGCCTGCTTCTCCCTCTCCCTCTGCTGCTCCCCCTGCTTGTGCTCTCTCTCCCTCTTTCTCTCTGTCAAATAAATAAATAAACTCTTTAAAAAAACTTATAATTATCTAATGTAGCTATCTTTACATGTGTATTTGACTGACTGTCTAGTGTCCTTTAATTTCAGCCTGATGATGTCTCTGGAATGTTTCTTGTGGGGCACATCTGGTAGAAGCAGATTCTCCTGGGTTTAGTTTATTTGGGGATGTCTTAAATTCTCTATTATTTTTGAAGGATAATGTTGCCTGATACAGATTTTTGGTTGACAATTTTTTTTTTCTCAGCCTTTCCAATATGGCATCTCACTGTCTTCTGGCTTCCATGGTCTCTGATGAGAAGTAAGCTGCACGTCCTATTGAGGATCCCTTGTACATCATACAATCTGTCACTTCTCCCTTGTGGCTTTCAAGTTTCTCTCTCTGTCTTTGTCTCTCAACAGTTTGGTTGGAGATGACCATGTAGTAGGGTAGAAACATCAGTGGCTTGGAGGTAAACCTGGGTGTTAATCCCAGCTGTGTCCATTTCTAACTGGTTTTCTCATGTCTGATAGGAACATAATACTATCTAATATTAGGGCTATTGCAAAAATAAAATTAAATAATGTAAACGAGTCATGGAAAGCAAGCGATATATCATTGTTCAATTTTTACAGACTTAGGACATGGTTCTGCCCAGAATGGGCTACTATTTTATTCCTAACTGACTGGTTCACATTGGCACTCCCATTTTATTTGTCCTGTACCATTTTCCCTCTACAAGGGCTTATGTCTACAGTCAGAAAACACCACTCATCTATACCCTGGGCTGTTTCAGGGGCCACCCAAACTAGTGCTATTTCTCTTACAGTATCATCCAGGGGTGTTTAATGGAACATAATGTTGTCATCTCATGGCCCTCTCTGTGATATGAGGACTACACACGGTTTCCCTTAAATAACACATCATACTAATAAACTGACTTCATCTTTGGTTTGGTTTGGTTTTGTAGTCATTTTTTGTGTTTTATTCTTGTGTCAGATTTTACCTATGCTTCCTCACGGATTTGTCAGAGATTTTTTGTTCATTGTGTGTCCAGCGCCCAGGCTGGTATACGGTAGGTACTCAGGTATTTGTTGGCGAGTGAATGGACGAATACATAAACTTTGTTTGTTTTAATGATTTTCTTCTATTTTTTCTAACTCATTTGTATTTTTGGTTGTGGCTCCCTTTCCAATTCTGAGTAGCCATTGAACGGATTTGTTTGCTCTCTTGCAGGTTTGTTTGTTTTCTCCTTCCCACCTGAATGCCGTACATCATCATGCTTTGATTGCAGTGACTCAGAGTTCCAACAAAGACAGATGCTTTCAGCACCTGTTCCTTCAAAAGCAAGTTTAAATCATTGCCCTCCGTATAGGTCTAAAATCTATCCTGCTCTAAGAAACAGAGGAGAATGCATTCTGTGTCACATGATGGCTTTTGCGGGATGAGTCTTAGCACCGTGTGGCCAGAGATCCAGGCTGCACGCTATCCAAAGTTTGGTCCACAAATCTGGGCTGCTCCATGAACCATCACCATCTGCAATAAGTATAGAAAGTGAGAACAAGCACTTAGAAACTTTTATTTGAAATTTGATGTTGCCGCAGCATCCAAGCCTCTGATTTTGCATTTTATAAAATTCACAGTCCATGACGTGTTGGAAATAAAAGGCACTGGCCCTCTCACACACAAATAGTGTGAGAAGCCCCAACTGAGTCCTGAGCGGGATCAAATGTAGAGGGGGCTCCATCTGTCTACAGAACAGGCTGCGAGCTTGAGGACTGTCCACATCCCATGACTTTCTGGAAAAACTGTAAACCTGGCATAATGCTTCCTGATGGGTGGGAGTCATAAGCCCTTGTTTATGTTTCCGTAGGAAAAAAAAATGCTGTTTATGGAATAATAGACATTACCTGAAGTTATGCAGTATATCGCAGTTTCAAAATCAATTTGTCTTCTGTCTTTGCAGCACACAAATGTAGCTGCCCTGCAAGAAAAACCTCATTCCCTGGGATAAAAAGGCAGCTGTGCCAGAGGAGGGGATAATAGGGGAGACTGTACCAAGTCAGGATATACCTCATTGACACTAAAGCTGATTGATGAGCAAGGAGCCTTCTGAGTCCAGAGGAGAACAAAAGGGAAACGAGATAGACAAATGGTACCAGGATGCATGAGAAACCATAGGTGTGACACAGATGTGTGTTCTCTTGCAAGGGAAGATTAGGGTCTTTAAAGACTGACAGTTGTTGTCAGTGCAGTTGACATAAATTTTGCTAATGTTAATGGAAATGTACTAGCACGATTTACCAAAGCCATTTACAGCTGTTGAGTTAGAGTGAGACAGAAAGCCATTGTAGGAAGAAGAACCCAGGAGGTTTTGTACTCTTGAGTGTGAACAAATGCATATTTTAAAACCGCTATACACACAGAGTGTTCCCTCTAGTGTGTCAATTTTTATTTTTCTTTAAAGTTATTCTTGCAGACCGTAAAAAATCTACAGCGGATTTTGTGGTTCCAGAAAGCCTTCTAAGACTCTCTGCTTTCTCCATTTTGAGACTGTGCTTCTTGGGTTCACAGGCTTTTATTTCTAACAATTTTGGTGGTTTTTTTTAGGAAATTATGTTCTTTCATCCTTCCTCATGATGCTAGAATTAGACAGTCTCATCTGGGTTGAATCAGACGAGTCACAAAATATTCTGCAATGCCAAGACATTGCTTTTAGCTCTGGAGTGACAATGCCAAGAGCATGTGAAGTTTCTACAGATAATGGATCAAATACAAGAGCATTAAAGGCCAACCTTGAAGGGCATGAGGTGAGGCTCATGACATCTCTGTGCTGCTGCAGTCAGTGCTTGCAAAGCAAGCCAGAGAGTTGACGGTGGGAGGGAAATGCCTTCACAGCTGAAATATCTCCTGGTGTCGAGGATGCAACTGGATGGCCTTCAACCTGGAGAACATCTCTTCCCTTCTCTTCTTACAAGGACATCAGTCCTATTGGATCAGGGTACCACCCTTATCACCCTTATGACCTCAATTCACCTTAATTATCTCCCTAAAGGCCCTGTCTCCAAATACAGCCAGACTGGGTGCTAAGGCTTCAACATACAAACTTGCAGTGGGTGGGGGTGGGGAGCACACAATTCAGTCCGTAATATGAGTAAAAGTTTTTTTCTGTGAGTAGTAGAAACTCAACTCTCATGTTGGGTTGTCCAGGGGAAGAGTGTCTCCACTGTTCATTCCAGAGCTCAACAGAGACCCAGTTTCAACAGCAACCACAGAAATTATGTTCAGTTATGTGCATAGATTCAAAGACAATTACTCTCAGGTGCACAAACTATTTTAAGATTCTGTGGGTCTATTCTGCCCAAATTAATTACTATCTGTAAGAAGCACAAATAGCACTCATTAAACCAGGCTGGATTATTGCAGGGTGTTAACAGTGTTTATGTGTCCGTCATCATTGGAAATCACATTAACATCGCTTCCCTCATTTATTTATCCAGAGCACAGTGAATGAACAGGTCTTGAGTTAGAAGGTTTCAAGGCCACCAAAATGTATCAGAAACTAGAGTGCCTCCACCTTGTTTCATGAATCTCAGGGCAAGATGAACCACTTCTGCACACTCCAAGAAGAGAATTGTGAAAATTCAGATGTTCCAGAAAATATAAGTAAACAATAAATAAATAAATGTTATCACTCCTTGAAATCAGCTTGTATCTGTCAACTGCACAATTACTTATAGCCAAGATTCACACTTCAGGGGACCCCAGAAAAGGGATTTCTGCCTCTTATTACTGTTCAGTGTTTGTTTTGTTTTGTTTTAGTTTGGTTTGCCTCCCACTCTTCTTGACTTATCACGGCTTCCAGCATCTCTCTGTCCTCTTCTTTCAAAGGTTTTCCATTTTTCTTTTTACAAACTTGATGTTTCTCTGCTTCCCACCAGTCTTTGCTTTGAGTTCCTGCCTCCTGCAAGAAATTCCCCCTCCCCTCCTTCATGTCTCCCTCTACCCTTGCCTACCCTGAGAGGCAGGCTCTTACCAGAGACCCTGGGTCGATGTCTTAAGCGTACCTTTAGGAAGTGCCTTCTTTCCACATGCAGATCTTTCTGGGCAGAACCAAGCACGGTCCGGCATCTAGACCTGGGAGTCTCCGTGAGAAGGCTGCCCCTGAAACTGAAGAGGAGCACTGGGCATTCTCTTTGCACACAGCAGAATTCTTTCATCTCAGAGAATTCAATTCTCTGAGCACTCTGAATGCTAGATTGAAGCAGATCAAGCCTCAGTGGATGCTTTAATAACTGTATCCTCCCTCACAAGGGCTGTATGCTTGTAGTGGATCAGACTTTTTAAAAACAGAGGCACACTCTGGCCTCCTTGTTGCTCAGTTTCACAATTTCGAACCGTGAGCTTCCTTGTTGTCGAAGTTGGGTCTCTGTAGGTCTGGTGCCGGGACACTTTCTACTTGTAGGGGGAGAATTACTGGGGTTTTCACTGTGGGATTACATTACCTCTGCCTTCCCTGTGAGCCGGCTCATCCTCAAACCCCAGCACTTGTGCAGTGTGGAAGATGTGACCATGGGGAACGAGACTCGGGACAAGATAAACAAGGGCTAAATGACCAGAGAAGCTGAAGTTTCTCCCAACAATGATTGTTAGGCTGCTCTGATAAGGAGCTTCAGACCAATTCTGGCCATTAAAGAAATGCCTTAACCCCAGAGTCAGAAGTCTCAAGAATGGGACGGATTTAGTCCTCATGAGAGAAGCTCAGTGAACTGAAGGGGATACTTGGTGATATCACCGTCAGCAGAGTAGGGGAATTTTTTTAAGTAAATAACAATGATTTATCCAATTTGCATAACAAGCAAACCCACAGTCAACTAGCTGGAGCACTGTATATACTAACTGGAGGCAGATATACTGTTGCCTCTAAGTAAAAGTTTCCAGTAATTTCTCAAGACCAGAAGTGACCTGGTGAACAAATACGGCAAGTAGTCTCAATACCACGGCAGCTTACAGGCAAGGGTCCAGAAGGATGTCTTGAGGACCAAGCTGTTTTGGGGAGTTGCAGGGCATGCTCACATCTGTCTCCCCGTGGATTGGGTATGATATAAACACAAACCTTTTTGCTAGAGAGAAAAGGGTCTGGGAGTTGGTCTCTTAAATTCTGGTTGACTAGAAAGGATAAGTAGTTCCTAGATGTGATGACCAAAATGATTGCCAAAAGCATCAAGAGGAAAAATAACTCAAAGAAAATAGAAGTGAAAAGAATGTCAAGGAGCTAGTGAGTGAAAAACACGTGACATGAGGAAGAAACACACCCAGCCCTTAGCATGGCATCTGGAACAAAATATTTACGCCATGCATGTGACTGAAGAAGTAAAAGTTTAAATGAATAAGTGGAAAAGATTTAATTCGTTGTATCAAGAGTAGCCTCTTTCCACAGAAAGTGTGTCTGGAGCTTCAAAAAGAAGCAGAATAAACATTTCATAATGCACGGGTAAATAAACCTGAAAGGAAGAGACTCATCATGGTAGCTGGAATCTCCCCGCTGAGGATGGGGGTCGCTGTGGGTACACATGGTACAGCCAATGGGAAGTAAAGGAAACATGACAGGCATTCCCCAGACGTCCTGAGCGCTACCCAGCATGTCTGATTCAGGTGTAAACAGATAACCTCCACAGGAGAGACAAGCTTGAGTTTGGGGCAGAAGTAGTGTTTTTAGCTCTTCTTCCGCTGAAATCCATGACCGGAAGTAAAGGAGTCTTTCGGAAGTACACAGTGGAAGTTACTGTCTAGCGTATACTCAGAGTTTTCCATTTGGGGGTGAACACAGTTTTCACTCTGGGCGGGGCAATATTTCACTTTGTAGACCAACAATGCAGCTGATTGCTGCCCATCGAACACTAGTTAACAACCTGCAGTCACAGTGACAACCAACAAATGCCACAACACAATTCCAACTGCCCTCCTGGGGAGTTGTATCCAGTTGAGTAGCACTGGATTCTCCCAAGGAACTTGGCTTAGTCTTCTGGATCATGGTCTGTTGTACTAAAATGATAGGCTCTTGGAAGAGGTTATTGTTTATCCTGTAAATGTCGGACTCACCTACTTAGCAAGACATGATAATATGTTCAAGATAACTTTGAATGATACTCAAGTATGGAAAGAGAAAAACTCAGACAAATACTATGTCATTGCCCAGCCAAGTTTGCTCCCTTCAAGCGTTCACTCCATCACAGAGCACCCACTGGGTGGACAGAGTTTACAGACTGAGGTCCTAAGACTTAGCCATTTCACTTGCTTTTGCCTTACGTCGGGCCTTTACAGTCTCATTTCCATCCTGGCCCTACTTTTTATCTTATTCTCCAGCTGGTTCTTTTACTTCCATCCACTGAACAGCCACCTGCAGCTCCCAACCATGGTTTGGTCTTCTGGCTACTGCTTTTGTACTGTTCCCTCAACACGGCAACCAAGCCAGATCATACACTGACTGCTGTGCCCAGTGTAGCCCTGGAAACACCCACACTCGGGCAGGGTCCTGCCAGGCAGTCCTCTCCCAATCTTGGTTTAGTCTTGGTGGCACAACAAAAACAGACATGACACAGAATGAACAAACGGTGGTAAGGTGGGTCTCCAGGTCCTCTAGGCAAAGAACAGTGGAGAAGAATGTTTAAAACAACGCTTATAGCTTCACAGTTCATATGCAAGGACTCAGAGTAGGAGTCATAAAATAAAATTCTAAGAATAGGAAATAAATGATCTCATGGGTTCAATTGACAATCAGTGGCTCATGGAACTAAAAAGTCCAAGGGTAGATCTGGTTTTAAATGAGGTGGATCTAGGCCCCTGGGTGGCTCAGTCAGTTGAGAGCCTGATTCTTGGGTTTGGCTCAGGTCAGGGTTGTGAGATTGAGCCCCACGTCAGGCTCTGCACTGGGCATGGCGCCTGCTTAAGATTCTCTCTCTCACTCTTAACTACAAGAACTAAACTGAGGGTTGCTGGAATGGAGGGGTGGGGGGATAGGGTAACTGAGTGATGGACATTGAGGAGGGCACGGGATGTGATGAGTACCGGGTGTTACACACAACTGATGAATCACTGAACTCTACCTCTGAAACTAATAATATACTATATGTTAATTAATTGAATTCAAATAAAATTAAATTAAAATAAAAAGATTCTCTCTCCCTCTCCTTCTGCCCCTCCCCTCTCCCTCTCTAAACAAACAAACAAACAACGTGGATCAAGGAGCTCAGTCAGTAAAATGGACGTAAAGTGTCTTGGTCTTGCTTTCTTCTGTGTTGTCTTCATTCTTTAAAAACATGCCCCCCTGGAACCCTCTTACACTGTTGGTGGGAATGCAAGTTGGTATAGCCACTTTGGAAAACAGTGTGGAGGTTCCTCAAAAATTTAAAAATAGAGCTACCCTATGACCCAGCAATTGCACTACTGGGTATTTACCCCAAAGACACAGATGTAGTGAAAAGAAGGGCCATATGCACCCCAATGTTCATAGCAGCAATGTCCGCAATAGCCAAACTGTGGAAAGAGCCGAGATGCCCTTCAACAGATGAATGGATAAAGAAGATGTGGTCCATATATACAATGGAATATTAGTCAGCCATCAGAAAAGATGAATACCCAACTTTTACATCAACATGGATGGGACTGGAGGAGATTATGCTAAGTGAAATAAGTCAAGCAGAGAAAGTCAATTATCATATGGTTTCACTTATTTGTGGAACATAAGGAATAACATGGAGGACATTAGGAGAAGGAAGGGAAAAATGGGGGCAGGGGAATTGGAGGGAGAGATGAACCATGAGAGACTATGGACTCTGAGAAACAAACAGGGTTTTAGAGGGGAAGGGGGGAGGGGGGATTGGTTAGCCCGGTGATGGGTATTAAGGAGGGCACGTACTGCATGGAGCACTGGGTGTTATACGAAAACAATGGATCGTGGATCACCACATCAAAAACCAATGATGTATTGTATGGTGACTAACATAACATAATAAAATTAAAAAATAAATAAATTAAAAAAAAAAAAACATGCCCCACTGGAAGGGTGATTGAGATAGCCATAGAAAGTACAGTTTGCCTTCTATAAGCTTTAAGCCCAGTGTAAAGAATTCCTGTGATTCAATGATTCCTGAAAAAGTCCTGGTCTCTCATTCTTCCTGTTTAATATGTCATATATGCCTGAACCAGTCACAGAGCTCAAGGATTTGAAGCACTCTTGTTGGCTCCTGGAGAGCCAGAGGTGAAAAGGGTGGTTCCCCAAAGGAGATCCAGAGTGCTGCTGTCAAAATAAGAGGCCAGGAAGCTGAGTCGCCAAGAACAATAGATATCTGGGACATTGGTCAGGAGTTCTTCACTTGGGTTTGGTAATAGAGTAATACAATTTTATTTTATACTTGCGTGCTGGTATGTGTATGTGCCCATCAGATTTCTAGAAAGTAAATTCCACAATCCACAAAGACAACAATTTTTTTAGTACACTACTGCATTGCCATTTTCTAGAACAGTGCCTAGCACATGGTGGGTTCCCCCCCAAATAGCTGATGAATAAATAAGTATGGAAATTCATGCATATGAAGGGAAAGATCGGTGGAGAGTGTGTGGGGAAAGACTCCGCGCCATGCTACAGACTGCCCTCCCAGATAGAGGACACCACTAACGTTTTCCTAAGATCTGCCCATTACTAGTGATGGATTTAAACTCTCCAGACAGGTGCGAAAGACCGAGTGCACTGGCTGCGTGGTTTCTTTGCCTTATCTCGCTAATAATTTCATTTTCAGAAGGTAGAGGAAGTTGTGTCCCTTAGAAATGCCTCTGACCAAACAGTAAGAACCATTTAAGATTGAGTGTGAAAGAGATAAGAACTTTGAAAGAAGGTGGTCCTATCATCAAAGTTTTAAGGGTATAGGGAGACATCCACTTCAGATATCACTTCTAAAAATGCAGATACAGTGATTCAAAATTTCACAGCGACAAATAAAGACGATTTATCTGGAAAACTATGAATGAAAAGAGCAGTGAATGGAGAATATGTATACCAGATTAAAAACACATTCTAAGACAGTAACAATGAAAAAGTATGATACCACCTCAGAACAGACAGACACATCAATGGAACAAAATAGAGAGTGTAGAAATAACCCAAAATACATCCATAGGTGACATTTCCAATGAGTGAGGGGAAAGTGGATTATTCAATCAATGGTGTTGAAACAACACAGAAGCCATCTTGAAAAAGGGACGTTGGATCCATACCTCATACCTTATGCCTGGATAAATTCCAGTTGTAGAAAATTAAAACCCCAAAGTAGTAGAAAAAAAGCTTAAGGGAATTATTTAGTGACTTTAGAATCAGAAAGACTTTTCCAACTATCACATAAGATTCAGGAGCCATAAAAGAAAAGACAATACATTCCACTATGGAAAAATAAAATAAAACTTCTCCATGCAATAAATGTTATGAGCAAAGTCAAAAAGACAAACAGCAAATGGGGAAAAACTTTACTTCTTCCATCATAGACAAAGTCTCAATTTCCCTAATAGGTAAGTTCAAATTAATTTTTTAAAAGACTATCAAGCCATTCAAAAGTGGGCAAAGGATATAAACAGTTCATAGAAAAGTAAATGTAAAAAGGCTCTTAAACATACGAAATATGTTCAACATCACTTGTTAAAAAAAATACAAATTAAAACCGCACTGAGATACTATTTTTTGTCACTCAGATTGGCAAAGATCCAGAAGTCCAATAATGGCCAGGGTTGGTGAGGCCTGAAGTATAGGGAACTCATTAATCACTGGAAGGGGGATAAATTGGAAGTCTATTAAGGTCAATATGGCAACATCTATTAGAATTACAAATGTGCCTCCCCTTTGACCCAGCAATTCCATTTCAAGACCTTCATCCTACATTTATACCCACATATATGCAAAGTGATGTATCTACAAGATTATTTGTCACAACACTGTAGGAGCAAAAGATTGGAGACTACCTAAATGTCCATAAAAAGGGACCCAGACAAGGCAATATTATTCAACTGTAAAAAAGAATGAAAGATCTTCAAAATGTACTGATGATTGAAAAAAATCAAAGCATGAAACGATGTGTAAAGGGGGGGAATACATATTTACATTTTATTCAAGTGCATAAAAATCTCTGGATGGACCTTCAAGAAATCAGGTCACTAAGGCCAATTTTATATTCAAGGGGAGAGGAATTAGACTCTGTCTTTTCATGGGAGGAATGGCAAAGAATTTGTAGACCTATTTAAAAGCCAAAGTTTTTATCCTGCTTGAATTCTGACCCCTGTCATGTACTACCTATTCAAATATTAAATCGATCATTTTTTTTAAAGTAGGCTCCATGCCCAGCATGGAGCCCAATGCAGGACTTGAACTTGACCTCAACCCCGAGATCAAGACCTAAGCTGCGATCAAGAGTCAGACACTTAACCAACTGAGCCACCCAGGGGCCCTAAAATCAGTCATTTCTTGAGAGAGAATACCTGTGGGTTTCCTGGTTGCAGTGATTGTTTTCATTAAAAGAAAAGAAAATTTCAACTTTCTTCAGAATTTTTTGCAAGTTAGGCTTGATTTCAGCCTTCTAAGGGGTCCTAGGAGAGATTCTTCCTGGTTTCTGGTGAGGATCCTAGCCAAACCAAAGAGAGAGAGAGAGATGTTCTATATGTGGTATTTAGTGATGAGGTAGTTCTTAGCTTCCTCTTTATATTCCTTTGTAATTTCTAATATTTCCTCAATGAACAGAAATTACTTTTATAAGTAGGAAAAATTGTTATTTAAAAATTTATATGATAGTTAAATTCACATATTAGTTAAAATTCAGATATTTCAGATTCACCCTACCTTCCAATGAAGGTCAACTCCTAGAAAAATGTTGCTTTTGCTGATGGAGTGCTAAGTGGAAGGAGGGTAGCTGGAAAATGTAAATGAGAATCACAGTTGTCTCTATGAAAGAAAGAAAGAAAAAGAAAGAAAGAAAGAAAGAAAGAAAGAAAGAAAGAAAGAAAGAAAGAAAGAAAGGAAGAAAGAAAGAAAGAGACTTGAATATAAAATATTCTGTTCTCTTTAGAATATATAGTGACATATCTCAAAATATTCTAAAGTCACTAAATAATTCCCTTAAGCTTTATTCAATTCAGTATTGCTCTTGAATATAAAATGGCCTTAGTGACCCGATTTCTTGAAGGTCCATCCAGATATTTTTATGCACTTGAATAAAATGTAATGAATAAAATGTAAAAGAAAGAAAGAAAGAGGGAGGGAGGAGGGAAAGAAGGAAGAAGGAGGAGGAGGAGAAGGAAGGAAGGAAAGAAGGAAGGAAGGAAGGAAGGAAAAGAGAGAGAGAAAGACGGAGGGAAGAAGGAAGGAAGAAAGGAAGGAAGGAAGCTAGGGTGGATGGATAGAAACAGAAGAGCTAGCAAAGGCTGAAGTGAGCATGGCTGGAGAGGTTGCAGACTAAATGTCACTGGGCGCAGAAAGGAGCCATGAAGAGATCACCAATAGAGGGACGCTGGGGACCTTAGGTAGTCGATATTAGATACGTTTAGCATGTTACATATCTTTTAATGGAATTTTCTGATGTTTGGCTATGTGGTGTGGGATGTGCAATTCTTCTGAATTTCTTTATGAAAGCATCAGTAATTCTGTGTATTTGTATATCTATATTTCAGACCCCCAAAAGGAATATAGCTGAAGAAGAGCCTAGGAGAAACCTTCAGCTGGGGAAGGGCATGCCCAGCAGTCATGGGAAGTGTAAGTCAGCTGGCTGGAGCATGAAGGGAGGGGCAGGGAGGGGCAGGAGATGTGCTAGAGGGACAATAAGCAGATGTCATGGGGGTCCTCATGCCCTGAAGGACGTGTGCACTTGATCTCGTAGCTTATGGGGAACCGCCAAAGAGTATCAAGTGAGAGTTTCTTAGATTTGTCACCGAGACTGGCCACGCGGCTGCAGCTAAAGGACAGCTTGGAGTGGTCAAGATTGGAAACAGGGAGACAGATTAGACTTTTATTTTACAACAAACCTCATCCAGGTGATGGATGAGGAAGGCAGAGTAGGGTCATGGCAAGAGGGTGAAAGAAACACATGGGTTGGGAACTTTTCAGAGGATAGAATCAGCAAGCTGTAATGATTGGCTCGGTTGAGGTCCGATGAAAGAAGGGTGTCAGGAATGCCTCTTAGGCTTCTTAGAATGGATACTGAGGACAAATGAAAAAAAAAAAAGACAGAGCATATTTAGAGAAGAGCAATTGTGTATGCCTTGCTTCTGTTTTTGCTTTCTGTTTCTCTTTTGTGAAACGCTATGGTTTTGAAGGTACAATTGCAATATTTATGGGGCAAACAGGTAGAGATGTTTAGCAAGTGACTGGATACCTGGTCTACGGTTTGGGAGAGAAGCATAGAAATCACTAGGATATAGGCAAACAAGTGATAGAGAAGAGACGAGTTTGCCCCCGGAATATCAGCACAGTAAGAAGGATGGAGGGTCAAGCATGACGCCCTTGGAAAGTGATGTTTGGAGATACAGATGTGACTCTAGGGTGTGTGACTTGTTTGCATGGCTGGTTGCCTGATGACCTCATTATTTAAGTTAGTCACCTTCAGTTGCAAGAACGGAGACCTACTCAATTTATCTCAAGAAAAGTGGGGTTTATTGGAAAGGTCAGGTGGACCAGAACCCAACCTATAGACCACAGAAGATGAAGCAAGTCTAGGGGTCTCTGTCTCTCTCCAACCCTATTTCTCTCTGTGCATCCTCTTCATTGTCTCAGTACCAACCAGATTTATTAGCTCTTTTCTAGGACTAACTACCCCAAGATTTAGAAGGTGTATAAATGTCTTGAAACTCTAAGCCAAATGTCTTATATTTGATCATTTGTACATTTCTCTGGGGGAGAGTACACACTTTTATGACCTTCTTTTTCAGAGTGATCCCAGACACAAAGGAAGCCTTCAGAACTCCTGCTCATCTCTCTCTTTCCCTATCAATCTGATGATCTCCTTTCACTTCCAGATCTATTGCAAATTATAAAATTCTTCTCATTTTCCTCAGTTCAGATTGGCCCAGTTTTTTTTGCCTCAGGCCAAAGGGGATAGGAAGGCTGCTTCTGAGTCAGGATGAGCCAGCAAGGAGGAGTGGTGACAGATACAAAGCAAGGCTCCCCAAGTAGGAGGTTAGGTAAGAGAGTTTCCCTTAAAAGAGAGGTGGTAGAGCCAGGATGACAAGGAAAGGGGGGCCTCAGCAGTGTGACCACTAGCCACGAAGGAGAAATAGATTCTGTATTGGGCACATTGGCTAGAATGATCAACCCTTGGCTGATTGAAATGGGTTGATACCAAGCTGGAAAGAAATCACTCACGAAATTCTACAGAAATGGTTCCTCACCCTATCTTTTCAACACTTTCTGTCAATAAAAGCATATCAAACATATACTGAATAAATCTGCATTTATCAGAAAGCTGGGGTAACATATAACATATTGGAAGTCAGACTTCAGTCTCAAGAAGAGCTTGGCAAATTGGAGCAATGATCTAAATCGAAGATGATTAGATTTGGTGGAACTGAATATAAAACAGTGTATTCAGAATTATTGAAGTCACACACACAACTGCAACAGCAGGAGGAGTCCTCACTGTATGTTCACCTCTAGCTTCAAATAATCTCTAA
Source organism: Neomonachus schauinslandi (assembly GCF_002201575.2). Taxonomy (NCBI): domain Eukaryota; kingdom Metazoa; phylum Chordata; class Mammalia; order Carnivora; family Phocidae; genus Neomonachus; species Neomonachus schauinslandi. Next base: position 132,985,190 of record NC_058410.1, on the reverse strand, counting down.
CCAATTTGAGCCATTAGCATAAAATGATTGCTAAAAAGAAAAGAAAAGAAAACGCCTTGTATTAATAAAAGTTTAAATGCCCAGATCTGAGTGCAGTGGCCCATTTGTCATTGACTAGACAGTATCCATCAACATGGAGAACTTGCTTCCTGGGGCCATATTTTTTTTAATGTAGTAAGACTTTTCTTTCTTAGAGCACTTTTAGGTTTGCCGCAAAATTGGGGGATGGTACGGAGATTTCCCATACACCCCCCGCTCCCCCACACATGTAGCCTCCCCCATTCCCAACAGCCACCACCAGAGTGGTAGATGGCGAACATCAATGAACCCACACTGACATGTCAGTACCACCCAAGGTCCACAGCTTACATTCCAGTTCACTCATGGGGTTGCACATTCTAGGGGTTTCTTGGGACACATCTTGAGTGGTACAGTAAACATAACAGACTGTGCCCCTGAGGATGGCCTGCCTGGCTCTGACTGGGATTTCTTCCTAAGATATTTTCTCTCCTATTGCTCCCCCAGGCTCTATCCCTTCTGGGCCCTGAGAAGTCGGTGGAGTGTCCGACTCTCGATTTTGGCACAGGTCATGATCTCGGGGGTCCGGGATCCAGCCTTTCCTCCTGCATCTGGGCCACTTCTAGCATCTGACCTCCAGTTATGTGGGAGAGCTCACGGAGTCCTGGCCACAGCCTTGGCCTTTGCAACTGCCCCTCACTCCACACTTGGAAACAGACTCCTCCAAGCTCCAGCAAGCATCACGAGGGCTGACTGCTTAGTCTTCATGGGGCCCACAACACAAGAAATGGAAGCATGGAGTCAAGTCTCCAAGTAAGTGATTGGCACGGTCAGGGCTCAGACTCCACCTATCTGACCCTAAAGGCATGTCAAGTCCCAGTCCGCTTTTTTAGGTTCTTCTGTGAGCTCTGCCAGTGTGAGGTCCCAGAAACCCATTTTGAAATAGTCTGTTCTGTCTCCTTGGAATTCTCTTTTTTCCCATTCAAGCTGTCAGCCTCTGTTCCTTCCGTGCACAAGGCCTGGTTGTCTCTCCCTCTGTCCCTTCCCTGCTCCAGTTCACCCTCCCTCACATACAGAGTCAACTCATGACGGAACGTTTTGTTTGTATTTCGGCACCTCATTTGAGTCTGTGACCTTCACGCGAAGAACACTGAGAGACACAGATAAGTTTTGGTTACAGCTTGGATGGGACAGGGGTTTGAAGCCCTGCTGGTGTGGCTTATCAGACCAGCTCGTCACAGAAATCTGCGTAACCCCTACGACATCAGTGAGATCAACTGGCTTCCAAACCCAGCTGTGCACGTCCGAAGATTGGTACATTTCTCTGCACATAGGATGAAATTTAGCCACATCAGAAATTGGGTAAATGGCCTCTGTGGGAACCATGCAACAGACCAAACAAAATCAAACAAAATCCTCCATAGGCACAGGCTCATCAAGAAGGGACTCCAACCTTAGAAGAAATCACAGCTTGGGGCGCCTCAATGGAGAAGTTGGAGGAGTGTCCGACTCTCGATTTTGGCACATGTCATGATCTCGGGGGTCTGGGATCCAGCCCTGAGTTGGGCTTCATGCTCAGCGTGGAGTCTGCTTGAGGATTCTCTCTCTCTCCCTCTGCCCTTTCCCCCTCTCATGCTCTCTCTCTCTCTCTCATTCTCTAAAATAAATAAATAAATCTTTAAAGAAGAAGGAGGAGGAGGAGTAGAAGGAGAAGAAGAAGAAGAAATCACAGCAGTATCATTTTCTTTAAAGAAGGAGAAGAAGGGGAAGGAGGAGGAGGAAGAGACAAAAGAAGAAGAAGAAGAAAAGAAGAAGAAGAAAGAAGAAGAAGAAGAAATCACAGGAGTATCATTTTATTTAAAGAAGGAGAAGAAGAAGAAGAAGAAATAAGAAGAAGAAGGGGAAGGAGAAGAAGAAGAGGAAGGGGAAGAAGAAGAAGAGGAAGGGGAAGGAGAAGAAGAAGAAAAAATCACAGGAGTATCATTTTCTTTAAAGAAGGAGAAGAAGAGGAAGGAGTAGAAGGGGAAGAAAAGGAAGGGGCAGGAGGAGGAGGAGGAAGAAACCACGGGAGTATCATTCTGAACTTCCCAGTATAAACCGTATAGAGGAGCAGGAGGAGCAGAAGTGAGGCCAAGTCGTGCAGAGGAGTAAGGGCCAGTCAGATGGAGCCGGCATAGCCATGGGAAGCAGTAAGATTTGAAAAGACCAAGGGTAATATCCAACAGAGCCAAATGCTCATGCTGTAAATGAGACCCTTCGGGTGGACCAACGCTCCCCCGACAGCAAAGAGACAGGGCAAGAGCGCTGATCTGAAGCAAAGCTTCGGCCAGACCTAGGGCTCTATGGGTCCCACGGGACAGGAGGCCGGCCTCAAATGGCAGAGCCCGTAAACTCTGCATAGTCACTATTCCCTTCTTCAAGCCTACCGGCAAGGCCAAGTGTACATTTTCTGGTTAATGATCTATTAGAATGCCAAACTAAACTTCATTTTCTGTTTGAAAGATTTTTCCATTTCTGGCCCTAGCGAAAGACTTGGCAGTTTCACCCAGAGTTCTTCTTACACACAGTAATAACAATTAACCAAAAGCAACTATGTGCCTTAGGGTATCAGAGCCCCATAGAATGTGCAAATGAGTCCCAAGGCAGGCGGGGAGTCAGGCAAGGGGCACATCTGCTCATTTTCCCTTCCAAAATAATCGCAGCGCTAAGATCCTGTCCATGCTTGCCAGGGAAGTGCTGCCCAGTTACTGGCTGTGGCCAGTGGTGACCACACATAGTTCCCCAAAGAGTCATTCGGGGCAATGTCCCGTACACCAAACAACAGTACATACATTGAGTTGTAATGCATTTCAGACTTCTGGACTGCTGTGTGCTTAAGTAAAAGTTACAGCCACTCTTGGAGAGCTTAATGAAAAGTTGGTCTTTTTTAAGGGCTATGAACTATTTAATTGGACAATAACATCTCTCCCTGAACCTTACAGCACTACCCACCAAGTCAGAGGGGACACAGGTAATGTGTTACTCCCCTAGCCCGAGGGTGACGTCATTTATGCCTCTCTAAGGAGGCCCTTCAAGGTCTTCCCCAGCATGAGCCCCTGATTGTTTCCTTTCATACAGTCTCTTAAAAAAAAAAAAAAAAAAAAAAAAAAACCACGCTCTCCACACTATTGCTGCCAGGCAATTCATCAAAAAGTCTAGTAAAATGAGGAACTGTAAAAAAAAAAAAAAAAAGATTGATACATACAATCAATAAACATTTTACTTTAATCTCAAACCAAATGTACATGAATTGGCTAGTTTTTCCTTGAGCCAACAGTGCCTGATTTCCCTCTGACCACCGTCAGCAAGGAAAGAGACATGTCACAACATTCCCACAATTAGTTCCCTGATAAATCGTAAGATAATCCTGGCTGAGAAGTCATCTGAGGGCTTAGCTCATTCAACTCCTTCAAAGGAATTGAACATGATGTATAATTTTTATCATTTTACAGATAAGTAAAATGAAGTCCAGCCAAGGGTGTTAGCAAGCCCGAGAAAGCTCTATCTTCAGTGCCTCCAAAAAAGGATATCAAGGATGAACAATGATCTGCTCTCTAGAATCCTAGAAAGATTCAGAAGTTAGAGTGTCGTCGAAGGCAGGAGGGAGGCAGAAGACTGGAAACAGAAGAATTGATTGGAAGTCACGACAGGAAAGATCTCCCAGGAGGCTCCATCTGCTTGTCCAGCTGGGCATTTGTTGTCCAACCCTGCCCACCAGGTGGTGTACGGGTCTTATTTGGGGGATGATATGAGGGCAAGAAAGTGATACCCTACTGATGTCAAGGCACTGGGTACAAGTCTACGTGCTGAACCCTGAAACCCCACTGCCACCTCATCAGCTGCTCAACTCTGAGAAGGCTGGCAGCCACGCAGTTACCCTAAGACCAGAAACTGGAGTGTGACAGGAGGGAAGGGTGTGTGCAAAGGCCCAGGGGTTGAGAAAGAGCTGCAAGTGGGATGGATGGGTAGAACAGTGAGCCACGAGCACAGTGATGTGGGCAGAGCCAAAATAGGGAACTTGAACCTCATCTTCTAGCCTAGAAGGAGTTGCAGAGGGTTCTAGAAAGTAGAGCAACATGATTACATCAGCATTTTAACAAGATCATTCTGGCAGCAGAGTGGGATCTAGATCGAGAAAGAGGCAATACTGGGAAAGATTGGTTGGGTATAAGCGATGATATCAACTCAAAGAAGGCATCAACGAGGGGGAAGAGCAGGTTTGATATGGGAAAGAATACACTGGGAAAGTTCAAACCAAAGACCAGAGTCAGACAGCCTCTCATTGACCTCTTATTCCAAATGGCAGGACGCCAAACTCACGATGTCACCCCTGAACATCACCAGTTAATAGACCCAGGAATGAGCTGAGCTATTGATTGTAAAGGAGTATCAGGGGTTGAGTGCAGTAGTTCCTGTGATATTTTCAACTGCTTGCCCATCCCTTGCCAGGAAATGTCATTTAGTTTTGGGTTAGATGGATTTGCCAGGAAATATGCCCTTGTAGAGTGGAGCTGCAGAATGGAGGTCAGTTGTACAGTTATGAAACAGCTAGCTTTTCCAGAAGCACAGGAAGTCATCAGGCCATGTCCTTAAAGGGCAGCTATCGAAGTGATACCTGTGCAGTCTCTCACTGGGGAGTCCCCACCAGTGACAAGGACGTGTGTGGGCAAAGAGCTCTGGGCACACAGCTGAGCACATGCCATGAGCTACGTAGCTGGGGAGAGGAGGTTGAGGCTCTTCTACAAACATCAGCAGCAAGGACTGGACATCGAAATGAAAGCTGAGCACCTACCAAAACCCTCGCTGTCTCCTCCAATGGCCTGGATAGTTCCAGACCATCCATGGCACAGACAGAATGGACACTACCTCCCAGAGAACCAATCCCAATTAGCTCCTGCTTGGCACTCAAGAGGACTTTAGCTATGACCAAGCAAATGACAAAATCTGCAGGCCATTCTGGGCTTAAACAGTTATCAGCTAGAGGAAGAGTTCAACCACTCATTTTCAGTTTGGAGGCTGAAAATGGATGCCAGCTAGTATCTTCAGCCAATCTCAAAAACAGCCCTGCCTCTGATTTGGGCCATGCGGAAAGGGGGCTGGGACCAGGTAGAGGTCCATTCATCCAGCATCCAAAACATAAAGAGATGCCAAAAAACTCAGTCATCAAGATAAATAATATCTTCATGCGGTATTTGAAAAATCAAAATTAATGTGAAAAAAAGTCAACGATGAATGACAGAGCAAAAGTTTACGAAAAAGGGCTGTGCTGAGTCACATTGGAGACTGAGGCAAAAAAGAAGATCGGTAACATCAATTGTTTATATATTTGAAATGTTGATATGTTGCCCATGGTGGATTTTTTGCATTAGTTTTTATTCTTAAAAATACATTACATTAAAACATTGTAGCTCGAGTACTGACTTTTTGGACATGTCCTTAAATCTTATACCAAAAGGCAAGCACCTTGCTTGCCTGGTTCTCAGCCTGGCATCTTCTCTCCCAGCATCATCCACCCCCACCCATCTCTACACACGTGCACGCGCACACATACACACACACACACACACACACACACAGTGACATAGAGAAATTAAAAGCTACTCTTTGGAAACATAAGCGCACATCCTGTTCATTTGTAGAGGTTATAGCGGGCATTCTTGAAACAACTCTTCTCATTTATTGTTTCAAGAGTGTTGCTGTTCACCTTTAAATACACACCTGAGATCAGCGTTCGTAACAGAGCTGTACCCTCGGGTCGTTCTCACACACAGAAAGGAGGAAAATCAATTTCAATCCCCGAAGGACAGAATTACTGGTGCAGAAGGTCAGTAAATGCTAGCACTGCTCAATGGGCCTGGAACAAGATCCTTGTCCGCACTGCTTCGCTGCACACCCAGTGGAGGGAGGAGGGAAGACTGGAGACTCTCGTCCTCACCAGGGAAGAGAAAGAAGTCGTTTGTACAAGCCACAGGATAAATACTTTAAACCGCGAAGGGGAAGAGGCAGACACATGCACGTGCAATGTGGAGTCGCAGACTTATGTTTGCACCTAACGCTCTAGAGAAATTGTCCAAGACTGGCTCAACCAACTGAAAATATTACTGCTGTAATTCTGTCAAGGTCACTTGTCAGGCTGGGTTATCTACTCCCCAAGGGCTTGCTGCACAGATCAGCCTTACCAAAGGGACATAACTCATGGCTGTATCTCAGGGAAACCTCCCGGGCCTGCTTGCCTTTGTGCTCACACCCTTCCCTGCTCAGGTCTCAGATTCAGACCATCTGCAGTCTACAGCGGGTACAGGCAGAGCTTGGAGCCTGTACCAGTGGTCATGGCAGTCCTGAGCCCTTCCAGATGTCTATGGACTGGTGCCACTTCTGCCACCTCAGAGATTATTACAGATGTTTTATTGGAAAGCTCATGAACGGTAACAAGAGCTGTTGCTCAGAGGGGCAGCAGAGGGAGACAGCCAGGCCTCTTCTATAGTGATGTGTCAGAGCTGCATACCTGTTTCCAGGAGCACACACATTTTCCCCCCAGTGGGAGGAGCAGGGTTTCATGGAAGGAGCCAGAGCATGGAAGACAAATAGATCTGCAGACCCAAATCTGAATCCTGGCTCCACTCATGAGCTATGGGACCCAGGGACATGGTTTAACCTCTCTGAGGTTCAGTTACCTAATCTATAAAGTGGGGGAAAGCTAATGGATGTGAAGTGCCTGGCACAAAGCCCGTGCTCCTCCTGTGTGACTCCAGCCCCTGTTCTCACAAAGGCTTGCCCTGGAGCGTCTGTCTTCTCCTCCTCCCTTTAATGCCCAGAATCTCAGGGCTATTTTGCTTCCTGCCATCACATTCGAGGTTTGGCCTGGCCATCTCTTTACCAAGCATTTGGGAATTGGGGACCACGGGATTGGATTTTCAAGAGGAAAAAATACCCAGATTTGTGCGTCACGTTCCCAGCCAGCATGAGGTTCAGCAGGGAGGCAGGGAGGAGGAATGAGAACAAAGGCACGTTTCTTCCTCTTCCTTGTCCCCTTGTGCCCCTATCTAGTCCCCAGGACCTGGGAAACCAAGAAAGCAGGCCTCCCAGCCACATTTCAGCCAGATGAGCTGAGTCCTCAGGAGGGTCACGAAGGACATGCAGGCTCTGAGGCTCAAGGAGGTGGCTGGACTCTTGGTCTCACCTCTTCCCACAGAAGGGATGGTGTAAGAGCCCCAGGGAATGTCAACAGTACCCCTAGCATGATCAGGAGCCCTAGTATACCTGAGCAGAAAATATGGAGACCTTTTCTTTTTTTTTTTATTCTAATTCAATTAGCCAACATATAGAACATCATTAGTTTCAGGTGAAGAGTTCAGTAAATCATCAGTTGCATATAACACCCAGTGGTCATCACATCATGTGTCCTCCTTAATGCCCATCACCCAATTACCCCATCTCCCCACCCACCTCCCCTCCAGCAACCCTCAGTTTCTTTCCCATAGTTAAGAGTCTCTCATGGTTTGTCTCCCTCTCTGATGTCTTCCCATTCCATGTTTCCCGCCCTTCCCTTATGATCCTCTGCACTGTTTCTTACATTCCTCATATGACTGAAACCATATAATTGTCTTTCTCTGATTGACTTATTTTGCTCAGCATAATACCCTCCAGTTCCATCTACGTCAATGTAAATGGTAAGATTTCATCCTTTCTGATGTCTGCGTAATATTCCATTATATATATATATATACCACATCTTCTTTATCCATTCATCTGTCAATGGCCATCTGGGCTCTTTCCATAGTTTGGCTACTGTGGACATTGCTGCTGTAAACATTGGGGTGCACATGCCCCTTAGGATCACTATTTGTATCTTTGGAGTAAATACCTAGTAGTGCAATTGCTGGGTTGTAGGATAGCTCTATTTTTAACGTTTTGAAGAACCTCCATACTGTTTTCCAGAGGGGCTGTACCAGCTTGCGTTCCCACCAGCAGTGTAAGAGGGTTCCCCTTTCTCTGCATCCTCACCAACATCTGTCATTTCCTGACCTGTTAACTTTAGCCATTCTGACTGGTGTGAGGTGGTAGGGGGACCTTTTCTTAAACAAAAACTCGTATTCATTTGCTGGCGGTGAGAAAGATGAACTGTAATTACAGATGCCCATCCAAATCCAGGATATGTGACAGCCAACCTCAGTAGGGTTCCTGGGGGAGATTACTGAGAGTCCTTAAATCTGATGGGTCAGGCCCTTCCTGGATTAAGAGTCTCAGAGAAGAGAGAGAAAGTCAATCACACCCCAGCCTGTGACGTCCCATGTGGGCCGGGCAGGCCTCCTGCAGTGACAGCTGGGGTGTGTTCAAGAAAAAAATTATGCCTGACCCCTGCTAAAGATGGTCAGGCAGCTCTTATTCAACGGGGCCTACTATAGTGGGGTTTTGTAGTAGTGGAGAGAGATTGGACTCAACTCTGCCTCCAACAGGGACTAGTGGGAATTTGCAGTGAAGGAGAAGAGTGGGGGTCAATGGTTGGAAAATTCTAAGAGGCGACATCAGCAGTAGGGGGGATTCTTGCTAGACCAATTCCATAGAACCCCTGCTGAAGACAGGCCAGCCTGATACCAGCATACTATCAAGAGGTCAGACAGCAGGTGGAGAATTTTCACTAAGCTGACTTTAGAGGATTTTGATCACTTTGCTCAAACTGGATTCTACAAAAACAGAGAGGGAAGCCAAGGCTAGGCCTAGTCCAGCAGAAGGCTCTGAGGAGCCTAGCCAAGCTTTGGTCAAAGGAGAGTCTTTGTCAAGTGTCTGGGCCCTACTGTGGGCTTTGGATAATTGCAGGGGGACAAGATGTTTCTCAACACAGCACCGGAGTGGTGGAAAGTGCCCCAGTTCTAGGAAGAGAGGAAAGATATTTCAAAAAGTTAACTTACTTAGGGAGCTTTCATTGGCAGGAGAGGCCTTTCCAAGTTTCCTGGCCTCAGCAACAGCAGCAAGAACAGCCACAAATAGCACCTGTCAGCCTCTGACAAGTAAGCAGCAGGTATGGGGGATGCAGTTGCTGAATGAGTCCAGCAGGTGGCAGAGCTAGAGTAACATGGCCATCCAAGAGGAAAACATGGTGGTGGCCAAGGGCAATGGTGAGCCAATCAGGACCCACAAGGAGTTGGGTCGGTGTTTGGGATACCAGCCATATTTGGTGGGGGAAACTCGGCATTAAAGATATTCTTATCAGGTATCAGATATTTTTATCTTTTATCAGGTCGTGGAATCAAGCCTTGCATTGTCGGGCTCCACACTCAGCAGGGAGTCAGCTTGAGATTCTCTCTCTCCCTCTCCCTCTGCTTTTCCCCCAACCCCCCACTCTCTCTCTAAAATAAATAAACAAAATGTTTTTTAAAAAAGATATTTTTGGGGCACCTGGGTGGCTCAATCATTAAGCATCTGTCTTCAGCTCAGGTCATGATCCCAGGATCCTGCTCAGCGGGAAGCCTACTTCTCCCTCTCCCACTCCCCCTGCTTGTGTTCCCTCTCTCGCTGTCTCTGTCTGTCTGTCAAATAAATAAATAAAATCTTAAAAAAAAAAAGATATTTTTATCATTATCAAGGCTGATACTCATGCCTTTGGTTGTGTAGAGCCCTAGGGGAGGGGGGATGGATAAGATGTTATACTCAAAACTTGTTAGCATTGTTAAAAAAAAAAAAATGAAAAGTTGGTGAGCCACTTGGCAAAGACCGTTTTGGTTTGGGTAAATTAGAGGTGACACATTTAACTGGGTCTCAGAGATCACTGTCCAAGGAGGTGAGGTTGCTGGTTTCTCCCTTGGCCCAGCCTGATAAGAGCAACTTCTACTTTTTTTCTTTGCCCTGCTTAGTGCCCGGCCTATGGAAAGGATTCCATTGATAGTTGGAGCTGCCTCCAGTGGCTGCCCATCTCCAGGCCCCTAGCGAGTAACGCAGACAAGGAAGCAGCCCCATTGCCTGCAGCTGGCCTACTCTCGCCCAGCAGCTCTGGGGGACCCTAGACAAGGAGGAAAGAAGAATCCTAGGAACAGGGTTAACCTGAGGCCAAGCAAAGAAGGGAGTAACTTCTCAAACCACAGTCCAACGGCAGACTCAACTATGCAGGAACGGTTGAGCGGGCAGTCCCCTGACCCCGACCCCGACCTCCTTCTCTGCCCCTCCCCAGCCTGCCTCTCCCTCTTCATTCACTCTCCATGGGAAGGAGAGCCACTTACTGAGCAGACACATATACTATGTGTATAGTACTACACATACAAGATGGCAGGTTTTGAAACAAATACCAACTCATTGAATTCTCACAACAAACCTATGAGAATATCATGACACCCACTCCAGCAGAGAAGTAAATCGAGGCACGGAGAGGTCGAGTGACTTGCCTAATGCCACAGAGCTAGTAAATAACAGAGCCTGGATTCTGAGTCACATCTGTCTGACTCCAAAGACCGTTTTCTTTCCAGAACAGTATGTAGCCTGGCAGGATTGGACTGCTTTATGTGTTACCCCTCCCAGGACAGTCTGCATTTTTTAAAGAAGAAGCCAAGGCGGGTGGGAGGGATGGGGTGGCTGGGTGATGGACACTGGGGAGGATATGTGCTATGGTGAGCGCTGTGAATTGTGTAAGACTGATGAATCACAGACCTGTACCCCTGACGCAAATAATACGTTATATGGTAATTTAAAATTTTTTTAAAAATAAAGAAAGAAAGAAGAAGCCCAAAAAGGGCAATACTGAACCCAAAGGCAACAGATGGTCTCTTGCCCCAAACGTCAGCAACCTCACTCACACCAGACTATTTTCCCAGACTTTGGATCTTAAGTCCTGTAGATTATTTTTCTTTCTTGCAACACTTGATCTGGCTTCTGAAGCATTGCTTGATTTTCTTTCTATTTCCTTATAGGGGTTAAGAAATAGGATGCATTAAATACATTTGCACAATTGCAATTCAACACATTATAATAGACTGACCTGCCAAAACATCTAAGTTGGCTGAGAACCATCAGCGTGTGCCATGTCAGAGGACACGGTGATGTCCCTGTCACTGGCATTACCATGTACGCACCCCGTCCTTGCCTCCCCTGTCACCGCCAATCTCTCCTGGAAAACTTCCTTCACTTATTTACAATAGTGGGATGAGTTTTTAAGTCAATGACTATTTTATGATCCTACATTTGGAACTTCCGATGCTTAGACAATCACGTGAATTTCCTAGGGCCACCGTAACAAAATACTGCCAACTGGGTAGCTTAAAACAATAGAAATTGATGCTCTCGTGGTTCTGGAGGCTCAAAGTCTGAAATTCAAGGTGTTGGCAGGGCCATGCTGCCTCTGAAGGCTCTAGAGGAGACTCCTTCCTTGCCTCTTCTAGCTTTGGTGGTCGCCAGCAAACCTAGTCATTCCTTGGCTCCTAGACTCATCCCCCCAATCTCTACCTCCACCTTCACATGGCCTTCTCTGAGTCTGTGTCCAAATGTCCTCTTTCTCTTGAACCCAGTCGTTGGACTTAGGACCCACTCTAATCCAATATGACTTCATCCTAACTTGATGACATATACAAAGACCCTATTTCCAAATAAGGTCATGTGCACAGGTACTTGGGGGTTAGGACCTTAATGTATCTTTTGGGGGGTGGGGCACAACTCAACCTGCAAATAACTTTTCCCACCGACAGGGCAGATATCAGTAATTGATCATGGAATTCTTCTGCTGAGCAGAGTGGACATCACAGTCCTTCACAGCACTGTCCCCAAAGGCAACAGATGGCCTACTCTCGCCCAGCAGCTCTGGGGGACCCTAGACAAGGTTATCTGCACTGCAAGATAACCAGAAGCAGCATCTCTGGGGAACCCGACCTGCCGTCCCGAGTGCCACTCAAGGAATGAGTCTATAGTAACAGCAGCCTGGCGTGTGGTGATAAGCATGTGTCCACACTGTTCAAGCCCAGGGCAGGTGGCACCCTGTTCACTTTGTGCACAAGGTGGCTCCCACTGGAGGAGAGGGGTCCAAAGCTGCTCGGTTGCCAGACCATCTCCTCTGCAGCCCAGCAGGTACCGTGGTGCATGACCCTAGCCTTGGCTTCACGGGGGACGAGATCCTATTGCTATTTCTGAGTCCACAAGCCACGTGCATCGTCACATGGCCCGGTTCCAACTTCACTCCATGCATACCTCTCTCCTCCCTCCACCCCCTGCAAATTGGAAATACTGATACACAGCCATCTCATGGGGTTGCAGGGCAATTTAATTAATGTTTATAAAGCACTCGAGGTCTTCGGATGAAAACTGCTGTGTAAGTGCAAAATTATTATTAGTTCTCAGCCTCCTGTCCCTTGACTTCTGACACGAGCTTTTGTTGTTCCTGAATAGGAACCGTTTATGGGCTGTCCAGCTGGCTCTTGCGGGGAGAGAAGCAAGTACATACACATTTGCAGATTTTTTTTTTCCCCTTTGTAAAAAGCATTCCAACTCTGCGGGATGTCTTGAAGCTTTTCAGTGTCTGAATTTCTCTCTACGTGTCTCTACTAAGTACCATAATCTACAAGAGGAGATTGTAAACAGGCTACTTCGGAAAAGAGTGAGTGGGGGATAATGGTCAATTTGAAGAAATCACCCCTCCTACCATGAAGAATAAAACAGTATCTTCCTTGAAGACATGAATTTAGATTCATGCAGAATCTAAATGAACCACTAAGTAAGGTCTGTCTCCCTTGCCCAGAGGGATTCTGTACATGTTCGTGCATTGAAAGGAGAAAAGAAGAGAAGATTTGCTGGCAGGGTCCAAGTTCTGCCTCCTCCCTTCACCCTAACTTCTCAGGAACCATGGGAACAAATACAGCCCACCTAGATGATGTTTTCCTGATAGTCCTTTGTTACCTAACTGTGTGCCTGCCTGGGATCCCGTGGGGAGAACGACATAAAGAAGTGGAAAGGAAAGACTAGGTCTGCAAGTGAAATGCCTTGTCTCTGAACGACAAAATGGGGTTTGTACAGCATTTGTCAAGCTCTGGGACAAGCAGCCATGTTACGTGGCACCATTTTCCATGTAACTGTATTCATACCCACCCCACGCTAGCCACACCCCACCTACTGGGCTCCCTAGAAGGTATCTTTTTTGGTTTATCATTGTGCTTTGTTGGCGGGGTCTGTCCGTCCGCCAACTGCCGGAAGATTTTATTTGTAAAAATTTGCTAAGGAGCAATTATGTAACATGTAATCAGCCAGACAAAAGTCTAAGGGCTCGGACCCAATGAAAGAAGCCTACGTCCGCTATGTGGCTGTAAGCACAGGAAAACATCCACCTGCAGAGCTCGGATGATGTACTCCGTGTTTCCTGAGTCAACCAACTGCGGACCAAATATAGTATCAGATTCCATAAGGGGAAAACCCCAGACTGTTTTGCTGGGACAGGGAAACTGAGGCAGGAGTGGGCGAAAAGAGCGATAAAACCAGCTTTACCCATGCAACATCTGGTACTACAACAACACCAGAGTCCTATGAGCTATCGCATCAGCTGTGACACACGAGGCCCTTCTCTGTGGTCTAAGATGATTCAAGTTCAACCTGTGATGGAAAGATCAGAATAGAAGGGATAGCTTCTTTCTTCCTGTTCTATAGTCTTAAAAAAAGAAAGCAGACCCAAGTTTACAGCAGCTAGGATCATAAGCAAACCCAGGAGCGAAGATAGAAAAGACAACACATAAGAATTAGCTCATTTCCATTCCTCCCTTTCTCTCCTATCCATGCTGTGTTTCTTTGGGCTTCCTTTCCTTTCTTTGCCTTCCAGATGGTCTTCCTGCTTCCTGCCTCCTCCAACTCCTTTGTTTCATCCTTCAGGTTATCGTCCTGGAAATGGATCTTATCTTACGGCTGCCCGGCTCAGAATCCTTCGATACTGTCCCACCATACAAATTCTCTACAAAAGCGTCTCTATCTTCCATCATTGCCTCCTCCCTATGTGACCTGGGCTCTGGGTGCCCTCTGCCTACAGAACTCTCATGCAATTCACTGTTCAAGAGTGTGCTCTACCTCTTGCCTTAGAAATCGTGTCTTTGCCATTCCTACCGCCCTTCTCCTCACCCATTATTACCATTCAAAATCCTGCTTATCTTTCAAGTCTGAGTTCAAATGGAATCAGTTCTTTAAAGCCTGCTAAGGAGCTCCCACATGAAGTTGGACCCTCCTACAGTCCTTTGTTTGTGTTCCCACTCTTCTTTGTTTACTTGCCTCATGTTAACAGGTCGCTGTGCTTACAGCTAAAGGCTCATTTCTCCCTCCACTAGATTTTAAGTCCTTGAAAGGAAGGGTGTTCTTGCTTTTTCTGAGTATTTCAGAGAATGCCTACAATAGTACTTTGTCCAGAGTAAATGCTCAGCAAATACACTTAATGTTTAACTTTACCCATTCAACACACACATACACTCAAGACACTCCAGGTGGTAGAATCCTACGGGTAGTAAAATTTGAACTTCAAATGCAATTTAAAAATGAAAATTACAAAATAAACACACTTAGTCCTAAGAGGATAATAAATAGCAATAATAGAATCCGACCGAAGAACTGATTGATTGTATCTTAACAACCAATTCAATCAAATCTGGCTCTGCACACAATCAGCTGCAAAACTATGAGGGCTAATTGCTGTTGAATTAAGCAAACAGCTCCTATCCTAGGATTTTTAGGCCTTTGGCTGTTTTTAACATAGGAAAGATGGAGTACAGACAATGATCCAGTTAATCCAGCCAAATAAAGTTGCCAGTGAGGGAAGGGCGGGAGAACCAGACGGCATTATTCTGAGACTCTCACTGTCCCTAAGCTATGGGGTCGAACACATGAGCCTCACATACTCTACGTCCACAGGCTGTGGCTGGATCCCTTCTCCTGCAACCCCGGCAAATAATCGGGCTCTGTTGGGTTCTGTGAGTGCAGCTCAGTGTTTCCTATGATGAAACCTGCTATGAATTTTTATGAAAACAAAAACCACAGGCCTTCTTTTGGAAAGATGTGGCGCTGATACTCATGTTTGTACTGGTGTCTTGGGACATCCCAAGGTGAAATTATTTGAACCTTAGATCTAACTCCGTAGACCAAGGAGGGTCCTGAGAATAAGGCTTTCCCTGGCAGTGGAGACGAAGAACAAATACGGTTCATGATCATCTACCTTCCTCAATCAAGGCAGTTCACTCTCCTTGATAAATTCTGCCCTACCCACCTTACCCTGCTCTGTCACACACACACACACACACACACACACACACACACACGTACATCTTTTCTCATTCCAAACACTAGGTGCAAAATGTTGAGTCTGATTTCAAATCTCCATCATGTTTTTCGCTCGAGTCAGTTCAAGCTAATGGGGGCGGCCCCGTCCCTGGTCTTTCCGGAACTGCAATCCCAATGGCCACGAAGCTTTTGGTTTCACTGTGTATTCATCCTCTGAAAGCAACACGACTCCTACACCAAGTCAATTCCTTGCTTTTGACAAAACCACTTTGTCTGTCAAAGGTTCATGGTCACCTTCTCTGCTTTTTGTTCTTTCTTGCTCTGATATTACTCTAAGCCTTACTATTTGCCAGACCCTGGGCTCAGCTCTTAGACCTATTACCTCATTTAATCCTCACAACAAACTTCTTAGGCAGATGTTGTTCTTATTCTTATTCTAAAGATCCGCCAACTGAGGCTCAGACAAGGCAGTCCATGACCCAGAGTTTTACAAGTGCAACTTTAAGTGTTGAGGCTGGGCTTCAAACCTGGCTGAGTAGAGAGCCTGTGATTACCATGCCAATGGGCTCCCCAGCACTTCTAGGAAAGCATCTGAGAATGGAGTTGATGCCACTGAAAGGGAATCTACAGCTTTTACAGACATTTGATGAGCATTCATCTTTATAAAGAGCCATTTTCCAAAGAGGAGTCACCTCTGATACTTTTACAATTACAGCCACTTGTGCTAGACTGTTCTTATCATTTTGAGGGTAATGGACCTATCTGCAAATCTTGAGCGAAACTCCAGGAATCCCAGGTGCAGAGACCCTGACTGTCCACATCCTTCTGAAGTCAAGACCCTCCTTCTTTCCATCCCTCACCCCTTACCAGCAGTCACGCATGTGGTCCAGCTGGTCATGGACATCCTCGTGGCAAGGCAACTCAAGGACGGATTCAGGGCATCCTTGGGCACAAGGGGGTGCTGTTTCATAGAGGTCTGCCAGCCATAAATGCCCTCTCTCTCGGAGGAAGGGCTCAGCCAATGTTACATCTCCAGAATTTCATCTTGGGTTCTGGTTCTCAAACTAGTTTACAGACATCCTAGCACTGATCCCAAAGTTTTAGGAGTAGTTTTAAATCTAAAAAAGAAAAACACTCCCTATTCACATGCAGTCACTTCATGACACGAAGGGTATGACAAAAAAGCAAGAACACTGCATTACCTTGGCTTCCCTCTGACTCCCTAACATCAGTGTGGGCAATGCACACACTACTAATGGGATAAAATCTCTTTGGAAAGCAAGCTGGGAAAGGGCCAAGTTTGATAAGAGAAACCCAACAACTGTCAAAATGTCAATGTAACATTTTGTGGACTCCTTCCTCCCCACGGCCCAGTGGTTCCTGTGTGTCCCTATCTTGGAGTACTTTCAGCTGCTGTGTCACTGACCTGACCTCCTCACTTCCCCAAAAGAACTCGCAGAAGACTATGGAAAAGGCTTATTTGTGGCCTTCTTTGTTTGGAATGATGGAAAACATGAAAAATGAAAGGCATTCTCTCATGCCTAGAACACCACTGTAATAACAAGGATAATGACCCAACGGAGCTTCAAATTTTTATAGTGCTTTATGCTTTTCCAAAGCATTTTCACATACATTATTGCAATCAACTCAGACAACAACCTTTCGGTTTACAACTGAGAAAGTAGAAATCATGAGGACCCTGTTCAAGATCATACAGTCAGGTAGTGGGACAACCGGGGCTAGAACCCAGATTGCATGATTGGTCCAGCATCTCGAACAGATCATCACCTAGCTGGCTGTCCTGTGGTCATGCTCTCTGACCTCTCTGACCTCTCACTCACACTCCATACTGAGGTCACTTGTCCATGAGCCCTGACACCTAACCATAGATGTAGATTTCAAAAGGAGAACAAAAGACAAATCCTTCTTTGACAGGTATCTGTGGATATAAAAATAAATGTGGCACTCTTCTTTATTGCTTCTTTATGGGTGTCTTTCACAGATGAAAAAGCCCCATTGGGGAACAGTTCATCAACTTGTTATTTCTATGTACACACAATACTCCTTAGTAAGAGCAGAGCCTTCACACCGGGAAATTATTTGCTAAATATTCCCCACTGTCTCACAGTTTGGCCTGTCGATTTCTCCCAGACATAAACCATCTGGGCTAGTACAAGAAAACACAAGCAAATTCAAAGAGATGTTTCCCAGATGTGCAGAGGACAGTGGTCCTCAAGAGTCTATCACAGGGCCAGCTCCGGGCATCTGTATTTCCCAAGACCCTCTTCCAATTGCGTCTCACCATAGCTTGTATATGACTGAAAAGATTTCCAAGAGGTTGACCAGATAGCTGAGGAAAATGCTAAGAAAGGTAGCTGTGAAGCAGCAGTACTAGGGACTTCCTGCAGGTGGCCCCATGCTATGTGGTCACGTAATGGCTTCCGAAGTCCTGCTCACAAAAAGTGGGCTGGGACCCGCTGTCAGGGGTTTCAGAAGGACTTCACAGGCAGGATGCCTTCTTCAGTGTGGCGCTCATTCTTCTCTTGTCCTGGGGGATGCCCAGGCGTACCAGTGAGCCTTCTATGACTTTTGGAAAAACAACCTGCAGAAATCCTGCTCATACCAGTTCTGTCTTGTGAAGAGTCACTGGCTCCAGATGTTTCTGTGGGGAAGTGACTGGGAGAAAAGCTCGTTCCATGACAGGCTTAGAAAAATCTGGAAAAATATTCTGTTGGTGTGCAAACTTCTGAAAAGTAAAAGAGGTAAGTCGAGAAATGAATAATCGGGAAAATGCATTGTTCCCTAAGAGCTGGCTGGCCAACTCATTCTGGCAGCCTCACTCAGTCTACACGTGGGCTCCTACTATTTCACTGGCAACTCCAAACTGACCACGGGATGCCCTGACTACAGGCTGGGGCCATTGCAAGCCCCTGCTGTTAGTTACCTGCAAGGAAAATCAATGCCCATAGAGACAGGCATTTGCCAACAAGAAACTAAAGTCACTAATTTTAATATCTCTCTCCGGTAATTCTAATTATCTTGTGTGCAGGGAACTCTAATGACCAAATCATAAGCTCCTTGAGGGCAGGAGCTATGTCTTATAACCTTTTTATGTCCCCTATCAGTGCCTAGCTTAATGCCTGTACGGTAGATGCTTACTGGACTGGCTGACATCCAAACTAGCACCCAAGCGATGAGTCCACGGCCAGAGAGGCAAGGATGTAAGTAGAGGGGGCCGGTAAGTGACAAGAACTGGCCCTGGGACAGCTCTTGGGTGAGCTCTGTCCTGTTCCCTAAGTAGGCTGTCCTTCCTGATGCTACTGGGACACATGGGACAGACCACTTCCTAGTGCGTCAGGCCCAGAGCTGGCCTTGCTCCCCTACAACTTTGGTCAATCCAGGCGTGTGGCCATGCGGAAAGAGGCTCAGGGTCTTGAAGCTGGAGAGCCTGCTACCAACAGTTCAAGGGCATGTCAAGAACACTTAAGCACCCCAGGACACTCCCTGTATATGCCCCACTATCCTGACTTCTCAGGGTTAATTCTCAAGGAGTGGGTGGAAGTTCCGAAAATGTAGGAGGCAAGAACCCCACCAGGGGGAAACAGTTCAAGGTCAGGAGAAGGAGGCTGGTCTACCACCGTGGCTACACGGGCTCACAAGCCTACGGCAAGAGTGGTGCCTTTGCCCCAGGATGGTGGAAGGTGGGTGCTGCACTCTCCACCACTGGCCCCACCGGGCCTCCTCAAACCTCCCTCGCACACCTTACTTTGTTTTCTCTTCGCAGTGCTCTGCGCAGAGCAAGCAGACTGAAAACAAGCCCGGCGCTTCCCGCAATGAGCTCACAGTGACGGCGCCTCGGCAAGTGCAAGGTTCAGGGAAGGACATCTCTCGCCACCATTAAATGATTCACGCTGTCTACAAAATATATTCGGATTGGTGCCCCAGGTGATCTTTTCATCATAATCAGTGTTTTTAAAAAGATACTTACACAAGTGAAAATAATGAGTGTTAAGTAGAAGACAACCAGCGCCAACAGCAGTACAATCTCAGCTCGGTATTTCTGAAAAGTCTCTTCTTTGCGTCCCTTAGGGCATCCTTAAGAAAAACAAAACAAAACATGAGGAACATGTGAGGCCATTTAACAGGACTTTGCGACCATGATAAAAAGCTAAGAATGCTTTGCGCCGGCTTTCTTCGCGTCCTGCTTGTCTCCCACTCCTAAGTTCCCGCCTGGGCCCTCGGGAACACGAGCGCGAGGGACGGCGGCAACAGCGGTGACCGTGGCAGCTGGCGCTCACTCGCACCTGTGCCTGGCCGTGTGCAGCCGGCCTGGCCTACGGATCTCACTTGATCACTGGAGGCAGGTGTGAGTACCCCCATCTTACAGGTGAAGGGCTCGGGGCGCGGAGAGGCGGAGGGAGCGAGGCCGGGAGCAGAGCCGGGAGTCCGAGGCCAGACTGACCCCGTGGCCCACCTGCCTCCATTTCAGAGGCCCGGCCTTTCCTGGCTTCTATGATGCCTTCACACTGGGTGACGCACCATTTGTGAATCTGTCCCGTGGAGAATACTAGGTGCTCTACCCGCAGGAGGCCGGGGGATGAAGGAACGAGGCGGGCGAGCTGCCGGGCTACGAGTGAAGAAGTCAGCACGTCTCTATAGAATCCTGAAAGCTCCTCCGCCAAGGCCCGCCACAAAGGTGGGCAAAGGGGCTCCCAGGGGGCCACCAAAGGCTGTGGCTGCAGCATTTGGGGACACAAAGGCAGAAGGAGCCCAACAGCCCAGGAGCAGACAGAGCAAGCGCGGCTTCTCCTCACTCAGACGTGACATCCAACATGTGCTGAATCTGCTAGAAGGCCCAGGCAGGGGTAGGTGGAGTGCAGATGACTGGGGAGGTCCTCCCCTGGGGCTGGGATGGGCCTGGAGATTGCTGGCAACCCCTGAGGCTGGATTCAGCATCTCCTGAGTATTGGCAGGGATGTGTTCCCTCCAGGGTCTGTGACTCGAGAAAAGAAAGGTGGAGAGCCATTTTCCTAACGGTTCCTAACCTTTATCCCGCACTCACTGTATCCCAGGCATGGGGCTAAGCATTTTAGTGCGATATCCCCCTCAACCGTCACCATAAGCTCATGTTGGAGATGCAGTCGCTTCCATTTTAGAGATGCGAGGACTGTGATTTGCTCAAGGTCACACACTAATGAGCAGCATTGCTCCGAGCTGAACCCGATCCCAGAGACTCTGGAGTCTAACCAACTAACTTGCAGGCAACGTGGTCGGGAGAGGAGAGGAGAGGAAAGCAGCTGTTCTCGGTTTCTCGCGGCTCCGCTCCCCACACAACACGCCTCCTCTCTCTGCTCTCCCTCCATCACTTGTGTGAGCGTGAATATTCACACGCAGCCGACCGTGTGCCGGCTACCACGGACACCAGCAGAGAGCGTGCCGTGTCGGATGTAGCAAGTGCATGAAGACCAACAAAGCAGCCTAAGGGGCTCGAGATTGAGAAGGGCATAAGGGGGGTGTGTGTGTAACAGTGAACCAAATCCAAACACTGAGCCCAGCACAGTGATCCTGTTCTTGTGAAAAAAGGAATATTCTCTTTTTTTTTTATTCTTATGTTAATCCCCATACATTACATCATTAGTTTTAGATGAAGTGTTCCACGATTCATTGTTTGTGCATAACACCCAGTGCTCCATGCAGAATGTGCCCTCCTCAATACCCACCACCAGGCTAACCCATCCTCCCTCCCCCCTCCCCTCTAGAACCCTGTTTGTTTTTCAGAGTCCATCGTCTCTCATGGTTCGTCTACCCCTCCGATTTCCCTCGCTTCATTCTTCCCCTCCCGCTACCTTCTTCTTCTTCTTTTTTTCTTAACATATATTGCATTATTTGTTTCAGAGGTACAGATCTGAGATTCAACAGTCTTGCACAATTCACAACGCTTACCAGAGCACATACCCTCCCCAGTGTCTATCATCCAGTCACCCCATCCCTCCCACCCCACCCCCCACTCCAGCAACCCTCAGTTTGTTTCCTGCAATTAAGAATTCCTCATATCAGTGAGATCATATGATACATGTCTTTCTCTGTTTGACTTATTTCACTCAACATAATACCCTCCAGTTCCATCCACGTCGTTGCAAATGGCAAGATCTCATAAAAGGAATATTCTCTTAAGTCAGATTCCTTTTAGATTCCCAATAAAAGGAAAAAGTCGTTATGGTACAAAAATCAGGAAACTCTATGACAACAACAGTTTGTCATTTCAAGCCCCCACCACTAATAAGCGCTAGGCAAAAGTCAAATGCAAGGCATATTTTAAGCTCCATAAAGAAAAAGTATGGGAAAGAAATCCAAAGAGATAATCCTCATCCTGGAGCTCAATTCTTGGTATTACTGCATAGAGCAAAAATGTGTGTTCTGTCACTGGAACATTATTTTCTCGCTGTGTCCTTTTTCTTCGGCCCTAGTTGAGGTGTTGGGCAAAGTAACCACCAAAACGGGAGGGAGATGCTGTTCTCGTGGTAAAAAGGTGGCAACATGACGCAGCCCCCTTAGGTCAGGTTAGAAAGGCCCTATAGTAGCCTGATGTATTCAGGACTATACCCTTTCTCCAAAAATTAGTCTTGGATACTTCCTATTTGCTTCAAAGGACTCTCGTATGAATAAACAACACCCTGATTAGTGGTTTGGCTACATTTGGCATTTATCTGACTAGGGTAGATCTGTCTTTATTAAGAAGGAAGGAAAAAAGGAAGGAAGGGGGAAGGAGAGAAGAAGAGAAGGAAGCGAGGGAGGGAGGGACGAAGGGAGGAAGGAAGGAAGGAAAGAAGGGAGGAAGGAAGGAAGGAAGGAGCAGAAAAAGTTCTGACATTCTTGTAGGAGAATTTAGCTTTCAGGCACGGATGCGATCCAAAGCTCCCAGTTAGACTCCAGTTGAGAGGGTTTTAGGGCCTAGTGCAAGTGCACACACATTTCGCAAGGAGGAAACAGGTGCAGCAGGTCACCTCACCTGTCACTTTCAAGGTCACAGTGCTGCTTTGGTTTCTCTGCCCGTCCAGCTCCTCCACGGTGCACCTGTATGTCCCCGTGTGGCAGCGACTAGTGTTTTGGATCTTCAAGTACAGCCCCTCACCGGGGGCCTCCAAGGAGTCTTCCTTCTGCCAGTGGTACTGCCGACCCTCCTGGGGCACCTCAGTCCACTCCTTGCCACCCTCCATCAGCTGTTGAACAAGAATCACACTGCATCACGCCGTGACAGAGCCTGCAAACACGCCCCCCCCCCCCCCATCCAGGTTCTGCCTCTTGTTTTCATAACATCCATCCTCGGCTAGCTTTTTTAAAACAAAATATTATGCATGTGTGACCTTCAGAGGAGGAGGAGAAAACCTATGAAAATTCCTTCAGGCTCTATCTTTTCTGGAATAAGATCAGGTCTGCATTTTATGATTCTGGGTAGCCCAGCTTCCAGCCTCCACAAAGGACAGAGTGTTGCCGCCAACAAGAACGACGTGTGGACGAGGGTGACGAGATGAAGTGCATGAATCACACTGAGTCATATTTTGTGGCCGATTGTTCTGTATTAAACGTTCTCTTGTTTTCTTCAGATACCAACTCACCCACTGAATGATCCTTAGTATCTCGGCCCTTTATCTGGAACTGTTCCTAAACTGGAGACTACGGCCCAACGACTCAGCGAAAAGCACGGAGCTGCACGAGCCGTGCCTCCTAGAAATGGGCACCGCGTGCTTCCAAACCCGCGGTAGGCGTGGGGCCCCGCGTGACGCCGCAGGCTGGACCGGGCTGACTCTCCAGCGGGGCAGAAGGCTGTGTGCACACCGTGTGTGTCAGATCATGGGCTGCTCATGCCAAGACGCACGTGGAAGGACACTGACAGCTTCAGTCTTTGTACCCGCACAGAGCAGCCTGACGGCGGGAGACGCCAAATCCAGCCCCGCGCATCTGGCTGGGTCTCTCTCCCTCAACGGTCTTTTTGGTCAAACTGGTGGGGTCTTTGCATCACCTAGCACTCCAAAGATTAGGCAACCGTCCTGTCATTCCCCGGGATGGATGTTTAGTTTGCCTAACGAGCTTGCCTGCCGGTCCTCCACTGAGATGTTTTCAAGCTTCCAAAACCGAGTGACACAAACGGGAAGCCCTCGCCCTTGGCCCTATGGCCAGGGACCAGCAGGGAACCCGGGCCTCAGTGGCATTCCCTACCTGTCCCTAGCGCTGGGACAGCACCAACGAGCCACCTCCGGGAAGGACGGAGCGGTCAGCAGCGGTCACCGCCCTGCCTTCACCCCCCTTTCCCTGTGTTTCATCGGGGTTGGCAGCCGGCCAGGGGGAGTCGGCGCAGGGAAATCAGGAACCAAGGAATCGGGGGCGGGGGGGGCGCCCGGGGAGCCCCAGGCAGCTCAGGGAAGAACACGCACGCACACTGCACACACGCTACACACACACACCACACACACACCACACACACACCACACACTCGGCGGCTTCTGCTTCATTTACAACGTGAGGGAATGCACCTGGAGGTCCCCAGAAAGCCAGGGCTCCGGCCTCCCCCACCCCGGTGCTCGTTAGCATTCTGCGGAGCGGGCTGCAGAGACATCTGGTGGCAGATTTACGGCTCCCGCAAGAAACCCCGCTCCGTTCACTGCCGGCACCCGGGGCTGAGACGAAGGGCTTTTCTCAGGCAGAGTCTATGAAAGTAAACCCCATTTCTTGACGGCTCTTCTTGTGCTGAAAGGTTCCTTCCTAAATAATCAAGGATCTACAGACTGCGGCCTTCAGATGTTCAAAAATAAAGCAAAAAAAAAAAAAAAAAACCAAGGAGTGCCCAAGGAAACTTAGGGGGGACTCAAGCCATACAACTGATTCTAGAATACATCTAATTTAGCCCAGTTTTCCCCTTTTCAAGCCTAATTAAACCACGAACTGCAGTCTCATTGCGTGCTCACGCCCTGCCCCCTTCTCCACGCCTGGCTGAGGGGCTCCTTCCTACCAGAGCTTTTGAGGGGCAGGTGCCCAGGACCCTCCAGGGTCCGTCTGTCCCGAGAGCCGCCCTCACACCTCCACGAGGCTAGTTTGAAGGAACGCAGCCCAGTGTTTGCTGCCTCCCTCTCTCATCCTGCCTTTCTTCTCTGAATTAACATCCAAATGCGTCAACTCAGATTTATTTCTAATAGATTTCACCAGACCCTGTCTTGCTAGAAATCCTGCATCTGAAAGGACGGAAACTTGGTTGCAACAATCATTTTGAGAGTATCCATCTCCGGTTTTCTCCCTGGGGGCCGCTGGTCCCAGCCAGTGACCCCTCCCCTCAACTCAGAAAGATCCATCTGAAAGTCAAGATCCAAACCACGGAGTCCTCTGGAGAGGGTGGAAACAGAACCTATTGCGCTTATTTACAGAAAGGTGGCCCTATTTTCCTGCCGGCTGGCAAACCGGCTGGAGTGAGTGTGTGCAGGTGATGAGAATAGGCTGGCGAATGCCTTCCGCCCCTCCGCAGAAAAGAATTCAATTTAAAAATCAGCAGTATCAACAGCGAAGGCATTTATTCGATGGTCAAATTTCCACGGGCCCGTGGCAAAACCTCCAGTAGGCCTCTAGTTAGCTTCAAAAGGCAAAACAAAGAACCCCAAAGCAACCTGCAGAATTTTTTTTTTTTTTAAGATTTTATTTATTTGATAGAGACACAGAGAGAGAGGGAACACAAGCAGGGGGAGTGGGAGAGGGAGAAGCAGGCTTCCCGCTGAGCAGGGAGCCCCATGTGGGGCTCGATCCCAGGACCCTGGGATCATGACCTGAGCCGAAGGCAGACGCTTAACGACTGAGCCACCCAGGCGCCCCAACCTGCAGAATTTTGATTTACTGACCCATCACAGCCATCCGTGGGATCATGGCAAAATATCTCAGTTCTCATGGGGCCAGCTTCCAGTGGCCTCTTCCTGGGTCTTCCTGAAAGGCCCAGAAAACTGAGCAAACTACGGGCTGAACGTGGGAACCCTTGCCCAAGTCACGAGCAGCGGTCTTTGCCTGATGACCAACCACAGCAAAATCTTCTGTGAATTCACACAATGCACTTGGAAATATTTCAGAACACTCCCTCTAGCTTCAAGCTGTAGTACACACAATGCCTATTCCTCCTTCTTTATGCCATTTCAAGATAGATCTTCTCATGTGACTCCATCTGGGGAGTCTGGGATTTGCCTACAGCTGCAAAAATCATTGTCGATTTTATGTTAACGTTGCATATGCTCAAAATACAAGCAGGTACCAGCCAGCACCAAGAGACTCTTTATGCAAAAGTTCAAATCATCAACTTCAGTTCTGTGGCCAAGCAGCTATCAGCTGAGTCCACTGTGGCGAAAAGCAGCACCGTCAAGAACCAAAGGAGAATTTCAGAAAGAGGGAAAAGAAGCAACCAGCAAATGGGCCATCCTCAACTTTGCTTTGTTTTATGAGTTCTTATAAACAGTTGAGCTGGCTCAAAATCAACCACTGGCAAAGAACAGCTCTTTAAACATTCCAAATCTGAAAGTGTTTCATTGCCTCTCTGCAAAAGCATTTTAGGAAATAGTAATTTATAACAAAAGGAACCCTCGGATTCATTCACAGCCAAGCATAATTGATGGGGACTATTTAATGCGTACTTTACAAGGCTAATATTGTAGTGCGCTAAACCACAACACGATTTGGGCAAATTAATTCCTCAAAACACTCATCCCAATTATGTTTTAAAAATCCACGCTCCATGCACTAACTCTTACGCTGACAATTCTATATTTTTGATTGGATTAGAGAAGGGTAAAATACAGGACATCTCATTTTCAGAAAGCCGTGGGACATTTGATTTGTCTCAAGGCCCTCGATGTGACTAAATAATTTAAGTAAGATATTCTTTCTCTAAAATGGAGATTTGACCTTAAGGAAACCACAAGCCCCAAATTAAATAAACTCTTTAATTTGCTGAATGCTAAAGCAAGCAAATACAAGTATGAATTTTAAGGGCAAGTGAATTAAGTGTTTATTTTAGTGATGGATAAATCTGAACTAGAATAAAAGAAATCAAATAATTAATATGTTTTAAATTGAACTGATATTTCAATCAAAAACCCTGTTATTGCTGGAAGTTATTTTTTTTTTCAGTTTAAATAATTTTATCCAAGTACATGCTCACCTTCTAGATTACCATATTTGAATATAAAAGAGCAATAGTTCCATGCCTGTTGCAAAGAAAGAATTGTGATCACAAACCTGGAATTCAAATTTATCAGACAGGAGATCTGTTAAGAATGTGACAGAAAAGGGGCGCCTGGGTGGCTCAGTCGTTAAGCGTCTGCCTTCGGCTTAGGTCATGGTCCCAGGGTCCTGGGATCAAGCCCCGCATCGGGCTCCCTGCTCGGCGGGAAGCCTGCTTCTCCCTCTCCCACTCCCCTTGCTTGTGTACCCTCTCTCGCTGTCTCTCTCTGTCAAATAAATAAATAAAATCTTTAAAAAAATAAAAATTAAAAAAAAAAGAATGTGATAGAAAACTAAAAGAAAAGGAAGAGATTTTTTTGAGGAGCAAAATGTGTGTGAAATATGCATTTAAATATTTAATCCAACAATTTGATTAAACATATTTAAAGGTATGGACTTTATGTATTTAAAGGTGGTATGAAAGTAATCTGATATATTCCAATCACATTGAACAGCTTTTCTTTATTGCATTTCTCATGCACTAACTTTCATGTACCTTGGTTTCTAACTCAATTAAAGTGCCAATATAATCCTCATTCATCATAAAAACAGCTCTTTATAACATGCAAAATAGTTTGGCTCGGAGGTTGATGTCATAATGAGGGTAGAATGTATGCGCATTAACATCGTTTTTTTCTAAGTGTAGTTTTATTGGAAAAATGATTTTCCACTTCGAAATTTACTGGGTCTAACAGACAGAGCTGAATTTATGGCTTCTAAGAGAGTTATGAGTCTGGCAGAGGCAACGTAATTAAGAGCGCAGGCTTTGGAGTCAAACAGACCTGGAAGCGAAGCCCAGCCCTACCACGGCTAGTTCTACTCTCGGCCAACTGACCCTGCAGCTCCCGTCTGCTCTGTGGACATGGGGGGGAGTTGTATCTCCCAAGGGTGGTGTGAAGACACCGTGATGATGGGCGCGTATCACAGACCCTAGCGTCTGTCCATCACACAGAGAGCCCTGAACGTGTTACTCTTCTCTCTCATTTTCCCAGCCCACATATTTCCCATCCCATTCTAAATAGTTCCCGGCACATTGGAATTATTCAAGAGGCATTTGCTGAGGGAACAAGTAAATTTTAGAGAAAATGTGGGAGTTACAAGGACACTGGCTTTGGCATCGAAGGCCCAAAGTCCAGATTCACGGTCAGTGAGCTGGGTCGTCTTTGGTAAAGCACCCCATCCCTGAGTCTCATTTCCCCACCTGTGACTCTTACCTGCTACTCGGAGCTATTTTAGGTATCAAAAGAGAAAATACATGAAAGTGCAGGGAATGTTGGTCATAGCAGCTGTTGTTATATCTGATAACTTGCCACTCTATCCACGCTCTCAGTTATTCTTTACTGCTGATAACTTCCCGTTTCCTCCCTGGCAAAGTTGTTCTAGAAGTCCCAACCTCTGCTCTAAAAAGAAATTATTTTCAACCCACAATGTGTCCAAAATATCCACAACATTCTGAATTTTCTAAAGCATCATGATAATAAATGTGGCAAAACCCGCTGGAACTGGGATTTGCCCATTCGTTGTTCACGCCACGTGTCCTCCTTCCATTCGCATCTCGTGGGTCCTACGGGACCTGGAAGGGGCAGTCTTATGAGAGCTGATTCACGTCCTTCAGAGGTCACTACACCTGGTTCTGGAGGAGACACACGTAACTCAGGCCTGACATCTGACCAGAGAGACCGCTCTGATGGCCACATGACCCAATCAAAGCCACTTAAATATAAGCAGATATTTGTTGACAGATTAGAAGAGAGGCACGGGCGCCTGGGTGGCTCAGTTGGTTAAGCGACTGCCTTCAGCTCAGGTCATGATCCTGGAGTCCCTGGATCGAGTCCCACATCGGGCTCCCTGCTCAGCGGGGGGTCTGCTTCTCCCTCTGACCCTCTCCCCTCTCGTGCTCTCTGTCTCTCATTCTCTCTCTCAAATAAATAAATAAAATCTTTAGAAAAAAAAGAAGAAGAGAGGCACAATCTTTTCCTTTGCACGTGATCCTGAGAGGCTCCGCAAGACTGCAGTTATCAGCCACAGTCTCCCTGCCATGCAGATGGAGGCTGATGATAAAACCAATATGAAGAAAGGAAGAGCTGAGGGACAAAGTCACCAAGCCCTGGGGATATTCATGAACCTCTAAATCCAGCTCTATTTGTTTCCTACTCAGCCATAACAAAGCGCCACAAACTGAGCAACTTAAAATAACACAAATGTATTTTCTCAGAACCCTCGTGCACGGTTGGTGGGAATGCAAACTGGGGCAGCCACTGTGGAAAACAGTATGGAGGTGCCTCGAGAAATTAAAAACAGAACTACCCTATGATCCAGTAATTCCACTACTGGGTATTTACCCAAAGAAGAGGAAAAGGCTCATTTGAAGAGATGTATGCATCCTTATGTTTACTGCAGCATTATTTACAATAGCCAAACTATGGAAGCAGCCCAAATGGCCATCGATAGATGAACGAATAAAGCAGATGTGGTGTGTGTGTACATATATACATACATATACATACACACAATGGAATATTATCAGCCATAAAAAAGAATGAGATTTTGCCATGTGCAACAACACAGATAAATCTAGAGAGTATTACGCTAAGTGAAATAAGTCAGAGAAAGAGAAATACCATATTCGTCTTTTAAGAAACGAATGAACAAAGAAAAAAAG
>NC_058410.1:132948679-132955995 GCF_002201575.2 Neomonachus schauinslandi | reverse complement strand
GGAAAGGTGGGTGGGGGGACGGGGGAAATAGGTGAAGGGGATGAAAAGCACACTAATCACGATGAACACTGAGTAATGTATAGAACTGTTGAATTGTTATGTTGTACACCGGAAACTAATATGACACTGTATGATAGCTATACTGGAATTTAAATTTTTAAAATAAAATAAAAAATAATAAAGGGGCGCCTGGGTGGCTCAGTCGTTAAGCGTCTGCCTTCGGCTTGGATCATGATCCCGGGGTCCTGGGATCAAGCCCCGCATCGGGTTCCCTGCTCAGCAGGAAGCCTGCTTCTCCTTCTCCCACTCCCCCTGCTTGCATTCCCTCTCTCTCTGTGTCTCTCTCTGTCAAATAAATAAATAAAATCTTAAAAAAAATAATACAGAAATATATTTTCTCACAGTTCTGGAGGCCAAAAGCCCATAAGGGGCTGACAGGGCCATGCTCTCTCTCTGAAGGCTCTAGGGAAAAATCTGTTTCATGCCTCATTCCAGAAGCTTCTGGTGTTTGCCAGCCATCCTTGTCATTCCTTGGCTTGTAGACACATCCCTCCAGTCTCTGCCTCCAACTTCATATGGTGCTCTCCCTGTGTGTCTATGTCCGTATCTGTTTTCTTATAAGGACACTAGCCATTGGATTAGGACCAACCCTAACTCAGTATGATCTCACTTTAAACTGATGACTTCTGCAAAGACCCCATTTCCATATAAGGTCACATTTGCAGATACCAGGGATAATATTTCTGTGGGACATAATTCTACCCACAACACCAGGTATAATTGAAGTGTGAAATAATTTTAAAGTTTCTGCCCTTTCAACTATATAAACCAATATATTCCCTTTACTTTAAGCGAGTTTTGACTGGATTACAACGCTTCGCAACTGAAAGAGTCCTCACTGACAGGGACACCTCGAACCGCCCCATAAATTAATGTGGCATGGAGGGAGCTCTCTCCACATGGTACAGCCTGTAGACCAGCCCTACTTGTCCCCTGGGCTCACATGCTCCCCTCTCCCCAGGGAATGAGACATCCAGGCCTAATCTGATTTAGAACTTTTGTGCTCCAGAACTGACCCAGAGTGTCCGGTCCAAGGTGATTATGAATTGCTTATGGCAACTGGCATCCTGTTTTCTCCTGAGTTTTCCCCACCTGGACCTATAATCCTAACCAACTACCCCCTCTTCTGGAATCTATCATCTCTTAGAGATTTGGGACAATAACATGCAGTAGACCAATAGTTGGTGTTCCACAAAACACCAGGTGATAGAAATAAGCCTTGGGCTCCCTAGTCTGAACAAATACTACATGACCCACACAGGAATTTTAATCAGCTACACCTCAGTGCAAAACCAAAAATCCAAAGTCAGTTTATGGGTGTTCTTTAAATCTTAGGGAAGTACATGGGTCTAGCTCTGAGCTAGGGCTTTTGGTAGAAAATTTGGGATCATCACTGGAGTCACCAGGAAAAGCTTATGCAAACAATTTTAGATGAAGAAACCCTTTTTTAGGTAATACATTTCTTTTTAGCCCTGCTCTACGCTAGACCTTCCCTTACATCACTGAGACCTTCTCCTAACTTCCTCTTCTTTGTGTAGTGGTATAACCAAATACAGAACTAAGATAATGTTGTTTCTCACATGATCTAGGTTTCCCCTTTTATTCACGAAAAACAAGTGTTTGATTTCTTTCTGTTTAACCCCCAGCTGTCTTCTTCCTCCCTACACTCTTGCACCCTGCAAGACTGTAGCAACTTTGTTCTGACCTGTCACTGTCCCCAAAATCTCAGTGCTGGCCCGTTCTCAGCTGGCTGAGACTTCTAGAGCCCCTCTGAGGCAGCCACGTGCTGTGTTGCCCACTCGTTTGTAGAACCATGGGACACGACGGGTGGCCAAGAAAGAAGGGAAGGTGAATCTCAGAAATGTGCTGAGGTCTTGGCTGAGTTGACCTGATTGGATTTTGCTGTAGTGAAAGAATAAGGCCCCCCTCTGGGACTCATCTTCCAGGATGAATCACGTCGGTCTTTCACCACAAGAAATATGCTCTTCTTTACAAATATGTGTCATTAGGTCATCCTCTTTGCTTAAAAACTTTCAATGACTCCTTGCTGCCAAAAGGAGTTCAAGCCATTATAGTTGGGCATTCAAGGTTCCTCACAACCTGTTTCCAGCCTTCTCTGTAACATCTCCCCGCCCTCTCCTATATAATTCTCCCTTCCAGATCACTGGTCACCCCAGTGGTTCCCCAAAATGCTTGTGGATTCCTTTGTCACACCTTTGCTCAAGATGGTCCTCCGGCAAAATTCCCTGCTGATTTTAAGATGGCCAGCACGAGGCCCAGGACTTGGAATACATTTGGGACTTCAGAAATATTGACTAATGAAAGTGTAAGTACAAGAGACCTCTGAAAACCAACTTTATGTCCTTCATGGTTTGACCTAAGGCAAAGCCCATAAAAGTGATTCCACCAGGTCAAGTAGCATAGGACTTTCCTTTGATGCTAACACACACACACATTGTTTTCACATTTCAATGTTTCAGGGCTTCTCTGTTTAATATAGGAAATGTTTCCTTTCTCTCCTAAATATATGCTCTTAAATCTATCTTACAGCAGATAAAATTCTAGAATCAAGGAAGTCTAGTGAGCGGCACACACTGGCTCCTTCACGGGTCCATCAACGTTTGTGGCCGAACAGATCACATCTGCCCAGACCGTTCATCAACTCCAGTGCCTACTAATTAGGATTCTGCTTTCACAGGGCTTCTTGCTTTGTGATGCATCATCACACACGATAGTCAAGACAGAAAATACAACTACACTGAAGAGGAGATTCGCAATATACACGGAAGACAGCTTCATAACAAATCAAGAACAAGCAAGATCTGCGTGGTGACTATCCTTGAACTTTGGAAGTTGCTTCATGCAAGCCATTAACTGCCTCTCTGCCAGCCCTGTTGGGCCAGGGGATAGCCCATGATCTGCCACAGCTGGGGGCTTTTCTCACTATTCCAAAATCAAGACTGACCTCTGAAATCAATCTTACTTCCCCTTTCTCCCTTCCGTTGGAAATAATCTGAAAAGGGCATTTGTCTTGTGACGAGTCTCTGTCCTCACCCCCACAATATCATCCTAGGTTGACACTATATATCCTCTTTCGTTATGCATCAACATAGGCTTTTGGAACTCCTAGCATGCTACAAGATGGTAGTACATCTCTCTGATAAATAACCACTTATTATTATTAGTAGTGAACACCACTGTGCTCAAACACTCCATCCAGTATCATCCTCTCCCTCCAAACTAGTGCAGCTTCTTTAAAGAGACTGTGACCCCACTTACACTCAGCAGGTAGCACAGGAGTAGCCCTTTTTTTTTTTAAAGATTTTATTTATTTATTTGACAGAGAGAGACAGCGCGAGAGAGGGAACACAAGCAGGGGGAGTGGGAGAGGGAGAAACAGGCTTCACGCCGAGCAGGGAGCCCGATGCGGGGCTCGATCCCAGGACCCTGGGATCATGACCTGAGCCGAAGGCAGACACCCAACGACGGAGCCACCCAGGCGCCCAGGAGTAGCCCTTTAATGGATGTGCATACTCCTGGCAGACATGGGATGATGCTATGCCTTCTGATGCCAAGATGCTTGCAGCCAATGGGAGAAGAGTGCTGGACTAAAGTCTGCTTGCATAATTTCTCAAAATACCTCCCTAAACAACCACAATCAATTCACAACTTTAAATGCTAAATTTAGCTACTACTCTAATGGATATGTGAATGCACATTTCTATTTCTTCTCAACCACCCACCATGCCTTAACAGGTACGTGCAGGAAAAGATGAGAGGAGGACCCATTGATGGATCCCAGTTAGAATGACACTGGTCCATGGGAAATAAGAGTTGGGTTAACAGGAATTGGGCTATCTCTGCCCACCCTTGGCTCCTCCTATGACCCCCTGTGCATGTCTGTATTAAACGTCCCCCAACCCCCTCTCACTGTGCCTTTGAAACAGAAGATAAAATGGACACTGCTTCTTCCCCACCCGCCCTAATATTACAAACACTAATTGGATGCCCTCTGCTTTGGGTCTTTCCCTAAAAGGCACATGATAAGAAACACATGGTTTAATGGGTCCTTTGGTAATCACTAGTAATCACTGCCAATTGGACAGTGGCAGGATGCCCTATGGTGGGGGTGAACTGAGTGGTACATGGAAATTTAAATTGTGAGTCATTACAACCGTAATTGTGATATGCAGAAGACCTGTGAGAATGTGAATCAATCTGGTGGATGGTAAAAACAAAATAAAACAAAAAACAACAACAACAAGAACAACAAACCCACTCCAAGGGACTCTGCTTCCCTTGTCCAGCTCAGAGCCCACAGCTGTGCAGAGTCTGACAAACCACACTAGTGATGATGAGGGAGGTGACGGGAGCGAGACCAGCTGTGGTCATCAGGTTTAAAGTCCTCTTTCATAGCCACCTCTTCAGTCCCCGGAAACATTTTACAAGAAAGTGGTGTGGGGGAAAAACGACAAGCTGCTCAATCTTCTGTAAAACCCAAGTATTTCAGTATTTCACCACTGACCTGATTTCCAGAATATTCTATCCACTTTTGTTGTACAAACACAATCAGCACAAAAGTATAATTACTGGGCTGGGAAAGAATAAATATCTACAGAACATGCTGAGACCTGTTAAAAAGCACTTGAAGGAACAATGCATTTCGTTTTCAAGGGATCTGAATCGTTTATCGGCATCACAAGGCTCCCCTCTCCACCGGGACCTGATCACCACTTCCCTCTTTAAAAAAATAACGACAGCATGATTTTGCAGTGACCCTATTCCATGAACCAACAGAAAAAAAGAAAATGCCAAGAGACCGTTGTCTTTTTTTTTTTTTTTTAACAGGGTTTTGGGACACCTTCAGGGTAAATCACACAAGAACCATGCTCAATAAACAAGCATATACATTACAGAGTTACATCATCGGCTGACATCCAAGGAGAAGCCAAAGGTTAATTGCTATGGTTTACTGCATCATTCCAAATGACCTTGTGCAAGAAGATTTACCCTGACTACTGTTGGAACTTTACAGTCTGAAAACCCATCTACTTGTTTCATGAATACTTTTTAATTACTCCCCTGGGAATATTAATATTATTTTCTTTTTTAAATTTGTCTTGGGAAGGGATCATGGTTTCATGCCTGCCCCCCCTTCTTTAAGATAACTAAGTCCCTGCCTGGCCAGACCAAGGACACTTTTATTTTCTTTACCTTAAGTAGCTGAGGTAGAAAACAGAGACATCAAGATAGGCCTCTGAGCACTCAGTCTGTGGAATCAGACTACTTAGTTCAAATCCCTCCCCCATCATTCAGCCAGCCGTGTAACAGTGAGTGGGGATTCCTTCCCTCCCTGAGACTCAGTTTCCTCATCTGTAAAATGGGAACAGCGGTAGCAGGACTGATCTCTTAAGTCCATTGGAAGGACCGAAACAGATAACATAGGTAAATATTTACCTCAGAGGCTGGCATAGAGTGAGCACTCAAACGATCATGTTTTTACAGTATTTTTGTTTGGGTGCTATTGTTTTTACTACAAGAACCATTTTGGAATTGCGACGTTCCCTGATCCCACAGTGAATAAAGGGGAAATGAAGTGGGAATAATCACGAACCTACTTTGCTACACAAGACAATGCTCCAAGGCTGCAACAATGTAGCCAGTGCGCAGAACTCACCAAGTGCCAGCCTGGATTCACTGGGCACGTTCGCAATTAGCAGGGCAAACACTGGGTGCTGCGCAGAATACACAAAAGAAGCAATAGTGCAGCACGGTCCGGGAAACTGACAGTCTGGTCAGGAGAGGATACACACGGATACACACACACACACACACACGGATACACACACACGGATACACACACACGGATACACACACACACACACTGTCCCCTGCTGCCTTGCTAAATGGCCAGATGCAGCTGTAGGTTCTTAAAGCATCTTTTTTGGAGGGCAGAAGAAAAGCCTGCGCTCTGAGATTTCCTCTAAGGTCAGATGCTGCAGAGTAAGGCTAGGATATCACATGCACTTGGTTGAAACTAGAGGTGCTGTTGTGGGTAACCTCATGAAAGGAGGTGAGCAAAAGACCAGAGACCGCATGGCTTGGCAAAGCCGCCAGAACGGCGGTTTTAGCATCTGAAAAGGTTCCAGTTGAGAGGCATCCTTAAAAAAACGCCCCAGAGCAACTCACTTCTCTTACAGGGACGCCGCCCCCCCCCCCAAGATGCCCCCCATGCTGGGCCTCTCGGGACCGCCTGCCGGAACGCCAAGCAGCAGCGACCAGCGAGGGGCCAGCGGATGGCTGACAGACAACTCCCATCTGGGAAACAAGCCGAAATCATCTCGAACGATCTCTTAGTCCTTCCTCTCCAAGTGCCTATTCCTTCCCTCCCTGCCCCCAAATTCTGGGCATCACAGTCCCCAGACACCAGAAATCATAACTCTGGGGACAGGCCTCCTGTCCGATACCCAAATCTGCCCTAGCTGCTTTCTTCGTGGCCTCCTGGCCACAACCACAGGTGGCCTCCAGAATTCATCCAAATAAGAGGGTCTCTGCGCTTCCAAAGCGGCTTATTTGGATCGTTCATCTCAGGCCACCTTTAGGGGTAGGAAGAGGATTAGGTCCTTGGGGAACAAAATCTAATCTAATCTAATCGCCTGGTACCTAGATGGGGGAGGAGGGGCGAGGTGGGAGGACAAGGAAGGCGTGCGGGAAGATCGGCGACTTGGAGGCCGGCCGGGGCTACACAGGGTCGCCTGCCCAAGGGAGGTGGTCCCCCGCTGCCTCCAGCGGAGCCGGCCGAGCCTGAGCCCGCGTGCATCGCCGCGCTTACCTTGGCCCAGAAGACTCTGTAGGGGCCCTGAGGGTCCACGTGGACGGTGCACGGCAAGTCCACAGCCTCGGAACAAGCCACCTTCACCTCCCGCGTCGCGGGCGCCAGGCTGCAGACTGCAAGAGGGACAGAGAGAGCGGCATGAGCCAGCGAGAAGAGGAGGGGTATCGCCAGGAGTGGCGGCGGGGAAGCCGTCTGGGGCCCTACCGCAGCTCAGGAGCAGGAGCCGGAAGCCGCGCGACATGACTGGGGTCTGCCGGCCTGGGGCGCGCTCGGCGGCGCCGCGCTCTTATACCCGCGCGCACAGGGACTTCCCCGAGCGCCGCCCAGGGGAAATCCCCGGCGGGCGGCCGCAGCGTGGGGCGGCGAGCCCTCCCCCGCCGAGCGCGCCCCAGGCCGGCAGACCCCAGTCATGTCGCGCGGC
>NC_058410.1:132912801-132948279 GCF_002201575.2 Neomonachus schauinslandi | reverse complement strand
TCTCCCTCTCCCACTCCCCCTGCTTGTGTTCCCTCTCTCGCTGTCTCTCTCTGTCAAATAAATAAATAAAATCTTAAAAAAACACACACACATAACAAACAGTGCTGTGATTGCTATGATGAACTTCCTTGGAGATAAACCTTTGCTCTAACATTGCCTAACTTTCTTTGAATAAATACCTAGAGGAAATTGTGCTAAGTCAAAAGGAATTTACAATTTTGTTAAATATTGCCAGAATTACCACCATGGAGGTGTTCTCAATCTGTGTTCTCACCTGCCGTGTATGAGGGTGCCTGTTTCCCAACACTCTTGCCAACATAAATAGTTATCAAACTTCCACCTTGCCCTTGGAAGAGGTTATAGCAATTGACAGTGTAAGTGCCTTTTGCCCATAACCCTCGCCAACCTAATTTTTTTTTTAATTTTTTTTTTAAGATTTTATTTATTTATTTGAGAGAGAATGAGAGAGAGAGCACATGAGAGGAGGGAGGGTCAGAGGGGGGAGCAGACTCCCTGCAGAGCAGGGAGCCCGATGCGGGACTCGATCCCGGGACTCCAGGATCATGACCCGAGCCGAAGGCAGTCGCTTAACCAACTGAGCCACCCAGGCGCCCCAACCTAATTTTTTAATTAGGAAATTTTTAGGCATACACGTACAGAAAATAAAAGTATCAAACACATCTGTATGCAATATATTCTTAATAAAACATCTGTCCCTTGCTAAACCCCATACTTGAGCATTTAAGATTTTTTCCAATTTGTCACTGTGATAAACAATGTTGCCTGAAGCTGGATATGGTCAAATCCTCTGGCCAAGCATTCCCACCACCTTATTGGACATTGATACCTTATCCGCCAAAGTACACGTGCCCATTTATTCTCTCTTCAGCGGGACTTGGCATCATCAGATTTTTTTTTCCATTTTCACCAATCTAATGAGTGTGAAATATCAGATCCTTTTTGTTTAATTTACATGACACTGATTACAGGAGCAAGGAATGTCTTTTCTTACGTTTTGAAGCAACTGGGTGTCCTCTTTTGAGGATTGCCGGTCATATCGTTTGGCCTTTTCCATTGGAGCTGTTTATAAATTCTGGGCCAAATCCTTTCTTGGTTACATGCATGCCAAATATCTTTTCCAAGTCAAAGGTTTGTGCTTTTTACTGTTTATGATGTCTTTAATGTATAAAAGGTTTTTTTAAAAAAATAATCTAATGTAGTCAAACGTATGGGTCTTTTCATTTATGGTTTGTGCTTCTGGTGCTGTGTTTAAGAAATCTTTTCCTACCCTGAGAACATAACAACATCCTCCTTCATTTTCTTCCAAAACTTTTTAAGTCATGCTTTTTCGTAAGCCAGTTCTTTAATCCACTTAAATCTGGTTGGTGTAGAGATTTAACTAACTTTTTCCATATGGAAAACCAGTTTTCCAGTGCTGCTTGCTAAAAGTCCTTATTTTCCCCATTGATTTGAAATAGCATCTGTTATATACAAATTTCCGTATGTGTTTCTCTAGTCCATCTCTCCCTGTACTAATACCACTTTCTTATTACTTAAACTAGAGTTAAGTCTTGATATGGTGGTGGAGATGAGTGAGCCCTCAAATGTTGATCTTCCCCTTCATAATTGTCTGGAATTCTTGGTTCTTTGCTCTACCTTATACATATTATAATCAACTTGTGAATTTCAAAAACCTCTTTTGACTTTTAAAAGGAACACATTCAAATGATATATTGCAGAAAACTAACATCTTTTAAAAAGTGATTCTACAAATCCATCAATATTGCTTATCGTTCCATTTGTTTAGGTCTTCAAGAATTTTTAAATTTCATACATGAAAGCTTTCTACTTTTTTTTGGTAGATTTATTCCTAGGTAGCTTTATATTTTTGGTTGCTATTTTCAGACAAAATTTTCTAAACTAAACTAAATTTTTCTAGTTGCTCATTATAAGTGAATAAAAACTTACTTTGGTGTAGTGGGCAAACTTGTTGAACTTTCTGGTTAATGTGAGCAATCCATTCTTAGATTCTCCATTATGACATGTTTATAGTCATGAATTATTTAGAGGATTTTTTCCTCCCAAAATCTCAAATATGTAGGTTGGATTTAACTCTTGCTACTGATCTCCAGCAGTTGAGGGTACTCGAGAATGTGGTCTATATGATTCTTTGCAGGTTCTCAAGAAATTGTTGTGGCCTAATATGTGGGCTTTTAGTAAATGTGTCATGTATTCTTGGAAAGAATGTGCATTCTCCATATGGGTGTCTCTTTTTATTTTTTTTAAAGTAGGCTCCGTGCCCAGTGTGGAGCTCAGCGCAGGGTTTGAACTCATCACTCTGAGATCAAGACTTGAGCTGAGATCAAGAGTCCCACGCTTAACCAACTATGCCACCCAGATGCCCCCACATGGGTCTCTTTAATCAAGCTTGCTCATTGTATAATGGGTCTATATCTGTCCTAACTTTTTGTCATCTTAAACTACCAATTACACTGAAAGAGATGTGTTAAAATTCCCCCTGTGACTATGATATTGTCCATTTATTTTTGAAATTTTATCAATTTTTTTTTTGCCTCCTATAACTTGATTCTATGTTTTAGGTGACAGCAAGATATCATTATTTCTTCCCAGTGAATGGTTCCTTTTTATCTTTATTTTGTGACTTTTTCCCCCCTGATATTCCTTTTATGCTTCAAAGAATTTTGTCCACTCTTATTACAACCACACCACTTTTTTGGGCTAGTATCATGCCAGTATTTTTTTATACTTTTATTCATTTTTTATACTTCTGAATTCA
Source organism: Neomonachus schauinslandi (assembly GCF_002201575.2). Taxonomy (NCBI): domain Eukaryota; kingdom Metazoa; phylum Chordata; class Mammalia; order Carnivora; family Phocidae; genus Neomonachus; species Neomonachus schauinslandi. The sequence goes on along the minus strand of NC_058410.1, from coordinate 132,945,482 downwards.
CTATTTCTTTGCCTTTAAGTTCTAAATGTCTTTTTTTAAGCATATAGTTAAATTTTTCTAATCCAATATAACTGGCAATCTTTCTAATTCAGAGTTTAATTTTAGGAGCTCCAGTGGCGCAATCGGTTAGCGCGCGGTACTTATACAGAGTTTAATTTTACATTTGTCTGAATTCTGCTATATTGAATCTAGTTCAGTCATCTGATTTCATGTTGTATACTTAACCTGCTTTCCATCTGATTTTTTTTTTCTGTCTTGCATCTGTTTAATATTGACCAATTTCTTTGTATTCAATGGTGTTCTTCCTACTGATTTGAAAGATAGAGCAGTGCCTGGGTGGCTCGGTCAGTCAAGCATCTGACTCTGGCTTTCACCTCAGGTGATAATCTCAGGGTCATGAGATCGAGCCCCAAGCTAAGATTCTCCCCCTTCCCCCGCTCGTACAAGCCCACACTCTTAAAAAAAAAATTGTACATATAATTTCTCATCTGACATGATTACCTTTACATAATTTTAATAAGCATAGTTGATTTAATAAAGTTAACCAAATTGCCCCACTTCTCCTCAGAATGTCTAAATACCTGACCTATGTCCATTCCCTGCCCATCTTGAATACTGGTGTGACCACCTTCATTCTGCCCGGTTTCTCTACTCCCCAGTTAGTCTTTTTTATATATTAAATATTTGTTCAAATCTATCTGATATTGTAAGTCTCACTGTTGCTTTTTAGGGTCATTTTCTTCTCAAGTATATTCTTGAGTAGTTCTTGCAGCAAAAATCTGTTAGCAGTAAACACTTCATTTTCATTTGTCTGGAAATATTTCTTTTGCCCATATTCTTAAATGATAATTCAGTTGTAATGTAAGGAGATTGTTACTTTCTCCTAGAGCTTTGAATATATTATGCCATTATCCTCTGGCTTCTGTTGTTGGTGTTGCAAAGTTCTGGACAATCTGATACTCATTCCTTTGTAGGCAATGGGTCTTTTATCTACAAATGCTCCCAAAATCTTCCCTTTCTATTTGGCATTGTTATATCTGGTAGAGAATGTGGTATTTTTTAACTTGCTAAGGATTGTAGCTTTCATTAGTTCTGGAAAATTCTCTTTTATTCTCTTGGACTATTGCCTGATCTCCATTTGCTCTGCTGTTTCCTTCTGGAACATCTGATAGATGGGTGTTGGATCCTCCCATTGCGTACTCCGTACCAGTAAGCCCTTCTTCCACGTGTCACCCCTATTCATTTCTCTGTGCAGACCTCTGAACATTCCTCTAATCCATCTTCCTGTCTATTAGTTATTTATTCAGTGGTATGTAATCTTCAGTTTAACATATTAAATTTTAAATCATATATTTTTTTAAATTTCTGAAGTTAGAGTTGATTTCTTATTTAACTCAAGTCTGGTCTTCTTTGATGGTGTGTTACTCTTTTATGGTGTTCTTTGTTACTTCTTTTGTGAATTTCATAATTTTAGGCATGTTTATTTGATAATCTGCCTGACAATGATATTGTCTGAAGTTCTTTAATACGGATTTTTGTTTTGGTTTGCTAACTCCTGTTTTTCATGGATTGTTTTTTTCCTATGTTTTGTAATATTTAGTTGTAAATTAATCTCTCGTTGGGACTTCACATATGGGAATCCTGGACACTCTGGGCGCAGGGTGTGGACTCCCAGAGAGATTTTATGTTTAACCAGGTGCCCTAAAGGCATTACCAGCCCGTGACAGCATTTTCTGTTAATTTCTTGGGGGGGGGGTGTGCTAGACCACTCTGGTAATATAAATTTAAATATCATATTCATGTGAGGGCATCTCTATGATTATGAATTTTAAGGGGAGGCTCTTGTTTAAAAAAACTGCAAGTTTCCTTGTCATTTCGGGTGTGAGTGGGCAGCTGCTTTCAATTCATCCTTCTACTGGGGGGACAAGGGGCTTGGGGGGGCCTCGGTTTTGTCTTTCTACTCTCCTGGGGCCCAGGTGCCTCTTGTGCACCTGCTGGTCATTAAAACCTAAGCTCCTTGATTCCACAGCCAATTCCCAAGCCTGGACTGCTGCTCTTCCCCACCTGCACCCCCCTGTTCCCCACTGCCCACCCCTGCCCCCAGGGCAGCTCATGTGGGTTCATAAGCTTTCTTCGTTCTGCCCCTTCAGATTGCCTTTACCCTCTCACAGGTACATCTAGACATCGCTTAGACTTTATTCCTTAGTTCTAGAAGTTTCCAAAAGGGTTTTTTTTTTAATCACACAGAAAACCATATTGCTTAAAATAGAAGTACCCAACCCCATTATTTAATAGCCTAACAGTGTGACTTCACAGCAACTCCCTCTTAACTCACTGAAGTACCCAAGTATATTTTCACACTTATTTTTCCGCATCTTCTACGTAGTCCCTCGCACGGAGGCGTGAACTGTATTTCTGAGACGGCCATTCCCTATGAAACATTCTCAGGTTAACTGCAGGCCACGTTCCACTGAAAAACTAGAGTGCCCCACAGCGTGGATCTGAAGTGGCGGTGAATGTGGGAAAGCGACAGCTCCAAGCACTAGCTCGGGGTCTTCTTTGAACAAGTGAGAGAAGTTTACAAGCTGCTTGAGCTCCCCTTTGACCAGAGACAGAAAAGGAAGTGAATACAAAGTGCTTATTGTCTTCCCGAAACCACTAGCTGTCGCCTTCACATCTTTCTGTTCTGTTACTTTAAAAAGAGAAAAACCCTAAATCATTAGAAGACGTCCTGGTTATACATCCGCACTGCCACTGGCAGGCATTCATTAACCGTGGGCAGAAAACGAAGATAGCTCGTGCCCTTCGCCATTTCGGCTGACCCTCACAGCCTCCTTTCTCCTTGCTCCTTACGTCAGGACTGCGGCTCTGTTATTTCATTTCTCTCAGAGAGCAGGCCAGTAAAAGCATGGCATAACATTTGGAACTCAGACATTTGAGAGCCTGGTCAGAGATTGGAGACCCTGAGGAGAAAGTTCTAGAATATTCCATGAGTTCTTCTCACCTACCCCTTCCAGGGCAGGGACACGGGGAGATGGGCAGGGCCAGGAGGAAATCATGGCTCACTGTTAAACATTTACTAAGCAGCATGGAAGTTGTGCATAGAAAGATTGTTCTCAAGAAGTTGACGTGGGAGGACATGACTTCTTAAGGTGGACCTTGCTTTGTCTCTCGATTCTACACCATTTCTCTCTGAAAGTCTGAGGCTGGGGGCCAGGGGGCTGGTGTCCAGGGACTGAGGGAAGTTCTACAAGGAGGGAAGGAACTAGTGAGGAGAGCATTCAAGGAAGACAGAGATTGGATAATGGGAAAAAGAAACTGAGAGGAAGGCAAATCCTTTAAGGAAAAGTCCTGCAGGAGCAGCTGGTGAGCACATTTGTGGTATAGCCTCTGGGTACCTCTCAAATGCTGAGCACATCACAAATTTGCAAAAGATGCTTGAGGTCGACTAGGAGTAGCTCATCTGGTGACTGCTGCTGGTTGATGGGGGGCAAAACGCAGCATTAATACTCTGTGCACCCATCTGTCTCCAACCTTTTGCCCTTGGGTTGACAGACCTGGTAGATAAGGAAGTCCTAGAAAAGGGGAAGACGGGGTTCCCCTTTGTCCCAAGGGTGCCTTCTGAACCTTTCCAGAGAAGGGTTTTTGAGAGAAAGGAATACACTTGAACTAATTCTGCCAACAAATCTGCCACAGCGGCTACCAATTGTTGAGCCCTGTCAAGAGTCAAGGTTTGTGGTAAGCACCTTCTGAATCTCAGCCCCCAACACAGCCCTATGTGGGGAGCTCTTATCAGCTGGCCACAAGGTCCTGGGTCTCACTCCCACGGTCCTTCCCTCAAGCTGAAAGGAGCTTCATGCACACCCTACACGACTCATTTTTTTTCTGGCATCAGCCCCTGCACGGCCACCACCGCCCCCCACCCCCGCCCCCCACCCCCGCCTCGGGGGGAGGGGTTGAGAACCACAGAGAGGCTGAGAGGGAAGCCCAAAGTGTGGATATGTAAATTATGCCTTTTAAAAAATTCCCCCATTAGGTTTTTCCCTTTGGGCTACTTCTTAGTCACCCTGTACTTTCCAGCTATGTGCTCATTTGTTCACTTAATGAACAAAATAAACAGAAGTAACTTGTATTCCTGTACTTTTCTTGCTTTCTTTCTTCTTCCCCTCTGAGAAACTAGAAGCCTCTGGAGACACTTGCTCATCCTCTGTGAGGGAGGAAAGAGGCAGGTGAAATGATCCCCATGTTGACCATGCAGAAGAAACCACACCGCCTAAGCAAGGTGCACAAAAACAAAACACAGAGAAATTGGCCTCAGGCTTGACTTGAGACACTTGGGAGGAAAGCCTTCAGACGCAACACAGTCCTCCAAGGACACAGGAGGGAAACCTTCCGTAGGATGAATTCCTTGTGTCACAGTAATATCTCTGCTGGAGTGCCCTGTTCACATGCTCCTACTTCCTATGTCATTGGGCTTGCCCATCCATCCTTTTAGAACCTTCTTGCCCTGAATCATATCCCAATTTTCTCCTTCGTTTCATCCAAGTCTATCCAAATGTCACCTTTCCAGGACTTTAAGAGTCTTTCTTTTTTTTTTTTTTTTTAAGATTTTATTTATTTATTTATGAGAGGAAGGTGGGAAGAGCAGAGGGAGAGGGACAAGCAGACTCCCTGCTGAGCACAGAGCCTGACATGGGGCTGGATCTCAGGCCCCTGAGATCATGACCTGGGCGAAAACCGAGAGTTGGATGCTCAACCAACTGAGCCACCCAGGTGCCCCTTTAAGAGTCCTTCTTAACTATTCTATATAAGTAGAGCCAGCCACCCTCCACCACCTACTGAACGCTGCTTTATTTTTCTCCATTGTATGTCTCAAATATTTGTGTGCTTTTTTATATTTTGTCTCCTCTGCTAGAATTTAAGACTCTGTGTTACTAACTTCTTTTAGTCTCAGATCCTGGAATAGCATTAGACATATATAGTAGGTGCTCAATAAATGTTTGCTGAGTGGATGAATAAATGGATAAAGACGTACTTGAGAGGGATATTGTGGCGATTTTCATTACTAGCTTGGATTTCCATCCCTTCTTGTTTCTGTGCTGTGAGTTTAGGCCAACTGCAAAGTTAGGGAACAGCTCACACAAGATGGCTGCCCTCACCTCTGACACCAATTCAACTTCAAGGGGGTTCCCCAAACCACGCTCAGTTCTGAAAATTCACCAGAAGGACTCACAGAACTCACTTGCAATCTTTACACTCATAGCTTTGGTTTATTACAGGGGGAAAAAATGCAGATTAAAATCAGGAAGAGGTTCTGGGCAAAGTCTGGGAGGCATCCAAGCATGGAGCTTCCAGGCATCCTCTCCCTATATAGCCATGGACGGCATCACCCCCTTCTAGCCATGATGTGCAACAGTGTGCATGGAATGTTACCATCCAGGGAAGCTCACCCAAGCCTGTGTCCAGAGGTTTTACTGGCTTCTATCACATACTACCTGTACGGCTCACCTTTAGTCCCCAGTCCCTCCAGAAATAACATGGATACACTACCTCCATCACAAGCCTCCACCATAAATCACATTGTTAAGCCTTTCATCCAGTAGCCAAAGCCCCCAGGCCGACAGAGACAATCCTATCAAGCAGGGCATTTCAGGCTATTTCCCAATAGCCAAGGGCAAAGACCAGATCTCTTTTGGGGTAAGGCTAACTTGTACCTATACATATGTCTTGTAACCTTGCCATACCCTTGAGCTGTGGGTGGGAATGCTCTTCCACCTCTTGACTTGGGTTTCATCTTATGACTTGTTGGCTGGTAGAATGAGGCAGAAATCAAGGTGTGCCGATTTCACTCTCTCTCGTACCTCTGCTATCACCATAAGAAAAACATGTCTAGGCTGGCCCCAAAATCCCAGAAAGAAGATAAGAAATGTGGAACAGAGCCATCCCCCCTCCCCTCCAGCCTAACCCAACCTGGAACAGCTGACCTTCATCCACTAAGCAGACCTTCATCCACTTTATCATGATAAACTGATAAAGTTATCAAACCATTAAGGACCATTAATAATGTTCTGTGAGTTTGCTGATCCAATTAGAGCTTCTTCGGTTGTCACTGAAACAGGGGAGCTTATGGAAATGGGCACAACTTGACAAGGTTTGTATGGAAACAGGTGAGGAGGTAGAACGCTCAGAAGATCCAAAGCAGAAACTTCAAACAAACACCTACAGGACCAGGAAGGGAAGTGTGAGTGAATAAAAAGAGCCAGTTGCCTGACTATAAATTTGAACTAAGTGAGAATGAGGCAATAGGGAATAATGAGGACTATGGTAAACTGAACAACAGCAGCCCATCTAAAAGGAGCAGCCACTACTCAGCTCCAGCCAATGGCTGCTAATGTGAAATTAACCCAGGCTTGCCAACTCTTTCAGGGTTTGGGTGTGCGTGTGTGTGTGTGTGTGTGTGCAAGCGCACACATGCTCAACACAGGCATGAGAGAGAGAGAGAAGCTGAGAATTTAGATATTTACAAAATCTCTTAAATGCTGCAAATGATAGATTTTTGTCCAAACACCATGCAAGACCAACCGAACACCTCTATGGCTGTCCCCATGCAACCTCTCCTTTATGTCATGGCAGGCAACATCTGGTGGCAGCAGGCTTGTCTGGGACCTTACAGAGAGGATCCTTGATGGCCTGGGATTTCAGGTGAGAGGATTTCATGCTGAGAGGAGAGAAGACATAACAAGTGGATGCCAGAGACAAAGTTCTCCATCACCCTCTGTCCCTTTGTTACTGAATGATTCATTAATATTTTTCTTCTTTGGGGGTAAAACCCCCATAAGAACAAGACAAGGCATAAAGCATCTGTCTTAGTCATTTACATACATAACTCTGTAGGATGCTGGAGAACGTCTCAGGAGCTCTCAACTACCTTGGCACCCACAACGGGAATGGTCTCAGTCAGGGCAAGGGAGCAAGACCAGAGATGCTCCCAGGGCTCGCACGAGCTCACCCTCCACTAGGCACCCCTGCAAACACCCACTCTCATGCTTCTGTGCCTGCAGAATTCTGCTCTTCAAACCACAGAGCAAGAGGTGGGCTTTCCGTCTGGTGTGACTGAAATCTATGAACTTTAGCACCTGCTCTTTCTTCCAAATTTAGCTTTCTCCTGGAATTTAGCTGTAGACACAGCAGAGCTATCGGTAAGTCCTAGGACTGCCTTTCAGGTGTTGATTCTCTAGTCCCGGGTCCTGGTGTTGACTTCCCTCTGCTCTACATATTGCAAGAATCATTATCCCACAGACAACTCATTTGTAAGATGATGGTATTTGTTTAGCACCAGATGTTGCTTGCTTTCCCTCATTTCCTTGCTGTGTGGAGGCCTGGGGATGCTGCACAAATGATGGTTCTGTGAAAGGCCAGGAAAAGTCTCCCCCACCTGAACAGACCTGGGAGCGGCCGCCAGGGGAAGAGCTGATACATCAGAATGTTTGTCTCCAATTCTAATGGCAGCAAAGGTGTTCATTCACACACAAAAACATCTAAGGTTTCTTAAGGGTTTTACTGTCTTTTTTTTTTTTTAAGATTTATTTATTTATTCGAGAGAGAGAGTGGTCAGGGGCAGAGGGAGAGACTCTCAAGCAGACTCCTGCTGAGCACGGAGCCCGACGCAGGGCTTGATCTCACGACCCTGAGATCATGACCTGAGCCGAAATCACGAGTGGGACGCTTAACCGACTGAGCCACCCAGGCGCCCCGAGGGTTTTATTTTCAAGAATATATGTCAGCTGTGCCTCTGAAAGCCCATTCCACTAGGTCTAGGAAGAGAAAAGACCTCTCCTGAGTGGTACTCACCACACACACACAGCACACCAATTAATCCTTACAATGATTCCCATAGGTGATATCAAAATGTCTGCTTCTATGCCTGAGGGAATTGATGTCCAGCTAGACCTGACCCAAAAGACCACAGTTGGATATGGTAAGCATATGTCTTGAACTTTGCAAATTTGAATACTCTCTTCCACGCTTAAACCTGGTCCCTGGCTGGGACTTCAGAATCTGTGCTCGCTCCTTTGCTCCACCAGTAAGGAGCCCCATGGCCCATGTCTCCTTAGTGCCCCACAAAACTTACTCTATAACCGCCCTCTAGGTAACTCAAGTGAGCATCAAGCCAAAAGAAAAGAGATAATTCAAATTTGTCTGTGGTCACTTATGTAATAGAGATGCAGACAAGCTAATGAGGGCTCCTCCGGAACGCACACACAGTAACCCACTTGAGCGCAAAGTAGTAAGACGTCACTAAATTACAGGCTTTCTCATATCTCACAGCAAACAGAATAGACCTTACCTAAAGATCAAAACATGACAGAACACTCAACTGTCCATTATCCCAAAGACAGTCTTGTGTGGGGTCATGAGTCCAGAAAGTAAAAGGAGGTCTGCCAACCAGGAAAAAGAGAGGTGGGATGTTTGGGGGGCAAAAGCCAAGATTTCAGTGGGTTCTGAAATACGGTAAGTTGGTCTAAGCTGGAATCGGCAGACAATGTATGCATTTGTGTATATGTTGCCCAGGGTGGCAGGGGGGAGGTCAGGAAGGCAGATGATTGGCATCAGGGGATATGACTCTGTGTGTGTGTGTGTGTGTGTGTGTGGCAGGGACCAACACCACAGTTTGGGACAGGAAAGTCAGGCTGGGAACAGGGCAAGACCCTTGATCCTGAGGACTCTGGGGGCCCAGAGTCAGGCAGGACTAAGAGTGCCCCAGCTGAGCAGAGCTTCCTACCCGGGGCCCCCAGACTTGTTCCTAAGCCCAGAGCTGGGTGTTGTATATAGGCACATAACCCTCAAAAAGCCATGGAAGGTGGAGGTTTTGGGGAGTCTTTATTCCTCAAAGGGCACAGCCACTGATCTGTACATTTTAACAAAGTGTGGCGCTTGGGGTTCAAAACACATTTTCTATATGATGAGGCTCTTCTCTCTTACCCAGGACCTCTGGTTACTGAGCAAATAGAGGGTATGCAGCTGCTTCTGTCTGAGGGGGAGAAATCACAACTCTGAGTTTGTGAATTTGAGGATATACCTATGTGGGAGTGGGTATGTATGTGTTCCTACAAGATCTGAGGCATTTCTTTCAGATGCGGATTCAGGGCTAAGAATCCTGAGGCGCCATTTTCCTCTGAGCAAAGGAACCACCCTCAGCCCTCCCACTTTTCTACCCCAATCCAGGCTCCATCTGTCAACCTTGGGACCCAATGCCATTGGCAAAGCACAGCCTGAGAGTAAAAGCTGGTAGGACCTTGCCCCTCCTCCACACATGGACCTCCTAAGACACGGCATGAAAGTAGACGTAAGTTCTTACCTGATTTCTCTGGTCCATGTGAGCGTGAGTCTGGAAGCCCCCAAGTCCAGTGTGCACTTTTCTCCTACCTCTACACCAACTTCCAAATTACTGTACACGACTGAAAATAACATCGATTTGAATTTTATTTCTAACATCTTAACTGGGCACAGACCATAATCTTTAATTCTTTTTTTTTTTTTAAGATTTTATTTATTTATTTGACAGAGAGAGAGAGAGACAGCTAGAGAGGGAACACAAGCAGGGGGAGTGGGAGAGGGAGAAGCAGGCTTCCCGCCGGGCAGGGAGCCCGATGCGGGGCTCGATCCCAGGACCCTGGGATCATGACCTGAGCCGAAGGCAGACGCTGAACGACTGAGCCACCCAGGCGCCCCCATAATCTTTAATTCTTAATAAAGATCTAGATCGTACATTTTCACGTGTCCCCTTGGTCAGACAGGGACCCCATCCTAACTCCATTGATATGCCGATTCCCTTAAAGGTTAATCGTTCAGACATTATCTATTTTTCCCTCATGGAGACCTGGGGCCCTTCTTGTCAACAGGCCTCAGGTAGAGTGAGCCTCAGCTCCGTGTCTGAAGCCACACTGGGGTCACCACTTCGGCCAGAGCTCATTACAGCTTTGGTCCTTCTGAAGGGGGCCGAGGTCCAGTTTACTTGGCTGGGACACCTCATCTTTCAGGAGTGACTTCAGATGCTTGGGGATTCTCAGGAAGTCTGGATGAGAAATGAAGAAGCAGGTTGGTGGGTCTTGGCACTTAGGAACTCGAAGAAAGAGTTAAGGCTTTGGTTTTGGAGCCTGGGTGGGCTGATCTGAGGGTGTACAGTGTCTCCTCCTCTATGCAGGGCTCCCCCGGTTTCCACAGGGTTTTGCCTCTTTGACTCTTTGAGCGTTTAAGCTTGGGTTCCTGTATGACAACAAGTAGCATCTCCATTCACCTGGTCTACACTGCAGGGGAACCCCAGGACCTACGATGGAACTCACACCAGCCCTTCAGACAGTGCTCCACTTGGCTCTCCATCATCTCCCTCAAGGCTCCCTAATTGCCTCTGAGTTTTAAGAAACAGCAGGCTCTACAAACTTAAAGACAAATCTCTCAGGCAAGTCCCTTAGACTCAGACTTCACAGCTAAATCCAACCCTGGAAGGTTGCCAGGAGAGCAGACTGAAGAGGATCCTGAAGAGATAGGGGTGATGGGGACTAGAGTTTCCCCATGCTGCAATCCTGCAGGTCCCTGAGGAATGACTCACAGAGACCCTCCTGCTACCCCTCTCACTGCAATCATCTCCAGCCTCCCAGCCACCGTCCCTTCCTCACGAAGATTTCAGGATCTGGCTCACTGTCTTCTCTGTCACTATCACAACAGCAAAGACAACCTACCCTGCATTCCGGCCTCCTGGTTTTTTTATGTCCTGGTTGACGTCTTATCCACCCATTCCCAGATCAGACTGTAGATCATTACCCAGGATCATTACCTCTCCTTCCAAAGACCCCACCATTTCTTAGACCACTTCCATCTTTTTGCATCCATTCCACACACCAGCGCCCCCCAGCCCCAATACCGCTGTGCTCATCCCTCTCTTACCCAGCTTGGATCCCTGGCCCATCCTTTGGCTCCCTTGCATCTAGGCTCCCAATACTACTTAACCCCTCTTTCCATTTGTCGTATCTGTTTGGCTAAATCCCAACTTCATTTAAATTCAACTCCTCGCCCACTCAGCTCCCAAACTCAAGCCATTGTATGAGGCTAGAGAAAAACACACAACTATGCTGACAGGTTCTGCCTGGTATTCGTGACCACAAACTTCAGGTGGGCCCTCTGAGCCGCCTGAGCAATTCCATAGTCACTCTGCAACCGCCTTCTGCAAGATGACTCCTTCTCTTCTTCATCCCTCCCCTACTCTGAGCTGATGACCTTGGTCTTTATTTCACTGGAAAACAAAATCAGAAGAGAATTCTTCTCACCAACAAAGCTACCGACTTCCCGAATCTGTATTCTCTGCCTATTCAAGGACACTGGAATATTTCCCTCTCTCTCCTGACTCATCTGTCTACATGGTCATTGCCATCAGCCTGCAAATATTCTGTGAACTCTTCTCTCTAAAAAAAGTCTGCTATGAAAGCGGACTGGTCTTGTAAGATATTAATATACACCACGAAGTCTTTATCATCACCACAGCCTAATACCAACACCTAAAAAGACAGACAGATGAGGGGCACCTTTGTGGCTCAGTTGGTTAAGCATCTGACTTTTGATTTCTGCTCAGGTCATGATCTCAGGGCCGTGAGATCAAGCCCCAAGTCCAGCTCCACGCTCAGCAGGGAGGTCTACTTGTCTTCCTCTGCCCCTCCCCTGACACACACACAGCACTCTCTCTCTAAAATAAATAAATAAATCTTTTCTTTCTTTTTTTTCTATTCTTATGTTAATCCCCATACATTACATCATTAGTTTTAGATGTAGTGTTCCATGATTCATTGTTTGTGCACAACACCCAGTGCTCCATGCAGAATGTGCCCTCCTCAATACCCACCACCAGGCTAACCCATCCTCCCACCCCCCTCCCCTCTAGAACCCTCAGTTTGTTTTTCAGAGTCCATCGTCTCTCATGGTTCGTCTACCCCTCCGATTTCCCCCGCTTCATTCTTCCCCTCCTGCTACCTTCTTCTTCTTCTTCTTTTTTTTTTTTCTTAACATATATTGCATTATTTGTCTCAGAGGTACAGATCTGAGATTCAACAGTCTTGCACAATTCACAGCACTTACCAGAGCACATACCCTCCCCAGTGTCTATCACCCAGTCACCCCATCCCTCCCACCCCACCCCCCACTCCAGCAACCCTCAGTTTGTTTCCTGCGATTAAGAATTCCTCATATCAGTGAGGTCACATGTCTTTCTCTGTTTGACTTATTTCGCTCAACATAATACCCTCCAGTTCCATCCACGTCATTGCAAATCGCAAGATCTCATTCCTTTTGATGGCTGCATAATATTCCAATAAATAAATAAATCTTTAAAAAAAGAAAAGACAGATAGATGAACAGAATAAAATAGGAAGTCAAGAAATCAGCTCAAATACTTGTAGAAATCTGGGTTATGATAAATGTGATAAAGGTGATAAAGTTGATATTCCAAAATCAGTGGGGCTAAATGGTATTAGGCTGACCAGATAGTCATTTTTTTTTTAAATAAAATTAGATCAAGGTACCTGGGTGGCTCAGTTGGTTAAGCATCTGATTTCAGCTCAGGTCATGATCCCAGGGTCCTGGGATCTAGCCCTGAATCAGGCTCTGAGTTCAGCGGGAAGTTTGCTTGTCCTTCTCCCTCTGTCCCTTCCTCTGCTCATGCTCTCTCTATCTGTCTCTCTTTCAAATAAATAATAAATAAAATCTATAAATAAATAAATAAGTAAATAAATAAACAAAATTAGATCTATTTCTTTTTTTTTTTTTAAGATTTTGTTTATTTTTGCCTGAGAGAGAGAATAAGCATGAACCGGGGGTGTGGGGCAGAGGGAGAAGCAGACTACCTGTTGATCAGGGAACTGATGTGGGACTCAATCCCAGGACCCTGGGATCATGACCTGAGCTAAAGGCAGACTCTTAACCAACTGAGCCACCCAGGTGCCCTAGATCTATTTCTTGCACTATCTACAAGAAAAATTGCCAAAGGTATCAGAAATCTAGATGCAAAATGAAATTGCATAGGTACCAGAAAAGAACAAGGATGAAATTTTATGTAATCTGAGCAGGAAAAAAATTTTTAATATGACCAAAAATCTAGATGAGAGATTGGTAAATTTGACTACAGAAAATGTTAAAAAAAAATTTAACTTTTAAAATAGTCAAAACACGGATGAAAACTGGCAGAAAAATATTTGCAGCATTGATCACAAAGAACCAGTATCTAATATTTTAAAAACTTCTAAAAATTAAGGAAAAAAGATTTTAAAAAATCCAGCAGAAAAGGGGACAAAAGACATGAAGAGACAATTGATTAAAGAGATGTAAAATTGCTCACTAAACATGTAAAAAAATGATCAATTTTACTCCAAATAAAGAATGCAAATTAAATCCACATTAAAAACCATTTTTAGGGGCGCCTGGGTGGCTCAGTCGTTAAACGTCTGCCTTAGGTTCAGGTCATGATCCCAGGGTCCTGGGATCGAGCCCCGCATCGGGCTCCCTGCTCCGCGGGAAGCCTGCTTCTCCCTCTCCCACTCCCCCTGCTTGTGTTCCTGCTCTCACTATCTCTCTCTCTGTTAAATAAATAAATAAAATCTTTTTAAAAAATCATTTTTTACCCATCAGATTAGCAAAATATTTTTCAAGAGCTTCATAGTACCCTCTGTTATTGTTGATAATTAACAGTTGTTATTTTGTTATTGGTGATGCTAAAGAAGTAGGCACCCAGGTCCATTGCTGGTAAGAATGTGATATGGTGCCATCCCCACGGAGGGGAGCCCAGCGATATCTAACAAAGCACCATATGCATTTATCTTTCCACCCAGAAATTCCACTTCTAAGAATTCATCCCAAATATATACCTCCAACAACATAAAAATACAGGTACCCAAGGTTATTCATTGTAGCATTATTTAAAATTGCAAAATATTGGAAACTACCTAAATGCCCGAGCATAGGAGATTGGTTGAAAAAAAACATGGTGTGTACACATAATGAGGTGCTGAGATATAAAAAAATTAAAAAAGGTACAAGGAAGAGTTCTATGGTTCTTTTTTGATACGATTTGATACAGAGTGATTTCCAGGAGAGAGTGTTGAGTAAAAAGGCAAAATGCAAAAGAGCATATGTAGCCTGCTATCTTCTGTGTAAGAAAGAAGGAGAACAAGAAGATTTGCATACATATTTCTCCAAAGAAGCACAGGATGAACAAATATAAAAATAATGTTGTTGGTTTCCTACAGGGAGTATGGGAGAGAGGGGTAAAAGCATTATGGCATGGGGTGACGCTTCTCTGAGTGTACCTTTCTGTATTGTTCTGACGTTGCGTAGAATGTCAATGTTCTATTATTACCAAATCATATTAAATCACTAATGAAGTTTAACACCCAGTGCCCGTTTGCCAGGGCCTGATTTTCCTTAGGGAAGAACTGCTCCCACCTGCTCAGCCCACACGTGTTTCAGGTGGGGCGGGCAGAGGACACAATTCTGTGTATTGCACTTCTCTGGCCGTAGGGACTGGCCCAGGGTTGGGCACCCAACACAGACGGAGTCAGTCATATGCCACAAGCCTCTAGCTGCCACTGTTCAGAGAAAGGCCACCGTTCTCTTTTTCTCTGGACTGGAATCCAGGAGGTAGTAGATCTCTTGCCACCTTGAACTGAAGCCAAAATGGAGGAGAAGAGAGCTGAGAGACATCAGAGACCAATTTCTGGAAATACTGTTCAAGCACCTGCTATTTTTATTTAATTACGGGTGGGGACAGGAGATGCTCTGAGGCCATCGTGCGTGGCCCCCAAGGCTCCAGCTGTGTTGGGAGGAGCTTCCCTGGAGAACACTGACTTCTCAGCCCAGCCCAGGGGTCTAGTAGACGCAGTGTCCACAAGAGTAGAATGAAGGGTCTGCTATCCTGGCATAGCAACATCAGGGAGTGTGTTGAGAACCTCAGCAACTGGGATAATAGTCAGTCACTGTGGCAGCCAGACCCATGGACTTGGAGCCAGAAGATGTAGGTTCAGATCCTGACTCTTCCATTCACTCGTGCGGATATGAAAGGAGAAGAACAATAACGCCCCAAATAGTTGCCGCTTACGAAAGGTGTCTATAAGCCAGAGTCCTTCCACACCAGTAGCCAGCAGACCTGAACACAGCCCACCAGCCATTTTAATTGGCCAGCACAGAGGATTTTTGTTGGTGGTTTTTTTTTTTTTTTAAATAAGCCAGCCAGTGTTGAAAAATGCTGGTATTTTATATGCAAATCCAGATTTTTGCCTTCTCTTAAATATAAAACAAACAAGACTGGGAACACTGGCTAGATTTGTGGGTAAAGACCCCTTTATCCATGCATGAGAGGCTGATGTGACCACCAGTTCCCCATCCCCCACCTGCATCTGAACCTGAGGCTGGGCTCACACCCTTTGGCTCACGGCAGAGAACTAGTGCTCTGCACCCATGTGTGTGTCCTCCAAAGTGGGAAAGCAAAATAGTACCTGCTTGAAGGTCTTTTTCATTCCCACCGCACCCCAACCCCACTTCCACACTGTCCACCCGCTTCACTCATGACATGATCTTCCAGAAGGTGTCTGAGTTTACAGGCACAGCTATAAAAAAAATTGCTATATAAAGTTCATGGGTTAAAGAAAGGAAAGGAGAATTAGGACTCAAGTTCAAGTTCTATTGGTTGAGATACAAAATCTAGGCTGTCTACCCAGATAGAGGGAAAGCAAGTGATTGGCAGGTGAACTGGAGAACTTGGTAGGTCAGTGCAGGAACGGGGTCAAGGACGGAGAAACTCAAGTTCAGAAGCAAGAAAAAAATCCAGCCTCGGCTACCTCGCAGGGAAACTAGCGATGCTGATGGCTGTCCACATCAGGCCTGGTCTCCTGGTAGTGAGAACAGGTACAGCTGCCAGAACAGGAAACCAGGCGGAAACTTACAAAGGCTGGGTGACATTTTGATGGGTTCCCATGTGGAACCCACAAGAGGCTGGGTTTGGTCTTAACACTCTGATGAGGAAGTTCCCCTGAATGGAGTTTTATGCTTGGACAGAGGAATGAAAAGTTCTCAGTAAATTTGATGAGAGGTCTATCAAAGTTTCGTGAAATTTCAGCCAGAGGCCCCCAGCCGGTGAGGCAGCCAGGATTCATTATACATCTCATTCAGTGCGAAGTCCTTGTTCCCAAACTCAGCCGCTGGGATGGTCTCCTAAGATAGAACATCTCCTGTACCATAAGGTATAATCATATACTTCATGTTAATTTTGAGCCCATAATTTGAAAATCGGTGGAGCACCTGAGCTGATGTGGGTGGTGGATATGCACTGAGGCTATAGGTTGATTCTGGATTGACTCGTTCACTCGGCAAACATTTATTAACTGAGTACATGGAGTTTACCATCCATTAGGCTTAACACTATGGAGCCCACGGTAATGGGTAAGATGTCACCTTCACCTTGGAGCAAGTGACAAACCAGTCGGGTCACGTGTGTGTCTGGGGTCAGAAAACCAATGAGGGTAGGGAACGCCTGCCCAAATTACCTACCACGCTTCAGCAGTGGGGCCCAAGGCCAGATAATGTTGCCTATTGATAAACAGTTCTTGGGAAGCGATTTTTTTTTTTGCCAGACTTCCTACATGGGAGCGTCTGAGGAATTTTTTTACTAAGATCTCAACCTACAGCTGTCACTACTGCCTAAGGCTAGCAGTGTCTATATAATACCAAACTGAATTATAAAAAGAAAAATATTAGGGTCGCCTGGGTGGCTCAGTTGGTTAAGCGTCTACCTTCAGCTCAGGTCATGATCCCAGGGTCCTGGGGTTGAGCCCCGCATCGGGCTTGCTGCTCCGCAGGGAGCCTGATTCTCCCTCTCCCTCTGCCCTGCTTGTGCTCTCTCTCTCACTCTATCTCAAATAAATAAATAAAATATTTTTTAAAAAGAAAAAGAAAAACATTATCTGATTGTTTCCAAATAACGAGATTCTCTTGGTGTTGTCTTGTAAAAAAAAAAAAGAAGAAGAAGAAGAAGTAGAAGAAGAAGAAGAAGAAAAGCTACCATTAGCAGATACCTACCATATGCTGGATGCTATGCTGGGACCTTTACATCTATTTTTGTGTTTAACCTGCATCGCCCTGTGAGGTAGCTGGTCTACCCCCTCTGCTCATTGAGGATACTGAGGCAGAGTGACTTTCAATAACTTTTTCATTCCCCCCCCAGATGACTTCTGAGGGCCCTATGATCTGTATGAAAACTCTGGAAGTGGAACCTGGCCTTCGATGAAGTCCAGTCCACACAAATCAGGCATCTGTGGTTCCCCACACACAACACCCTTGAGCACAGGGATGCCGCCAGAGGTTGGCAACCAGGCGTCCAGATGTGGCACCTTGGTGTCAATGAGCCAACCATCCTGAGACCACAGCCCCAAAGCAGACCTCTAGCCTTTCACTCCTCCTCCATCAGACTCCTGCCAGAGAAACCAAAAGAAGAACTCAACAAAGACCGTCACGGGTTTTGTCAGTTGTGGCTTCTGACACTCAGCCACTGCTGGGGGTTTTGGGAGAGGAAATAACACTGACATCACAGAAACACGGAACTGGAAAAAAGACTTGCAAGGGTCATCGTGTCCACGCACCTTTACAAGACGAGACCCAGCCCCCTCTCCCTGAAGGGCCAGAAATGGATGTTCTACCTCCTCTAGTACTTTCTACCAGTGTTTTAGTTCCCAAGTGGAGAAGAGTTTCTAACAAGTCAAATTCTTATTTAACCTTGGTCTACTAATATGTTTTTCATCCAGGATGGTGAACTAGTCAGCCTCAGTTCTAGCACAAATTTCCAAAATCTGGGAGAGAGTGTGACAGTTAGTCTTTCCATTCTGGGGCTAAAAGCACAATGATCTATACCCGTGTTCTTCCCTTGGGTCCTAGACTGTGAGGGGTTCTGATCTGTACTGTCTACAGTTTTGCCGCTGTTTTTCAAATATGTGACTGGGCCAGATTGAATTACTGTTTCCCATTCTGTTACAGAATTCGACACCCAAGACCTTGCCCTGTGACTTTGAGCTAAAGAATCCACCTATTTAAAATACCTATGAAATAAAACCTTCTGAAAAGCAAACATGCCCAAAAAAATTTGGCAGCTCTGCATGTTTAACTTTTATTAATAAAAACGTCCTTCTGTGTATGAAAGCCAATAATCTTTGATTTTCATATTCTATATTTAGCAGAGAAAATTCTTCAGAATCGCATTTTTTCTTCACAATTTAGTTTCAAATGCAATCTAGTTCCTCTTTTTATTAATGTAAGCAGAAAGACTTGTTTTATATTAAAGCCTTCAATGAACTTTTTTTTTTTAAGACACACATTTACTTTTCATATACAGGAACTTTCCAGATGACTGGTCAAATTATATTCACCTAGTACATCAATCTGGAGGTAAAAAAAAAAAAAAAATTGAACAATGGTGTAAGCTAACATTTCCTCCCATTTATGGGCAACTATCAAAGCACCATGACTGATTTTGTGACATGCCAGAAATTATACACCAAAATGTATGCTATTCCTTCAAATCAGTCACCTTATCCACTTATTCCAAGGAAATTCCAGTGCTCAAAAGTGTGCTGAAAATCTTTTTTGTAAATTTCTGTCAGAGCCGACTGTACACTTAAAAAATATGTATATCGACTACAATTCAACAACAAAACATATTGTTAAAGGCAGCAGTCTCTGTCCTTTGAGAATCCATGTGATTTTGGAAACAGAAAAAGCCATTTCAGAGCAAGTTTAGTGAACAAGAGATGAGATTAAGCTGAGTGATATAAAGGAGAAATTCAAATGTGCCAATAATCTTACAACCCAGAGATAAGTACCATCAACACATTAGTGTATTTTCTTCCAGCAAGTTGTTTATGTATACATTTTACAACAATTGGGATATGCCATATAGGCAGCTTGGATCCCCCACTTTGATCTCCAGTCGGTGTTCCTATTATTCCTGTTTTATGATGTTCGAAGAAGATAAGTAACAGGCAAACAGCCATACTTCAAGGGGTATCCAAACTTCCAACGTCTTTCAAAATGGGCAGAGGCTGAAAAAGATGAACCACGAGAATGCTGTCTGTTTTTTCTCTTTCCTTGGTGATATTATCTCGCAAAAATAATATTTGGGTCTACCACCACAATGCATGACAGCTGAGAGAGAAACCAAGAGTGAGAGAGAAGGATATTATGTGGTTTTAACAGAGAATAAAGAGAATGGGGTGTCTCACCCAAGTCAATAATTTATGTAGATAACCCATGTATGTGTGTGTGTGTGAACATGGCTTTCATTACAAGTCACAAAAGTCTCTTTTCTGGTGCTTGGCAATGGAATAAAATCTCTTGTGATGGAGGAAGCACCACCTGTAGCAGAGATCAGAGAAGACGGAATGACTGTTTACATTCACCAGGTCCTTTCCAAAAGTGGGAGGAATCATGCCATGTGTAAGCAATGTTCTCTCAGCACATAGAAAAAAGCCTGTTTTCCAAACCCCAAGCCTGAGCAGTTATTGAGTTAGTGTGGCCCACCGCTATCCTGGACCCTTGTGGATCGAGTTCTAGAAGAGGGAGGAAACATCACCTCTTACTCTCTCCATCTGGACTGGGTTCTGTAGACTTAGAAACAAGAGCTGAAAATGCGCCATTTTGAAACTTTGACACTTTGCCCCAACAACGGAGACATCTCCCACCACCCAACAGAAGATCCTGAGTTAGAAATGCTGTTTGGTTTGGTCCTACGCATGTCATTGCAATCTCCATACTGGAGATGTCAAAAGATCCCCCATTTTGCCCATTTTTGCTTAAAAAATGTCTTTGTCTGCAGGGCCAGGTCAACCTGGGGGAGGGATGGCAGACTTTGAATCCCACAGACCCTCCTTAGTTAACTTTGGAAAGTCAACAAAGTCAATTCAGTCAACTTTGGGATGTGACTTCATCTGCCTCAAAATCAATTTCTCCACCTGTGACAAAGGTGAAGGAATCAGAGCATAAAATTATGCCCTAAAAACACAGTTGGGAAGACTCCGTGAAGCTGGGTCAGCCAAGCTGAACCTAGACAAAAGCCCGTAGGTTGAGAGCAGAGAGAAACTGATAGAAGTCCAGAGAGTTGGTAATTACAGTGTGCTTCCAGAAAGAGCCCTGCCTCCTGCCCCATCTCAACCGCATCTTGGGCCAAGCCCAGGGAGGGAAGATGACCAAAGGAAACCCCAACTAGCTTTAAAGACCCAAGAACATGTATAAAATGTTCAAGGTCCAGGAGACCTCAAAGTCCCTTGAGCCCAGCATGATGGGAAGCAGTAAAGCAGATATTGGTAGGTGGCCTATCAAGGAACAAAGGGACTATTTTCCATGATCCTAAAAAAGGCAGAGGAGTGGCTGGGCATGGGAGGGGGGAGATGGGGCACACCCAAAAGGTCTCATCAAATAAGATTGGTGAAGCGGGAGCGCCACACACATCACTGACTGGAGGCCAGCTAGGAATAAGGATGCTCGGGAGCGTGCCAGTTCTGATAGGTGATAACCCACCACGCCCCACACCTCCTGCTTTACCCCCAAAGTGACTGAGATTAGGTTTCTGCAACCCTTTGGAATGGGAACACTAAACTGAATGCTGAAACAGAAATTCAGTGCAGACATACACAGTTGCATTGTTTGCAAAGCCTGAAATGAGTGCTCACTGTATGAATATACATCAAGTACCTACGCATGTGGTGGTTGTGTGAATGATTCTAAGTATTACCATGATTACCATTGACCAGGTATATTTCAGTCTGCCTTCTTTCTCTGGAGAAGTTAAGGCACTAACCGGGCGCACTGAAAAATAAGGGCAGGGCCTCCAATGCATGATAAAAGCTGGAGAAATATTTGATTTTATTCATAAAACATGATGGAGAGATCCCTGCACTTCACACCCTCCCGTACTCCCAATAATTCAAACAATATTCATGCTTCTTGCCCACACTCCCGAATGGAGTATAGATCCTCATTCTCTTGACGTTGGGCTTGGACACATGACTTGCTTTGACCAGTGGAATGCGGTAAGCATGGTAGCATGCTAGTACTAAGAAGA
Organism: Neomonachus schauinslandi; assembly: GCF_002201575.2. Classification (NCBI taxonomy): domain Eukaryota; kingdom Metazoa; phylum Chordata; class Mammalia; order Carnivora; family Phocidae; genus Neomonachus; species Neomonachus schauinslandi. The sequence goes on along the minus strand of NC_058410.1, from coordinate 132,924,340 downwards.
GACCGGAGGCAGGCATTGTGTCTTTGCCCTCCCCATCTTGCATTCCTACCATCCTCCTTGAGCACACAATGCCCCAGGGAGCCGTTACTCCTCCAGCCTGGGGCTCCAAATGAATGACATAGAGCAGACTTGAATCTGACCTGAGGCTTGGAACCAAGCCTAGTCAAGTCCAGAGATGTCCAGCCAAGTTCAAGCAAGACACGCGGAGCCTCAGCTGAACTACAGGCCCAGTAGTACCCCCCCCCCCATACTAATGATGAGAAATTAATGCTTGTTTTCATAAGCCATTAAAACTTGGGGTTGTTTGTTACTGCAGAAAATGCTTCTACATTACCAACTAAGACCACTCTTTAGCATATGGAAGCAAAGACAAAGAGGATGGATAGGTAGAAACAAGGTCAAGGAAACTTTGGGAAATGGGAACAACTTATCTTTTGAGGAATCTTGCCCAGCAATGCTAGTATGGGGTGGAATAACCATGTAGCTGGTAAAACGGGGGGTATGGGCAGGGAGAGGAAATAAAGGGTCCTGAGGATGTGTGAGAGCCTTAGGGACCCCAAAGAGAAGGATGAGTTCAGGAAAAGACATTTCTTCCCTGTCAGGCTCTCTCCTCCTTCACTGCTCAGCATTATAGACCATTCTTCTCCATTTCAAGGAATTTAACTCCCTTCTGAGCTTTATGCTTGGTAAATAAACTTTAATGACTTGCAATGAATTCTACATTGCTAGATCTCCTATTTCTATTTAAAATGCAGCAGGATGTACGTTTGGTATTGATTTGGGCTTGTGATTTGAATTGTTCTTGTGTAGGTATTTGTCAAAGAACAGATGTTTTCTCCATGTGTCATTTGAGATGGGTTAAGTATGCCCAGGAGGGTATGGTGATATAGAGGTCTCTCCCTGAGCAGACGGGTTGGTTATAAATTGCTCTGTGGTTTTTTTCCTAACCCTGTAATGGCTGAAGTAAAACCTAGCAGCTGAACAGTTAACCCATTTATTTAATTTGATTTTGATTTTCCATTAAGCTCTCGTGATTTATTTAAATAGGTTCTGAAATTCCAAATTGAAATGTGAAGTATTTGGCATAAAAGAGGATTAGGAACCAAAATATGAATAGAATAAAGTCCATTTTTGCAAATCTCCAGACCTGCCCAATAAATCGCTTGGGAAACCTTCCCCAAATTACTCCTTAAGTGGCTCTGAGCATCAATATTACATCTGTGTTTCATAAAACATGGGCTTCAAGTAATAGCTTTTCTTCTTGGGCTGTGCTTCAAAACTCCACAGTTAAAGCCTGAAGCTCGCTCAGGTGTAAATCCCAAGGTCTCCTCTAGAAACTTCCAGAATCAGTGCTCCAGAATCCTCTGACACCAGGTCCATTTCAAGGGGGACTCTCTCCATAACAGCTTCATCTTACCCTTCCTCCAGAGGCAGCCCTGAGCTGCCCCCCTCTCTGCGCCCATCTTTCTAAGGACACAGATGAGAGCTTGTTGGTTTTTCCCCATTAACATCCATGGTTTCCAGCCAGCCCCAGCACGTTTCAGGCTGCCTTTTCCACAGCCCCACCCCCTCCCTTCCTGCACACACCCTCTGCAGGAAATACACTGACTGGCACGTCACTTTCTATTTCCCCATCCTTTCTAAATTCAGCTCTGTGTTTGCATAGAGGCAGGACTGAGTAGTGGTTAAGAGCAAGTGTCTGAAATCAGGATGTCCTGGATTTAAAAACAGGCTCCCCTCTTTCCTAGTGGTGAGACCTTGGGCCTGTCGTTTTACCATCATCTGTCAAATGAGGATGAAACCAGTATTCACCTCCAGAGTTTGTTTTTTTTTTAAGGAAATACAGAATCAGGTCCATGGTAAACCCTCAATTGCAGAGAGAGGTTAATGCTCTTCCTACATTTGTTGACTCTTATTTGGTCGACAGAGAGATTGAGTGAGTGCTGTGCCGGGGCCCTGCACCGTGCTGGGTGATGGGAACAAGGTGGCGATGAGATGCAGTCCCTGTCCTCAAAGATCTGACAGGCTAGTGGGGAGAGCAGCAAATACTAAGGCATGGGAAGTGTTACTGCTGGATTAACCTAAGGGTGCATAGGAGGTGTTCAAGCCAAGCTTGGCCAGGGCCAAGGGCACTGGTGGAAGTGAGGTCTCCCCTGAGACCCAGAAGATGAGCTTGTGTTAGGACAACAGTAGCCCAGCAAAGGGGCCAGCACATGCAAAGACCCAGAGGTGGGAGGTGCACCTCTAGGAACCGGAAGTAACTTATGGTGGTTGACTCAGATAAAATGCACAAGAGGAGAAAGAATGGGAGCCAAAGCAGGAAGGAAGGGGCCAGTTTATGAAGAGCTTCACGGGGGAAATCGGAGGGGTAGACGAACCATGAGAGATGATGGACTCTGAAAAACAAACAGGGTTCTAGAGGGGAGAGGGGTGGGAGGATGGGTTAGCCTGGTGGTGGGTATTGAGGAGGGCACATTCTGCATGGAGCACTGGGTGTTGTGCACAAACAATGAATCATGGAACACTAAAATTAAAAAAAAAAAAAAGAGCTTCAAAGCAAAGGCAATGGGTCTGGATTTTCCTGAAGCAATTAGACAGTGATTTCATCATATTTCCTTCTTCCAAAGCTCTCTAGCTATAGAGGGGAGGCAGGATTAGAAGTAAGACCAGGGCGTCAGGTTGTGCAAGGTGTGCCCTGCATGATGGTGCCACAGCGGGATGGTGAGTGGGGTGGAAACCGGGACAGCCGTGCTCACCAGGCTGGATGCCCCGGCCAGCAAGAAGTCCACAGGGCCCAGTGGCTATAGCAGGAAGACCCAAAGCAAACTTAGATGTATATCTCACACTCCACACAAGAGAAGTTGTCAACTGAATGTGAGATCTAGATGCAAAATGAAATTGTGTTAAGAACAGAAGAAAGCATGGTTAAAGAAAGTCACGTGAGAGATGAAGTGCCTGAAAGCCCGCATGGTGGCCTTGGGGACTGTGAGAAGCAGGTGGCTTCCATATGGGAAAGATGGAAGTAATGCGATTTAACGGTTGATTGCGTGTGGGAGAAAGAGGAGGGGTCAAGTACAAGACCCACTCTCTGGTTTCTGCAACTGAGAGGATGATGGTGTGCTGTGGTTAAAAACCAGCATTCAATTGAGTGAATTATAAAGATCTTATTGGCTTTATTCAACGATTCGTGAAGGGGGCAGCACCCCATCCAGCAGATAGAAGGGAGTTCCAAGAAGCTGTACAAATGAGAGACTTTCATAGGCAGAAGGAAATCCTACCAAGCAAAAAAAGTGGGTTGGTTACCTTCCTTTAGGGGATGGCAGGGGTCTACCAGGCAGATGACCTAAGTTGTGCTGATCAGGTGATTCCTGATTGCCTGGTTTAAGACTCTCTTTCTGGAAAAGCCAAAACTATAACTAAGTCTCAGTTGGATGATACAAGGCTTAGCATAAGTGACTCCATCTGGGGCCTGTTGTCTTGCTTTTAACAGGTGTAAGGTCTAAGACAATTATGAGCTGCCTTGACATCTGGTAAAATCAGAAGGACCTCAAATGCTCTAAGTGTAAGTTTCCCTCCCCATTCTGCTCCTGGGGATAAGTTCCCTGAGCTCAACAACCCTCCTTTTTAAAGGGAACAATGCATTTCTTTGAGTAGTGGTCCTCAGTTCCCTGACAGCCTGTGGAATTATTCAAACAAGCCAGTCAGACTCCCCCATGGCAACCAGGGGGCTCTCTGTCCTCTGGCTACTATCAAGTCTGTCCCCAGAGCCCCTGGCTATTCATTCTCTCTCCAGAGGCAACCACCCTGTGGTCCTGCCTGGTGTATAATGTCCTCGCCCAGGCTGTGAGTATATGTGGTTAATAAGCTGCAATTGGTCTCATCCATCCGGCGTCTGGGGTTGTATGTTCTGCCATCCCCGTAACCCTAGGATGGGAATCCCTCTTTCACCACGGAATGAAGAGGAGGTGATTAAAACAGGTAGAAATCTATTAAATCAGGGACCACAAAGGGAGGAATAAATGTTAAAGGGAAAATATTTATAATTTCCCTTTTGGACCGGTCCAGCCCTTCACATCTCCCCTGTCCCATGCATCTGGTAAAATCCAAAGACCCCTAGCTCAGAGACACCTTCTATGCTCCCGCAGGCTGGGAGTTTCTCTTTGTTCAAACTCTGCACGCGCCTCTGTCACACAGCTTGGACTGGTGCACGATGACAGAGTGCAATCTCTCCCCTTCTCAGCTGAAATCCTCACAGGTAGGAGCTTTAGGGATTTTAGGGACACAGATGTGCAGAAAATCCCGGGTACTGTGAGCGGAAGGTAAGGCGGGCTGGGTGGCTCTGTCTCATTGTCAGGAAACCAGGACAAGGGCGTGGGTGCTGGATGAGTGAGGACACACGTGTGTTCTGGGCTGAGCCGATAGTAAGCTGGGGTGCGCTGGACCTGGGGTGTGCCAGACCTGCCGAGCCTGAGAAATCGATGGAGCAGCCTGGCTGGCGGAGGTCTGACCTCGGCCACTCTGTGTGTCCACGCAAGTGTCATGTGCGGGAGTGTTGCAGTGGGGGCTAGCTGGGAAGGTGAGCCATTTGAATGGAACATGCCCAATCTGAAACCTGGTTCTCTCCTAGCCATCCTGATGTCACATCTGGGGCCACATGCCAGGCCCTACAATGGGACATACGTGGACTTTTAAAGAAACCACTTATAGAGATGGTGTGGGTTGTTTTGTTTTTTTTTTTTTTTTTCCAATTTACTCTGATACCCAGGAATCTGAAAGAATTGCTGTTAAGGGTGTCAGTAATAATAATAATAGCATAAGCATTTACTGAGTGCGTGTAAGTGCCTGGTACTGTTCTGTTTCTTTCATGCATTTATTCGTGTGTTCCTCCCATCTCCAGGAGGAGATTCTATTAAATTCTTCATTTCATCAGTAAAAACACCAATGCACAGAGACATTAAGTAACACGTCCGAGGCCACACAACAGCCTGGTTCTAGAAGTTATGCTATGCTGCCTCTCAGACCTCAGAGCCGTGTTCTTTGCATCTCCACAGCCCTGGTGTCTGCCGGTGTACGCGAGCTGAGGGTGTGTGAAGTTTTTATTTTATTGAATGAATGAACGAACAAATGAGTGAACAGCACCTCCTTTGCTAAGCCATCTACAACCTCTGAGTGGCCCTTAGCCAGCCTGACACGAAGTCATGATTTAAAAGAGTAGCAACAGGGTCTGGGCCCCAAAACGTCACGCCTCTCTCCTGTCACTGTGCTTTTATATGTAGGTGCTTTGTTTTGGTTTGTCCTGGAGGCTTTTCCCTCTTTAGGAGCCACTTATTAAAGGGGGGGGGAGGGCTTACAGTGCCCCCCAAGGCTGAGGATTGATGAATTCACTCCCATCTGCTCACCTTGGGCTTGAGTTATAGAGCAAACAGCGACCTCTGTGGTCAGCATCGTAGTGGCAGGTGGGGCACCACACTGAGCTCCTTCCAGCCCTGCTCTCCAGCGCTGCTCTCCAGCCCTGCTCTGGGCAAGCAACTTGGATGTCAGGGGAGAAGCCAGCCTTCAGGGCTTCGTCGCTCCTCACCCTAGAAAGTTCTCCATCCAGCATCCAGCTTGGGAGTCTGGGAGCCATCTTTTTACTTATGGGATCATTTCTTAGGGTTGGGGCACCCGATAGAAGGAATGTCCATTCCAGACTGTTCCCGGTGGTGTCAATCCACTGTCCTCACTCTCAGTTACCCCTCTGCAGACCCGTGCTGATGGGGAGCGCTAGTCAGAGCCGTCTCAAGGGCCAGGGAATGGGGGTACTCATCAGGGAAAGAGACAGGATTCCAAGCTGAGGAAAGGGAGGGCTGTCCATGCTACTTATTCTAACCTGATTTTACCCAAGGGCCCCGGAGTGTGTGCGTGGTCAGTTGCATTGTAGAAAGGCATCGTCTACACTGCCCTCCCCGCGCCCCCTCCCCCGCCCCACTCTGGGGTTCTGGATGGTATTTTTCCATCCAGGTTGTCCCATCTTTTGGTTTCTCACACTCCACTTATTTAAGGCTCCATGCTGCCACTGTCACACGCCCCCACAGTCCCTTGAATGTCCTCGCCACACTGCCAAAGCCTTTATTAGTGATTTAGAAAGACAGTTGGAAGATCCCTTTAGAAAGTTCTTGCCAATGAGTCAGTAATGGTTTTGTGATTTTCAAGGGATTGTAGAAAATTCTAATAGCTATCTACTGTCAAGTCTTCATCTCATTTACTTTCTTTAAGTCTTGGTCTGGTAATCAACAATAATAATTGCCATGATAATAATACTGGACATTTTTAAAAGCCATTTATGTTACTTCAAGGGATCCTCACCATAACTTTATGGGATAGTATTTTTATCTACACCTATACTCATTCTCTCATCCCTGATGGCTTGTTTTTATGCAAATCCCAGACATCTTACCATTTTATCTATAGGTACTTCAATATATAGTGTTTTTTTTTACATAGGCCCCATGCCCAGTGCGGAGCCCAACCTGGGACCCGAAACCATGACCCTGAGATCAAGACCTGAGCTGAAATCAAGAGTCTGACCCCCAACCGACTCAGCCACCCAGATGCCCCTCAATATATATTTCTAAATAATAAGGATTCTTTTAAAAACACATCCAAAATAAAATTACCACACCCTGAAGACCCTATAATATTTTAACATCATCAAATACCCAACGGAATATTTTTATACAGTTGGTCTGCTTGAAGCCGCATCCAAGCAAGAGTCATATAGCGCTTGCTCTTAACATGTGTCTGGAATCTCTTTGAATCAGTAGGTTTCTATTTTAGTTTGCCGCAGCTGCCGTAACAAGGCACCACAATGTTAGTGGCTTCAACAACAGGAATTCATTGTCTCACAGTCCTGGAGGCCAGGAGTCTGAGATAAACGGGTCTGTCTACAGGCGGAATTGGTGGCTTGGGAGGGCCATAAGGGAGAATCTGTCCCATGCCTCTCTCCTAGCTTTTGGTGGTGTCTGGCATTCCTTGGCTTGTAGAAGCATCCTACCATCTCTGACCTCTACCTTCAACTTCCCACTGCATTCTCTCTTGTGCATATCTGGCTCCAAATTCCCCCCATTTATAAGGACACTAGTTATATCAGAATAGGACCCTACCCTAATGACTTCATTTTAACTTGATTATCTCTAGAAAGACCTTATCTGCAAATAAGGTCACCTTCCAAAGTAAAGGGAATTAGGATTTCAACATATGGATTGGAGGGTTGGGGCCCAATTCAACCCATAACAGTTTCCTTATGTCTTTTTTTTTTAAGATTTTATTTATCCATTAGAGAGAGAGAGAGAGAGCTCACAAGCAGGGGAGAGGCAGAGCAAGGAGCCCGATGGGGGATTCAATCCCAGGACCCCGGGATCATGACCCGAGCCAAAGGCAGACGCTCAACTGACCGATCTACCCAGGCACCCCTCCTTATGACTTTTTTTTCCCTTGTGGTTTATTTGTTGAGGAATCCAGGAGGTCATCCAGTTTCTTCTGTATTTTGCTGATTTCTTCTTCAAGATCCCGTATGTTTCTCTGTCCTGCTGTATTGCTGTAAACTAGGAGGCAGACCTAAACCCATGACCAGATTCAGGTACGGTTATTTTACCAAGAGCACACCTGGTGGCCCTTAATGTCTGTGTCTCTTTTTCGGGAGGTTATGACTGACTACAGGCTCAAGGACAGCAGCCTGATCCATCCATAGACGTGTCCACCAGGCTTTCATTTAATGGCTTTAATAGCCATTGATGACCACTGCTGAGAGACGTTATTTTGTTAGGGGTCGAAAAATATAATTTTGAATTCTCTTCATTCTTCTGCATTTATCTGAAATTGTCCATAACGAACTGACATCAGCTACTTATCCTGAAATACAGTTCATTCAAGCAAGACAGAATAAATGTTTCATTCGTGTCCTTTATTAATTGGCTTTCAAAATAATGAGTTGGTTCCTGAGCAACCTCAAAAAAATCGACAACAACCAATAAGGATTATTTTTTACTATTATAATTAACATCATTTTAAAATTCTTTTTGAGCTCAAAATGTCTCATTTTTCATAGTGAAAGCCCCTTCAAGTTGGCTCTGAATTGTTTTGGCACAACTCAAAAGTCTTTGATGATCTCCTTGCTTTCTGGTAAATCATTGTGTTCCAGGTTCATCTTGTACATTTCTTGTCCCAAACTTACACTCGGCCATTTCTGCAAGGAATATTGGTTCCTTTTTATTGGAAATTGGTACTTCAAGACAAAGATTTGAGTGCGAGGGATGCTCACTGCTAGATTATTTCTAGACCTTTCTGTGGGCAGTGGTGGGAAATACTTTCTTAAGAGAAAATATATCGGGAGTTCATATCAATGTTTTCAACTAAAATTGAGAATGAAAGGGATTTTGCTTATTTTTTAAATTTTAGATTTGCATCTCTTTTAAACTGAAAACCTTAGTTCCTAATAATTTTTTTTTAAAGATTTTATTTATTTATTTGACAGAGAGAGAGAGCGCAAGCAGAGAGGCAGGCAGAGGGAGAAGCAGGCTCCCCGCTTAGCAAGGAGCCCGATGCGGGACTCGATCCCAGGACTCTGGGATCATGACCTGAGCTGAAGGCAGACGCTTAACGACTGAGCCACCCAGGCGTCCCGAGTTCCTAATAATTTTAATGTTAATTACCCATTTGCATATGTGGATACATACACATACATACACACACACACACATTTCGGGTGAACAATACCAATTTATTACCAAATAAACATATGATTAGTAACTGTTATTACTAACACTATATGAAATTTATTAGTAGTTTCTAGTCCCTTAAGGTATATTACTAACACAATATGAAATTTATTAGTAGTTGTCTAGTCCCTTAAGGTATAACGCACTCAGGATATACCATTAAGTCACTGTGCTTTAGAGTCACATGCAGTAAGTCCTCTTGGTGTGGTTAAGCCATCTACTCAATACATGGTCCAATTAACTTGTTTCATTTTGCTCTCAATTTTTAAGGATTGCTTTCTATTTTGATTTAATATCATTTTGTAATTATATAAAACATTTCTGTAAGTCCAAAGTCAAATCAACAAAACCAGGAAATTTCAGAGAGGCTGGCTTCCATTCCCAATTCTCCAACCTGCCCCTCCCTCCAACAGGAAACATTTTTATTAGTTTTGGATTTATCCTACCATATAAAAAATTCAGCAAATAGGACTCTCTCTCTCTGTGTATATGTGTGTTTCCTCTCTTTCTATATATTGCTTAGGATTTTATCTTTTCTAAAACTTGCTTTTTTTTCACTTAATATATCCTAGAGACCATTCTATAGAAACAGTTGAACATTGAGATCTTTCTTTTAATGATTTTCATCCTCAAACACAAAAACATTTTCTTACCCTAATAACTCCGAGGTCAACAGAAAGATGGAATGTCCCTGTTGGCGTCAGAAGATTTTCATAAGTGAAAAAGAAACCGTCAGCTCATACTTCCTTAGGCAACTTTAGTTAAAGTTATCCGGGTCTCCCAAATAAGTGTGTAAGTAACTGTCTAAATTCTAAGAGAACATTATCTAATAACAATACCATCCAGTTGTAGGGTGCTGGAGCATAGCAGAGTTTATGGGAAGGAGCATGGGTGAGGCCAATTGGGGTGCAGTCCTGGGGTCACCACTTCCTAGCAGTGTGGCCGTGAATGAGGGGCGAGCCAGTGCCTCGTCAAGGGATTAACATAAGAATGAAATGAGATGAGGTCTGTTCAGTGGGCAGACAGAGGGTCAGCATATGCAACGCAGCACTTTATAATGGTTGAATGAGCTCTTTCACAAACATTACCCCACGTCAATTTTCAGACCAATCTTTTGAGGTAATTATCATAGTTAGTTTCAGGTTAAATTTATAACACAGTGGGGTTGTATTTGTGTGTACCCCCTCTTCATTCAATGGAAGTTGAGATACCTCTTAGATGCTCCGTGTGTAAAATACATTCTGCCCGTGTACTGGATTTGAATGGCGGTTTACTATATATAATAAGGATATTTTAACCAATGAACACCTGCTTTTTCTGATAGACTACTACTGGTATCACTGATTGATTTATGTGCTACTTGGTCCTTAATCAAGAGTCAACCAAGGGCCAAGATATGGAAGCAACCCAAGTGTCCATCGACAGATAAATGGATAAAGAAGATGTGGTGTATATATACACAATGGAATATAACCCAGCCATAACAAAGAATGACATCTTACCACCTTGCTACAACATGGATGGACCTAGAGGGTATCATGCTAAGTGAAATAAGTCAGACAAGGACAAATACCATATGATTTCTCTCATATGTGGAATCTAAAAAAGAAAACAAACAACAACAAAAACAAAAGCAGATTCATAAATAGAGAGAGCAAACTGGTGGCTGCCAGAGGGGAAGGGAGCGGGGGGGCGGTGCAGGTGAAGGGGATTAAGAGACACAAACTTCCAGTTATAAAATAAGTCACAGGGATGAAAAGTACCCCATAGGGAATACAGCCAATGATACTGTAATAACATATGATGAGCACTTCATAATGTATATAATAGTTGAATCACTATATTATACATTTGAAACTAATGTAATATTATACGCCAACTGTACTTCAATTAAAAAAAAATGTATGGTATAAACATACACGCAAAACCGACAAAGAAGACGCCAAATTTCCAAGATAAAAAATAAAGTCAGTCAACAATGAGAGCAGGGTCCCTGGGAGAAAATACAATCCATTTGTGACCGTCTATTATGTGATTTAAAATGCAAGACAGAACAGGGGTCAGGGGTATAAACCTCATTTATAAATTAGACCGTGACTTTTTCTTTAGCTAGTCCCTTTAAATTATCATCCCCATGATTCAGAAGTCATTTTCCTTTGACGAAAATATTCTGCCTGTGACCTTTCATACAATGAGAGACGAAATTATCCGATGGTATTTTTGAACAGACGCATTTCAAGACATTAAGTCCAGTGTATGTCTGTGTCTCCATGTGTTTCCCATTCGTCTTCTCAGTACATTTCCTTTAGCCCATTGGTTCTCAAACTCATCGGGACAGTAGAAGCCCAGGAATGAGGGAGCTTAAAAACTGGACCATGGGTGCCTGGGTGGCTCAGTCAGCTGGGCATCCGACTCTTGGTTTCAGCTCAGGTCATGATGTCAGGGCGGTGAGATAGAGCCTCGAGTCGAGCTCTGCTCTCAGTGTGGAGTCTGCTTGGGATTCTCTCTCCCTCTCCCTCTGCCCCTCCCGCCAGTGTTCTGTCTTGCTCTCTCTCTCTCTCTAAAGATGAATAAATGAATCTTTAAAAACTGGACCAATAATACCAGACTCCCTCAGGTGTATGAGCAGTATGAGCACAGTTAAGAACTGATTTAGTCAGTCAGCTTGCTTAAAATTGCAGGGAAGGATAGAGGGGATAAAAAGTCTGGCTTTAGGGCGCCTGGGTGGCTCAGTCAGTTGGGCGACTGCCTTCGGCTCAGGTCATGATCCTGGAGTCCCGGGA